>NC_137810.1:51049542-51122878 GCF_963921795.1 Nannobrachium achirus
TTAGTGTAGGGCAGGCTACTAAGTGTAGCACACAACAACTGAATGAACCCTTCTTAGTCTGCCTCAGCTCTCCTCCCTGTCTGATGAGAGACCGGGAGAGAAAAACAACCCAAACAAAACGCATGTGAAAAATAGGGCAGATCCATACTGTAGATAAACATTATACATGATAACTGACATCAAAAGGCCTCTGAAACCAAATACAGTCCATACACAACAACTAGGCAGACTGTGAACCACCGGGAGAACCACTGTAGGGAAATGGAACCATGGCAGGGTGGTATTTACACACTCATTAGTATCCAGGAGTCAAAAGACGGTGAAACCGTATCTGTTTGACGGGTTTGGCCTTATCTGGACGCATGAAAACCCAGACCTCCTCGGAGAGCCAGATCAACACACTATTGATCAAACAGTCTCACTAAGTGCTGCTCGCAACAATGTGCAACTTCTCTTTAAAATCAAATCTGCGTGGTTTCCTGTGTTTGGGTTGGCCGGTCACGCTACCGTGCCCTAATGTGTGTTGGTACTGAGCCAGCTATCGTCACTGTCGGGCAGAAAACCTTGTATCTCCAAGTTTCAAATTTGTACGTTTTTTCTTTCTCAAAGTAAAGCCCTGCTATATCAGACAAGGCCGTTGCACAAAACAGCAGATCTACAAGCACACAACGCCTCGCGGTGCGAGGCGTAATGTGCTTGTAGATCTGCTGTTTTCACTAGTTTAGTTCATTTTTTTAAATGATAAAAAAGAATGGTTTTGGACCCGACAACGTCGCTATATTGGTGAGCTCTCCTTCTCGCCCTCTCACTCTCTCTCTCTCTCTCTCTCTCTCTCCCTCTCTCACACACTCTCTCTCTTTATCTAACTCTCACATCATTATGTTTACGCAACAAGATGAAGAAAAGAGGCAGAAGTTTTGAATGAAACGTTAAATGGGAGGAAATGAAAGATACAGAATGAGTGTTGATGATAAAGGGTCGGCAGTAGCTCAGGAGGACCTCCTCAAGGACCCCTGGCTGTGAGAACCTGCTCTATAACTGCTTCCGATGAGCGATTTCTTCCTCCGTCACTGACTGAATGTGTGTGAATGGGTGAACGTACATTGTAAAGCTTTGGAAAAATGTGCAATATACAGTAAATGCACCGTTTACCATTTATAATGGCTTCTGTGACACACATAAGGAGCATATACCGGTATATATACTGTAGAGCAGGGGTCTTCAACGTTTTCAGGCCAAGGACCCCTTAGTTGAGAGAGAGATGAAGCAGGGACCCCCACAACCTTATCATAGATTAGTTTCATCGTTTGACAGCATCATTTTCAGTGTATTTTGGACTCATGTCAATTTGTGTTTTCAGATATTTAACCACTTGAACCGTCATTACCTAATAAACTTGACATTTCACTCTGTGAAAGGTTTCCGCTCTTTTCCCCTCTACACCAAACCTCTTGCCAAAAATAGACAATAGACAACAATCTACAAGCTCATAGAGCTTGTAGATCTGCTATTTTTGGCTAATGTTCTCAGAATATGGATGCTAGAGTTCAAGTGGTTAAAATAAAAAAGGAGAACAAAGGTTTCTTATCACTCAAAGATTTGGAGGACCCCCTGAAGTAACTCTGAGGACCCCCTAGGGGTCCTGGACCCCCTGTTGAAGACCCCTGCTGTAGAGGAGAGACGAGAAGCAGGCGGTAAACAGCTTTCAGACTGAGGGGAGGGGGAGGGGGGCACATCCGTCAACAATCATTTGGTCCACACACAGCAGGCAGGAAAACACAAAGAATTAGGAAATTGAATTTCCAGCCTATACTTTGGGGGAGAACCGTTATGTCCCTTCTGGTTGACAAAGCAGAAAACTTTAATTACGAAAACCAATTAATGTGCTAGTCAAGTGAATATATCACATCTGACACAAGGCAGTTCCCCCCGGGCCACAGAGGGACATTTTGGGACAGAGGTGAAATGTAGGAGAGGAGAGGAGGTTGGGGGAGCGAGCGAGACGGACGCGGGCAAAGGATGATTGAAATTAAAGGTCTGGCAGATGCTTGAACAAAGGTGCGTGACGTGCGTGCGTGCGTGCGTGCCTGCCTGCCTGCCTGCCTGCCTGCCTGCCTGCCTGCGTGCCTGCGTGTGTGTGCCTGCGTGTGTGCGTGTGCGTGCGTGGGGTTGGCGGGTGAGAGACGAAGAGAGATTCTTGGGAACAAATTGCTTTCGATATCCGATCGCACCGTCCGATAGGATTACAGCTCAAGACTGAAGATCTACAGCACTTTTGGGACTAAACAAAACAAGACATTTTCCAGAAGTCAAAGCATAGATCAGTGACCTTTATAGCATTGCAAAATGCATATTTCCAGTTCTTGAACGTGTGGATTAATCGGCCGATATGCATTGATTCTACATGACACAACTGGAGCTGTTTCTTCTATTCTAGTCACTTCTATCGCTTCACTTTGGTCACGCAGGTCCGCGTTGGAAAAAAAATCATGTCCTGTTGGAATCAAGGTGAAACACCCGGAAAAAAGGGAGTCCCAACTCCAAACAACAAAAAAATGTCTGTGTCTCTGGACTACATCAACGCTGATTGGCTGTCAGGACGCGATGGGTGGAGTGGAGGTGAAGCGAAGGTTGCTTCAGTTGGATTGTTCCAAGTGGGGCGAAGATATCGAAGCAACCGTTCGTGCCGTTGCGCCGTTCGCGCCATGCCGCTCGGACCATCCAGGTTTGGACGGAGCTTAAAGCATGTTTATACTACTGTTCTGTGACACCATCACAAGTAAGAATACATAACCGTAATGCAGAGACATGGGTAATGAAAGACATCCATGCATTATCTGGAACCAAACGCCATTTGCACGTTCCATTAGCACATACATGTACAGCAGTATCAGGCTATGCGCGCGGTGCTCTTATCTCTGTCACGTTTTAAAAGTGCGACTCACAGCGCCGGCAGGCAGAGGTGTCATTAGGGGAGGGGGAGGTGGAACGCCTCTCATATCTCACTCCAGTTCCGTCCTCAGGGCCAGGCAACCCCCCACCACCAAAACCTTTAATATCCATACCTCTCTTTAGAGACATTCTTCATCCTTTCATTCTTCACTCACCTCTCACTCACCCGCCCCCCCGATTTCACCTCCAGCTCTCCGTTTCCACCCTCTCTTTCTTTAATCCACCCGGTCCAACCCCCCCAGCCTTTGTCTCCGGTGTCTCCGCGGTCCCCATTGTGTCTCTCTCTGGCACACAGATTTAATGTCAGGTGTTTCTTTCAGTTTGGTTAAATAAGTCATTTGCTTTCAGCCCAGAGGGGGAGACTGTCATCTAGTTTCTACCCGGAGGGGAGACTCCCCCCCCCCCTGTCCCCCACGCACCTCCCACACCCCTGCTGCCCACCTAAACCCCATCCCCTCCCGCCCACGGACGCATCGAGGACAAAGAATACATGCTCGAGGGGCATACATACTAACACACACACACACACACACACACACACACACACACACACACACACACACACACACACACACACACACACACACACACACACACACACACACACACACACACACACATACGCGAGCACACTATGGGATTGAAATGTGCACAACTATGACACATGAGCGATAACCCACAATACATGGGGAATATAGGCCGCAGGGGTAGACAGGAGGTGTGGATATCTGTGGCTTCCATATCGTCGTTGTCGGGTGGAAACCTTGTATGTCCAAAACATGTTCGTTTTTATCATTTAAAAAAAATGAACCAAACTAGTGAAAACAGCCGATCTACAAGCACTGTAGATCGGCTGTTTTCACTACTTTTGTGCGACGGCCTTGTTTGATGAAGCAGGGCTTTACTTAGCAAAAAAAACAAAACGTACACATTTGAAACTTGGAGATACTGTACGAGGTTTCTGCCCGACAGTGACGATATGTGAGAGCTATTTCACTGCATCTCAGCCTCACAAAAGATGATACATTATTTTATTTTATCTGCTGCCCCGATTTTCACCACTAGGTGCAAAATGTTACACAAATTCTCCGGAGTGGGCGCCGTTTCACGGCAGATCTCGTGAATGTTCTATGTTCACTAGACCAGGGGTTCCCAAAAATGTTTGGCTCGGGGCACCCCTATAAATATTTTTTTCATCCGAGGCACCCCTACATTATATTCATAATTTTCACTCCCAGCATCTTATATTTATAGCATTATTATGTTGCGAGGAAAACAAGATAATAGCCATTTTTGGTTAGAACTGACCGAAAATAACATACTTCAGGCCGGGAACACATTTTAGTGTATGAGAGGGGCTTACAGTACATGTACAGTATGTAGCAACATATTTGTTTTTGTAGGCTAATTTCTGATTTAGGCCTAACTATAGGTTAGGCCTAAATGGGTTAAAATGATACTAAATATATATTTTAAGTGTCCAAATAAATTCATCAAATTATCTTGTGGCACCCCTGGACTGCCGTCGCGGCACCCCAAGGTGCCACGTCACCCACTTTGAAAACCCCTGCACTAGACAATATGATACGATACAATATTACTTTATTATCAGCTCACAATGAAATGTGTCTTGTGACTCAGCAGCCATGTATGCAACACACAATACACACATTTACAACACAGAAACAAATCAAAAATAAGTTACATATGTAACAGAGGAGATGCGAACGTCCCCACCAGGGCTTTGAACCCAGGCCTCCCGCGTGAAAGTCCAATATCTTAACCTTCCAAAGGGATATCCCTATGGAACAAGGGATATACTAGACTTTTGAGGCTTCAAGGCTGGGGCTGCGACTCTCTCTGCCACACTCACCCCCCTTTGGACCTCCTCCTACGGGGAAGCCTGATCCGGGTCACGGCACCATTGTAACAGAGGTGATGCGAACCTCCCCACCCGGGCTCTGAACACGGGCCTCCCGCGTGAAAGTCCAATATCTTAACCATTACTACAAAGGGATATCCCTATGGAACGAGGGAGATACTAGACTTTTGAGGCTTCAAGGTTGGGGCTGCGACTCTCTCCGCCACACATACATAAAAACATGAAGGACTACTAGAGCAATGTTCACCGCTTCAGCCTGCCCCTGGCCAGACTCTAAATGAAGCATCAACGTCGACTGATGGACAAAGGACTTCTTCAGTCCGACCTGGCGAGCGTATGTTGATGGGACAGAGAAAGATCGATAACAAAGTTGATTTTCTACTAGGGTGCTGATTGGCCGAGTGGTTAAGGCTCGCACCACACAGTCTCTGATGCAGCCTGAAAGCGAGTCCTGAGTTTGATTCCCGAGCCCAGCAGACCTTTGCTGCGTGTCCCTCCCTGACTCTGTCCCTTTATTTCCTGTCAATCTCCTCTGTGCTATCAAAATAAGTGCAGAAAAGCCCAAAACATTTGTTTCTCTGGATAAAAGCCATTTTAGTGTCGGAATGCTCTGAAGATTGTGTGCCTTAATTGTGACATTTGGGTCCAATATTTAGTTCAGTGACCACGGGGCAAACGAATTGTTCAGAGGCTGTGTTGGAGTCCAATTGGAATCAACCTACCTCTGGTCTCCTAAGTGCTCAATGTGCAGTGTGTGCGTGCACCGTGCATGCATGGGGGTACAGTATGTGTGTGGATTGGGTTGAGGACTCAACTTCAGTCAAAATAAACTAAACTACTCAGCTTCTCAGCTTAACCAAGGTGGTTTTGCGTTGTTGAAAGTCTATTCTCCGTGTTGGGAAACCTCTCAGCACCCCACCCACTCTGTAAAATACATTATCTTTGTGAAAATGAAATGAAACGCAAACGACCGTCGCAGTTGAGTATTCTTATTTCCGGGTTGTGTCTGCGGCGGTCGAGTTGGATGCGTTTTATTTCATGACAAAAATGTATGTATTTTACAGAGTAGGTGGGGTGCTGAGAGGTTTCCCACCGTGGAGAATAGACTTCCAACAATGCAAAATTACCTTTGTTTAGGTGAGTGGTGGTGAAATAGTTTTGGCCTTAGTTTTGTAGGGCAGATCCTGGTCCTGTCTGTGAGTCACAAGATGACACCCTCTCTCTCACACCTTTAGGTAGTGGGGGGGTGAAACAGTATAGCCTAGTACTCTCACTCTGCAACTGTACCTTGACCGCTGTGCTGCCTTTGGCACTTGAATTCCCCCCGTGGGATCTGTCTGTCTGTCTGTCTGTCTGTCTGTCTGTCTGTCTGTCTGTCTGTCTGTCTGTCTACACCAGTCAAATGGCCATCAAACAGGTGGTACTGTGTGCTTCACAGAGACAGCATGTTTGTGTCGAGTGAGTGAGAGAGACACAGAGAGAGAAACACACACAGAGAGAGAAACACACACACAGAGAGAGAGATAGAGAGAGAGAGAGAGAGAGAGAGAGAGAGAGAGAGCACATGTGGGGTGCTGTAGAGGGACGTACCAGAGAGGGAGAGAAAGGAAGAGGGAGAAGGGTTCCCATGGTGTGCAAGAGGACGTGAACTTCAGAAGGAGAGAGAGAGAGAGAGAGAGAGAGAGAGAGACAAAGACAGCGTTGTCTTACCTCGTGCTTTCCCTTCATTCTGCAGATCCGGATGTCATTCTTGTTCGACTCCCATGTTCTCTTCTGCACATCAGAACGCGCACACGCACACGCACACACACACACACACACGCACACGCACACGCACACGCACACACAAACACAACACACGCACAATAATACACACAATATTGATTAAACTTTGAGAGGATAAGAATGTATCAGGTTTCCCCCCCATGTTGTAAATGATTACAGAACAAAAAGGCCCTGACCTTGCTGTAGAACATCTCGTCTCCGGCCGCGTTGTCCAGCTCCACACGGAACAGGTCATCTCTGGGCAGAGAGAGAGAGAGAGAGAGAGAGAGAGAGAGGGGGGGGAGAGGGGGGGGGGGGGGAGAGAAGGAAAGAGGGAGAGGAAAAAGGGGGTGAAAGAGGAAGAGGAGGACAAATAGAGGGGATGAGAGGAGAGCGAAAGAGAGGATCGTGGCGGTGAGCCAACACAGCACTATGTGTAGCGCTAAAAGTACGGCAAGAAGCCACAACTCAGCAATACTTGGAATACCAGCAGCCCTCCACTCTCTACTCTACAGCAAAAGTACACCATAACCATTATTGCTAATTCAGGACTATAAGAGCACATACTGAGGACAAACCCCCCCTGGCAGCATGCTTAATTCAAATCCCAAGTATGAAATGCCTCCACGACTACATACTGTAGTGAATCAGCGCGGGGCTCAGCCGCTAAATAATTCTATACCCATGCATATATATGTCAGGCCTATGTAATGTATCGCCGTGTTTGTTCATTTGGAGTAGATCAGAGCCCTACGGACTATGGAATAGCTCTTTATAATGTCTTCCATTCCTTTTCAAATATGATTCACCGAGGAATGAAAACGGGCTACATAACAATGTCGATCCTCTTCCCTCCCTGGCCCTTCTTGCAGCCCTCTCATTAGAGTTGACTTTGCCCACATATCGTTCGCTGCGAGGCCAGAATTAGTCATTCGTAATTAACACCTGATTGATAATTGTGCCCCCTTCAGTTGTGTTGTGTTGTGTGTGTCAAGTACATTTATTTTTAATGCCACCCAGGGAGCAGTTAGGGTTTAAGTGTCTTTGCTCAGGGACACTTCCACACGTAGACTGGACCAGAGTCAAGGGTACAACCAGCGACCTTCCCTTCCCACACGGCCTCTCTCTCCCTTTCTCTCTCTCCCCCTCTCTCTCTCTCTCTCTCTCCCCCCTCTCTCTCTCTCTCTCTCTCTCTCTCTCCCTCTCTCTCTCTCTCTACCCACTCAGACACCGCCGTTCCAATTTGTCAGAACGCTCTATAATTCCAGAAGGCAGAAACTGAATTAATGATCACGATTTTAATCACGTCGTTACGCGTGCTGTTGTTGGTGACACAACTACACAGGCCCGCTCGCTCCACGCACTCCGCACGCCAAAAGACGAAACAAAAAAAAAAAAAACATGCATGATGCATTCATGGTGATGTGTCAGTAACTTGGCTGTAACCTTGGGAGTGGCTGTTAGAAGTACTGAATGACATGGGGCTCCTCCACGGCCTTAAAGGAACTAAAGCTAAGAGCTGACGCGTGCATATTGATCAAGGCTCAGCGTCTGGCATCTGCCTGGGTGGATCTACATGCAGCAGGCAGGAGGTCCGGGTGGGTTTAGGAGGGGGGTGGAGGAGGAGGGGGGGCCTGTTCGCATGGCAGTCCTGGAACGCTATAATCTGTTAGATCTGCGCTAGATGTGTTATTGCAAGCGCTATCGATCTTATCTCGCAGTCCAGCGCTGCTTCCCATCTGCTCGCATTGTATTCTCTCCTCTCTGCCTTTTTATCATCAGCAGGCTTAGTGTGTGTGTGTGTGTGTGTGTGTGTGTGTGTGTGTGTGTGTGTGTGTGTGTGTGTGTGTGTGTGTGTGTGTGTGTGTGTGTGTGTGTGTTTGAGTGGGAACAAATACCTGCGCAAGTGTGTGTATTACGTGTATACAGTGCATGCAAACCCACAATTGTGCACCGACGTGTACGTATGTGTGTACAGGGGTGTCGCACCAAATTCTGGGCCCTTGGTACAAGGATTCACTGCGGGCCCCCCATAAATGTTCTTCATAGGGGGAGAGGGGGTTTAACCCATTCAGACTGGGAGCGCATTATTTACGCATTATTTTGTGCTTTAACTATTGAAAAATTGCAGATATACAAGCTTGTAGATATGTGAAGGACCCCCCAAAAGGATAGGTATTTGGCCACAGATGCCCATCTCAAAATATTTAGTTCCAGGGACCCTACAGATACAGAAACATTTTAGTTACAAATTTTAGCTTAAATAAAATACGCATATTCAAAGATTTGCACACATTTTCACGACTTTTCAAAAATAGCAGATCTACGAGCTCGCAGCGCTGCACTCGGTGCCGCACTGTGAGCTTGTATATCTGCTATTTTTCAATAGTTTAAGTATATAAAATAATTAGGGCCCCCTCCGCCTTGGGCCCTAGTAACTCAGTCCCACTTCCCCCCTCCTTGTGACGCCCCTGTGTGTGTGTGTGTGTGTGTGTGTGTGCGCGTGTGCGTGCGTGCGTGTGCGCGCGCGTGCATGCGTGCGTGTGTGGCTGCACGCCTGTGAATGTTTTATGAAACCACAGTGCAGACAAAGCAACCTGCAGCTACAGTACCTAACTACACAGTCAAATCTGCTATCTGTTTCTGTTGCTATTCTAGTCACTTGTAACTCCGGGAGTGAAAAACAAATGGAACCAAACTTGTGTCCATTTGAACACTTAACTCATTAAAAGCCTCAGACATTAACGGATTATAATATCCAGAGTGCCTCCCACCCCCCCCCATTCACGGCCGTTCTCTTATTTTGTCTTATTTTGAAGGCCACCGGAAGTACTTCCGGTCTGGCGTCATCGGATCCTTCGACTGAACCGATCATTGTTTATGTGGAGCCATGCTGGATCGGCTCGTAGCGTTTATACATGTGTTTTATAAGCGAGCATCTGCCTCCATCTTCGCTTCTAAAGTGTAGTTTTGAGA
Organism: Nannobrachium achirus; assembly: GCF_963921795.1. Taxonomy (NCBI): domain Eukaryota; kingdom Metazoa; phylum Chordata; class Actinopteri; order Myctophiformes; family Myctophidae; genus Nannobrachium; species Nannobrachium achirus. Next base: position 51,059,117 of record NC_137810.1, read on the forward strand.
TAATGGACATTAAAGATGAGGCGGCCCGTCCACCTCAATGTTATGGGATGACTATTGTGTGCTCGTGGAGCCGTGATGATGACAAATCAGCGCGGATTTCGTCTCCGGAGCGTCGGCCATTGTACTAGGTATTTTTACTCGCAGTTACAGTAATATATTACTTTTCGCGCGACATCGCGCATTCGGCACTATACGTACTCTAGTACTTATTGCGTGACATCACGCGAAAGGCACTGGATGAGTTAAGAGTTAAATTAATACCAATGATTTTTCTCTCGCGCGTCCCCTCTCCTGAATAATTCAAAGCTCCCATTTCCCCCTCGGTGTGTCAGAACGAAGACCCCCCCCTCCCCCCCACTCTAAGTTAACCCCAGCGCAGGAAGTGTGAAACCAACCACCAGCGCTCAGTGCTTCCCTACTTAACGGGGTCGGAGGTCAAGCGAACTCCAAACAGTGGAGTGTTGTGGAGAGAGAGTGGAGGAGTGGTGTTGTAATCCCATCCATGCTGCTGGGGTCTGCTCTGGGCATTAACTTCATGAATACGGCAACAGGCTCGCTGCTAAAGAGTGGCTGGCAGCCAGCAGCGTACTGTTCTGTTGTTGCCTGTTGCTGGTTGCTGCTAAGGGCAGGAGATCGTTGACGCTTTTCGTCGCTGTCGGGCAGAAACCTTGTATCTTGTATTCGTTTCAAATTTGTACTTTTTTTCCCGCGAAGCAAGGTCCTGCTTCATCAGACAAGGCCGTCGCACAAAAGTAGTGAAAACAGCAGATACTTTTGTGCGACTAGTTTAGTTTGTTTTTTTAAATGATACAAACAAACGGTTTTGGACATAGAAGGTTTCCACCCGAAAACTATGTTTTGCTTGTCTTTCATGCGCTCTCCTCATCCTTCCTACTCTCTCTCTCTCTCTCTCTATGCTCCAGGTTGTTTGAATGATGCAAAGCCTTGTGGCAGCTTTGTATGTGTTTGTGCCGTTGCGTGTTTGTGTGCGTGTGTGTGACTGTGCGTGCATGCATGCACAGACGCACGCACACACACACACACACACACACACACACACACACACACACACACACACACACACACACACACACACACACACACACACACACACACACACACACACACACACACACACACACAGGCAGTCCTTTCTGTTAATAAGTGAGTTTGTAGGTCTTTGGGAGGACAGAGTTTTGTGAAGTCAGTTGCCATCACAGAGAGTTATGAGCCGTTGTCACAGCAATTCACCGTGCTGGCCTGCTGTGTGCACATCCTGCAACATAAACAACATGGAGATCTCTATGGGAAAACACGCAGAAATGCACAGGCATGCACACACACGCACACGCACACGCACACGCACACGCACACACACACACACACACACACACACACACACACACACACACACACACACACACTTACACATTAATGACCAGTAAGACTCCCTAATCGGGAGATAAGCAACTGTCAGGTCGCATACACAAACTTTAGAAGGCAATGGTATCCAATCAGGAGGGAATATGGGAAGTGGGACAGATCCATGTTGATGACATGACTTTAGAGATACTCTGTACCGCTTTGCGTGATTTTAGGGCAAAATCCGTAGGAGCAGTGTCCAAACATGTGTTTTGCAAGAATCGGCCTCATGGTGGCGCTAGAAGAGGGGCATGTGAGAAATGAGGGGTTGAGGTTGTGGTTTGGCAGCCAAGGAGTGTGTGTGTGCAAAGTTTGGCATGGATAGGGGCAACAGTGCATGGCGGAGATATGAGTAGGGGAAAATTGTGACGTGATGGAGAGACTGACTGACAGACGGCCGGTGGAGGTGTTGATAGTAACTGCGACCTGACGGTCGCAACTAACGCATGCACGAACACACTTTAGCCAATTACACATGTATTCCCAATTAACTACTTTTTGTCCAAAACCTGTCCCAAGGGTGGGCTACGACACAGTACAGTATGTCAGGATCATGCACGCACGCAAGCACGCACACACGCGCACAAAAAGTCCTCTGGCCAATACCAAACCAACGAGACTCCAAAGAAAGCCTCATCATTATTATTTCCCACTTGGCAACTCAAGTAACTGAGTGATTTCGATTCATTTCGGAACACAAGCAGCATCAAGCTGAAGACCCACTAAAGCCTTCAGGGTTCTGCTGTATATTCTCTGCATTTAGGTTTTCCTGCTGGAGAGCTGTGCGTCTCGTATAGCTGTTGAGCCTCAGTGTGTAGACGCTGAGCCTCGCTGAGCCCATAGAATCTGCCTGTGCAGAGAGAGACGCACAAATGGGTTGAAAATGAATGACTTTGCACCAGCCAATTACACAGTAAAATCCAAAGAACAACATGGACCTCTGAGACCCGTCGAGGGTCTTTATTTACACTCTCCGAGTTCAATGAATGCTCAGGGTTTTGCCGTGTTGTAACCCCGACACTTCCTCTGACTGACGAAGCGTGTGTGGGTGCGTGCGTGCGTGCGACTGTGCGTGCGTGTGTCCGGTGGAAATCTCATTATGTCCAAAACTGTTACTTTTCAGGATTCAAAAGTAGCAAAAGTATAGCAGATCTATATCTCAAAACGCGGAGTGAGTGGATCTGCTACTTTTGATACTTTTGTTTGACAATGTAGTATGATCAAGTGGGGCGTAAATTGTACGAAAAAACACAAAAAGTTCTGCCCAACAGCAACAACAATCATTTTGTGCGTGCGTGCGTGCGTGCGTGCGTGCGTGCGTGCGTGCGTGCGTGCGTGCGTGCGTGCATGCGACAAAATTTAATCGCCTAAGCGTCTGTCTGCAGTGCTAGATTGTTTCCCAATGTCTCGGTATACGGCTGAACAGCCAGCCGTCTCTAATGTATTCTCACAGCACCCGGCAAGCCTTGCTCTCCAGTCGTCTGCTGTGTGACTGTCTCTCCGTGCGTCACTCTGTGTCGGGAGAAAGCTCACCCCTCTGTGACCCACGCGCGACCCCCACGACCTCTGAGCTCAGCGTCTGCGGCTGCCTGAGCCGAGCCAAATGTCCGACCTGGCAGTGAGTCAGCACTAGGGGTGTAACAATATAGTAACTGTATCGAAATATCGTTTTTAACTTAAAAAATCGAAGTATATCGAAATGAAAACAGCTAAAATCGAATCGAATCGTTTTATTTTGTATCGTATCGAATCGGCAGTGCAAAGAATCGATTGTATCGATACTAGTCTGGTAGGATTCACCTTGAAACATGGGCTGCATATTGTTGTAGTGTTTTTGGTTGGTTTCTTTTCTGAATGTTTTGAAGGTTTGCACAGGGCTCTACTTCCTGTATTGTCCCAGCTCAGATTCTGAGCCTGGGACAACTTCCTGCCCCAGGAATATCATAGTTTTGGCCCAGAGGTTCTTCTCGCCCCCCTAGTGGCGAAAAAAAGAACCTCTGGGAACTCAGATTGTATCTATACTACCTACTTGTGCATTGTATTTAGCATTTTTAAGAAGAAAAAAATAAAAGGAGGGGTTTAATTACTTTTCCTTTCCATATAGCTACACTGGTCTATCGATAAATGTGAGTAATCTCTGGGTTCATGTCAAGGTGCAGGTTTATCAGTATACAATGACCATGTATTTGGCAGATAATCACTGTGTTTACTTATTTATATCCATAATAATACATGTTTCCCTTAAAAACCTGCACTATCCACACCTTTCACACAGATTTAATTTCTTTGCTAAATAGTTACTATATCGATTTTAAATAATTAAATCGAATCGTATCGTATCGCCATGAATGAACCAATATTGTCCATGTATCGTATCGTCAACCATGTATCGTGATATGTATCGAATCGCTATTAAAATGTATCGTTACACCCCTAGTCAGCACCATGTGTCTTTGTAGTAAAAACCCTTTGTAAACTCCTTCGCAAATCCTTTGTAACTGCGAGACTACAACTGTAGCCATTTGTACACTCAAGTTAAATGAACGCTGAGGATTTGACTGTGTGGACACATGCGGCGGGTGAAATCCTCTTACGCTTTATCACAATGATGGAACAATTAATCATCAGTTTTGCTTTGGTCGTCTCTCCTAAGGGCAAAGACTTTGCAAGCGGTTTCTATTTGTAGGGATTAGCCCTGTCGGATCTCACTGAGGGCCAGAGGCCTCAATATTCACAGCTGCTCATCTAGACAGCACTGGAATATAGTGCTGAACACAGCAAGGTGTGCATGGCCCCATCTGCCACAAGCCAAGTACACAGTTGACTCTCCCCTTTACCGGGAAGGACGGAGACAGGGAGACAGGGGAGGGACAGGGAGTAGGCATGTGCACACATACTGTAGACATCAAAGGGGGATTGAGCCCCTGCCCTTTTATCCTTCTGTAAAACGTGCCCTATCCAGACCATGAATGCAATTTTTACTATGGTAAAGAAACGAAAATTGCCATACCAGAAGGCAGTATTCAAGATAGTTGTCTTATCCAAACTCTCCGGAACTTGAATGCAGCATCTTATGTGGAAAGTATTGCCCTCTCTGTGTAGAAATCCATGCCGTTGGCCTGGGCCACAGGGTAGTGGTCCAGGCACCTAGGCTGGTAATCCAGCCCTTGCAGCGTTGCAGGTTCGAGTCCCGATCCCGATGACCTTTGCTGCGTGTCACGCTCTCCCCGTTTCCTGTCAGTCTACTGTACACCTATCAACAAAGGCAGAAAAAGCCCCAAAAAATATCTAAAAAAAAAATAATCCATGCCGTTACACCACATCTCCAGTATTGACTTGATTACGCTTAGTTCGGCGTGGTACCACCCTCCAAAAATAGCCGACCTCCAAGCTCGCGTCGCGTTGTGAGCTTGGAGGTCGGCTATTTTCGATATTTCCACCAAAAGGCCCTTTTAGAAATGTCAGCCCCTGCATCTCTAACATTCTCTGCACGTCCCTGACAGGGAGAGACAGAGAGGGACATAGGGAGAGACAAGAGAGAGAGAGAGAGAAAGGTAGAGGGACAGCGAGAGCCAGGGAGATATACAGGGAGGGAGGTAGGAGTACTCTGCCAGGTGCTCAGGGTAGGGATTTAGCAATGCTTGCAGTCTACGGAGCAGCTATGCTAATGGTGACAGGATTTGCGGCTGAGCGAGGCGTCTTATCGCACCCAGCTCTCTCTCTCTGCCGCAGCTTTTCTTTAAGCTCACCTGCCTCCGCAACGCCACTCTGGAGACTGTATATGCCTTTTAGTTCAGCTGTCTCTGAGTCACTCTTTCTCTCTCTCTCTCTCCCTCTCTTTCATTCTTTCTCTCACTCTCATCGTCTCTAACGCACTCTCGAACACGCACATGTGCACACATACGTGTACAATACATACAGTAGCGTACACAGTCACAGACACACACACACACACACACACACACACACACACACACACACACACACACACACACACACACACACACACACACACACACACACACACACAGCGTAACACAGAAACACACTCTGCAACCACGTGACTCATTCTCCACGCCTGGATCGGTTTCTACTAGGAAAACCGCAAACAGCGCTATTAGCCGACACCTCTAAAGAAATATACAGTACATTCAGTACAGTATAGTAGGCCTCCACTTTGGGATTCTCTCTCTCTCTCTCTCATTCCATCTTTTGCACTGTCACTCCCATTTCTCTCTGCCTATTACACTCTCTCTCTCTCTCTCTCTCTCTCTCTCTCTCTCTCTCTCTCTCTCTCTCTCTCTCTCTCAACCTCTCTCTGCCTTCTCCACTCCCATCATGTCCTCTCTCTCTCTCTCTCTCCACTCTTGACTTGTCAGCCTAGATTTTCGTTATCGCCCCGTTTGGGCTGGCGACATTCCGTTTACCTTTTCCCCATTCACCAGAACTAGCTGAGGCTATAAATTGAAATGAGCTTTTCTGTCAGACTGTTTCATGCTTCTGGTTATATTTTATAGCCAATTCTACAGGCTGCACTAGTGGTAGCTGTCTGGACATGGTGGAAGCTTTTATTATCAAGCTCAGTGCGTTGCGTGCGTCTGTGCGTGCGTGCGTGTGTGTGTGTGTGTGCGCGTGTGCGTGTGCGTGTGTGCGCGCGAGCGGGTGTATGGGTGTGTGTCTGTATACGCGGTGTGTGTTGTTTGTGCGTTTGGACCAGCTCACTGCAGACAGAATGGCTGGAGCCACACGACATGGTTTGATATATTTACTACCCGGCCTTCAGTGGAGGGGTTAGACCCAGCCAGGGGCCGTGGCCCTGGTCATTTCCTGGACCAATATGAGGTCTCTTATTGGAAACCCCTTAAGTCAGGGAGATTCAGTGAGACTGCCGTCACAACAAATAACCAGCACCACATGGGCACGTCGCACGTTTCTCTGCTTCTAGCATGTTTGGAGCTGAGCTGATCCTCGGCCCGCATGCGGACAGTCATTCTTTTGGCTACATGTTTTGCGTTAGCCCCGTCCGTCTGTTCTCTTTTTTTTTGTAGCCAATAAGCTCTATGCACAGCAGCCATATTGGAAATAAATTGGGCCCTTTCCTTACTTCCTTCACAGGTGTTACCAATGATACTAATGAAGGCTCTGTTCCATTTAGTGTAGCACAGTGGTTCTTAAACATTTTGATTTCAAGGAACTCTGAGTACAAATGGAACCAAATGGACCTGTACGGCAGGTCCATTTGGTTCCATTTGCACACTCTCAGAGTTGCAGGCCCATAAGGGGCCATTTGTTGTGGCAGAGAGTTTCCAGTGAGCCAACATCAGGGGCGCTGGAACTCCCAAATCCCAAGGGGAGCTGAGCCTGGAGGAGTGCATGCGTGCGGCCTTTGGCCGCACGCCGAAAATTCACGTTTTTTATCCGGTTTTGGGTTATTTTTATTACGGTTTCGGGTGCTTATTCCCCTACGGTGTAACAAGGAGCTATATAGTTACTAGTTATTTTAGCACACAGTGCAACACACAGCACGCATGCACACACACAGTCACTCACGCACACACTACAAAATCGGGTATTATTTTTGTAACAGTTTTCTACTGTTTTTTTATTCCCCATATACAACGGTGTTAGTTTGCAACAATGAGCCTATAGACAGTTTCTAGTTCTCAAATAAATAGACTTTGGTGTGCCATCAAAGCAGGATCTAAATTTGACTTCCCCTCTGACCGGAAGTGGCAAGGTGACCATGTGATTAGGTCACCATGTGATAATCAAATACCTTTTTTCAACATATTTTATTCTCCAAAGTCAAATACATTATTGTTTTAATATAGCTCTGTGTGTGTGTATATATAGGCTTATTTAAAAAAAAAAAAAAAAAAAAAACTTTTTCTTTTTTTTCCCCCCCTCCCCACCACCAGGGGAGCTGCAGCTCCCTCAGCACCCCACTTCCAGCGCCCCTGGCCAACATGCACACTATTAGCACCCCTGACTCTGTTGGACCAGAATGGAACAAAGTCTTAATCAGTATCATTGGTAACACCTGTGAAGGAAGTAATGAAGATGCCCAATTTCTTTACAATATGGCTGCTGTGCATAGAGCCTATTATTTCATAATTTCTTTTGGGCCCAATTTAGTAACTACAGTATGCCCAATTAAACCTCCACACACATTAACTGAATACATGTACTTGAGTACAGTACTTAAGTACATATAGACGGGTTTCTTGTTTACAAACATTGAGACTAAATGCACAGGTGACTGTATCATGTAATCAATTCCGTCCAATCCCCAAACCTGTTGTTTTGGGGAGCGCTGGTTTCATTGGCTAATTTTGGTACCGACCTGCGCACGCATCTAGTTCTTATCAGTGTAACGTGGACCAGAAACCCGTCCATTATGAGGATTTGTTCTTTACTTGAGTATTATATATTTTTGATAATTATTACTCTTACCGTACTTAAGTACATTTCCAAAGCCAAATATTTTACATTTCTAGGAAGGCTGAAAAGTACAGAGTACTTTTAGGTTGGCTTTTAGGTTATCAAAGCAGAATCGAACATGGCTACTACATGGCACTCGACCCCCTTGTTTTCCGTCCTTTTACACTTCTTAGTATGCAAAATAAATATACAGTACATGATGTTAATCTAGTGATCATACTTGTTCAAGGTTTCTGTATTACATGGGAGTGTTACTGTAGGAGTAAAACATATGTTAACCCTTTCCAAGCCACGGGGAGCCCCTTAATATTAAAACCGTACTATATCGGACTTCCTAGGGGGGGAGGGGCAGCCAATCGTCTTTTCCTGTACTTTCCCGTATTTACCGAAATAAATGATTTTCATCTGAAAATCGGCGATCGTCTAACCTTCCCTAGTCACCACTCGTCCATCGGTGGCTCGTGGCTGCTCTGACATGAACAGAAGTGACTCTCATGGCGTTTCCTTCTTCAGCCTTCCTTCCTCCCACCCACTTGTTGTTTGGACGTTAGCACTAGCAGAGCTGGAGTGCTAGGTGCTAGGCTATCCAAAGTGGACACATCGACTGTTCAGTCACTCCTGGACTATATGCATGGATCGTTATGCGCGCGGATCGCGCACGCGAAACGCACGGGGAGATCGATGCTCGGCCAAAACCACCACTCTATCCCAACGGAGATCGAGAAAATCACGGTGAGCTAATGACCTGGGGGGGAAAAAAAAGAAAAAACAACGGCGCTGTCCAAGAAGGAGGGGCGGCGGGCTCATGTTTATAAACATAATATTATGTCTCAGATCACAATACAATAATAGAAATTTCACGGCTAATCTACCAACCACCATTCTATTTCGGACGGCAAAGTGTTAATAGTTTTTGTTCTTCATTCATTTCTATGTTTTTATAGGTGCTTCTAGTGGTTCTACAAGCAAGCACATCAGTGCATGTAGTGCAGGTGGTTTCAGAGTTACTTCTCTGAAACAAGAGTTACAAGGTCCTATAAATTCATAGTGAATTTTGACTCAAGTTATTCTTTGCTGTTCAAACCCCCCCGCTGACAAGCCCCGCCCAGGCTGTAGGAGTCGCTATAATGCCCACCTTCCCTTCCCCAGATTTGGCCAGTTATGTTTGCACAAAATCTGTGAAAAAATGGTTATTGTTTTAAAAATGTTCCTAAAAAGAAAGGATCTGGGAACTTCTGTGGGACATGGCCCAGTGAAGGCACAGTCTACTGCCAATTGTGGGGGTATGGGTTTTTACCCCCCTTACTAACGCTGGGTTAAATTCCCCCGGACAACTTTTGCCAGTAGAAAGAAATGGAGGCAGGGAAACACACCTATACCTTCTATAATGTCACTGAGCATCCTGAAGGTACCCAAGGACCCTCCCACCTCGCACATCAGCAATATTATGAAAATCACATAAACATAATTGTCTGGGTGAAAATCACCTGGCGTTAGTGTTCTAGGGTTAAAGATTGAAAATGTATCCCAGGAGTGCAGCCCTGGCAAGGCTGAACCGTGACCTCCTAACCCCCCCTTGCCTATTGTCAGCACATTCACCAACACTCCCTCCCACACAGAGAGCACCAGGGCTGACGGCAAGGAGTGGGCGAGGGTCAGGGGTCTTCAGCGTTTTCAGGCCAAGGACCCCTTAGGCAGGGGCCCCCACTACATACAGTATAGTCTTTAAAATTGTACTAGCAGTAAAACTCCCTAATCGGGAGATAAGCGACCGTCACGTCGCATACACAAACTTTAGAAGGCAATCATAGCCAATCAGGAGGGAATATGGGAAATGGGACAGATCCATGTTGATGACATGACTTTAGAGATACTGTGTACCGCTTTGCATGATTTTAGGCAAAAATCTCTAGGAGCAGTGTCCAAAAGAATTGTTTTGCCAAAATTGGCCTGATGGTGGCGCTAGAAGAGGGCCATGTGAGAAATCCTGGGCACTGCTCTCCCTCTGCCAACCTGGGGAGAGAACTGAGCTCATGTTTCCTTCAATGCATGAGGAGTGAGCAGGCCGCTTCTTATCATATGACAGAGGGGAGTATCCTACTCAGAAAGGCCCTTTCGAGGGAACACTGTAACCTGGGGGTGTGTAGAGTAAAAATAAAATCCCAAATGTTATGCAAGTGTTATGTAATAATTATTGTTTCCATCTGTGTCCTATAAGATGTGTTTTTTCATCATCCCCAGTGTGCAATGTGAAAAACAATGTGTTCACATCCGTACTGAGGAATATACATACACACCAAACTTGCACCTGGGTGTACTCTGGAAGAGCTCAATGTCACGTACACCTACGGTACCTGAAAGAGTCGAAACCACTATGTTCCCTATTGCCCCACCTGACCTGACAGTGACCCTGTAGAGCAGGGTTCCCCAATAGGCGGCCCGCGGGCTATTTGCGGCCCGCGGGGGGCTACTGTCTGGCCCACACCAACCCCAGTAATAATGGTGGTCTAAGAGCAGCAACAACACTAGTATCCCGTCGTTGTCGGGTGGATATCTCGTATCTCCAAATTTGTACGTTCTTTCGCAAATCATACAAGGCCGTTGCACAAAAGTAGTGAAAACAGCAGATCTACAAGCACACAACGCCTCGCGGTGCGAGGCGTTGTGTGCTTGTAGATCGGCTGTTTTCACTAGTTTAAATAATTTTTTAAATGATAAATGCAAAACGAATGGTTTTGGACATACAAGATTTTCACCCGACAACGACGATATCTGAACTGTCGCAGTTGGTGGAGTAGCGGGAACGCCGCCGTCGCCCCCTGCAATGTTGTGGCCCTCGGCTTGGTACCCTAGACATAATTCGGCCCTTGGGGAAAACTAATTGGGGAACCCTGCTGTAGGGATACTGGTGTTGCTGTCTAGTGCCCTTTGTAATTATGCCAAGTCTGCATCCTGACATCTACTGAATGTGACCCTTGTGAAACGTCTTGAGTTTGCATCCTGAGAGTGTCATGGATGGGAGTAGCCTGGCTTGGCCAGACTATATCCTACTGCAGCTAACTAACTGCAGTATATCCCCTCCTTGTTTTAACATGGGTGGATTGTCTAGCTGAGCTAGGCAAGGAGGCCGTTGGTACCTATTTCCTCTTTTACATGGCAACTGCATAGCAACCGAGGAGCTATAAGAGTCTTTGCATCCTGTTTCAAACTGTCATTCTTTGCTGACCCTGTTCATGAACAGTTTTATTAAACTCTTTTACTTTGTACTTCGAAACTGTCTTGAGTCCCTTTATCGGTTGAAGGTAGAGTTGTTTGAATTTGTGTTGTTTTTCTGCATAGTGCATAGTGCAGGATAGTTGTATAGGTGTATACTATTGTATACTGTATTTACTGTGCATCTAATTGTTCTTGGCTACTTTCTTTACTCTTTACCTGTAACTCTGTAACTCTCGGGCGGCAGTGGCTCAAGGGTAGAGTGGCCACGGAGCATTCCCAAAGGTTTCCCATTTCGCTCCCTGGCTCCCCCAGAGTTAGTGTCAAAGAGTCCTTGAGCAAGACTCTGGACCCCTAGTTGCTCCCAGTGAGCAGGTTGGTACCTTGCATTGTTTCCTCTGCCATAGATGTGTGTGAATGGGTGAACGTAATGCACCATCTCTGTAAATCGCCTTGGATAAAGGTGCTATATAAATGCACTATTTACCATTTCTTATCTGCTGTCCTGCCTTTGGGCAACTGAAATTCCCCCCGTGGGATCAATAAAAGTATCTATCTATCTGTGTGTCTATCTAGGGAGCTGGTGTCCTCAAAGCTGATACCCAGAGACATTTGCTCGACTGGTGTATTAACGTAGCATTGCTTGCTACACACAGTGTGACGATGATTCACTGGACGTTCACACAGCTCCCAAGGCCAGTAGATAATGTTGCCTGGCAACTAATAGAGTTCCAGGGGGGATGAACAGAACAGACACACATTAAGGACAGAAATGGTTGTACGCTCAAGAAACAGGTGTTCATATATGTGTGTGCAGGGGTGTCACACCAAATGCTGGGCCCTGGGTACAATGATTCACTGTGTGTGTGCCCCATGAATGTTCTTCATAGGGAGAGGAGGTTTAACCCATTTAGACTGGGAATTGCGCATTATTTTGTGCTTTAACTATTGAGAAATAGCAGATATACAAGCTCACAGTGCGGCACCGAGTGCCGCAGTGCGAACTTGTACATCTGCTATTTTAGAAAAATTGTGAACATTTGCGCAAGTCTTTGAATATTTCAAATCCTTCTAAGGTTCTTTGAAAAACCTATGTTTCTATGTCAGTGGTGCTCAAACTTTTTCATGTGAAGGACCCCCAAAATGATATGTATTTGGCCACAGACCCCCATCTCAAAATATTTAGTTCCAGGGACCCCCCAGAAGCAAAATTTGAGTTACAAATGTTCGCTTAAAAAATACATATATTCAAACAGATTTTCAACGACTTTTCAAAAATTGCAGATCTACAAGCTCGCAGCGCGGCACTCGGTGCCACGCTGTGAGCTTGTATGTCTGCTATTTTTCAATAGCAAAAGTATAAAATAATTAAGGCCCCTCCACCTTGGGCCCTAGTAACTCAGTCCCACCTTTCCCCCCCCTTGTGACGCCCCTGTGTGTGAGTGTGTGAGAGAGAAAGAATGCAACGATCACATGCTGTAGGTTCGAGCCAGACAACACTATTTGTATTGATATTGCTGTGCCTAGTTTATAATTGCCCTGATATTACTAGACATAAATTGTTTGTGTATTGTTTCGTTTTTTTTACCTGGCCCCAATGTAGAGTGTCCGATTGACTTGTAGAATCCTCTGAATGTGGAGAGGCTCCTGTCTCAGCCATGTTCGATGGGGTCGACCCAGAAACACCGGATACCGTCTGACCACTGCCAGCCAGGGAAAGACACATACACAGACAGACAGACAGACAGACAGACAGACAGACAGAGAGACTGGATCAGCAGGGGTGTCGCACAAAATTCTTGGCCCTCGGTACAAGGATGCACTGCGGGCCGCCCCCCCATGAATGTTCTTCATAGGGGGAGGGGAACCCGTTTAGACTGGGAACGCATTATTACTCATTGTACTCGTTGTAGATCTGCTATTTTTGAAACATCTTGAAATATTGAATATTTCAAATCCTTCTAGATTTCTTTTAAAAACCTATGTTTCTATCTCAGTGGTGCTCAAACGTTTTCATGTGAAGGACCCCCAAAATGATATGTATTCGGCCACGGAGCCCCATCTCAAAATATTTAGTTCCAGGGACCCCCCAGAAGCAAAATTTGAGTTACAAATGTTCGCTTAAAAAATACATGTATTCAAAGATTTGCACACATTTTCACGACTTTTCAAAAATAGCAGATTTACAAGCCTCGTATATCTGCTATTTTTCCATAGTTAAAGTATAAAATAATTAAGACCCCTCCACCTTGGGCCCTAATAACTCAGTCCCACTTTTTCCCCCCCTTGTGACGCCCCTGCAAAAGAGAGATGGGCGAGAGAGTTTCATCTTCCTTTCAACATGTAGATTAGAGACTAGAGCAGTCAAGCAGAGGCTGAGATATGGATGGAGAGACAGAGAGAGTATAACAGAGAGACATACAGAGAGAGTGGGGGGAGGGACAGACAGTACAAAGAGTGACAAAGAGAAAGACCACTACATAGAATCAATCAGGGGTCTTCAACGTTTTCAGGCCAAGGACCCCTTAGTTGAGAGAGAGATGAAGCTGCGGGGACCCCCATCAACCATAGATTTCATATAATTTCATTGTTTGGCAGCACAATCATCAGTGTATTTTGGATTCATGTCAATTTGTGTTTTAAAATATTCCACTTGAACCGTCAATACTTAATAAACTTGACCTTTCACCCTGTACTTAGTCGACTCTTTTTCCCCTCTACACCAAAGGTCTTTGCCGAAGGGCGAGGCGTTGTGAGCTTGTAGATCGGCTATTTTTGGCTAAAGTTCTCAGAATATGGATGAGGAATGAGCACCTAGGGTTCAAGTGGTTATAACAAAAAAGGAGTAAAAAAATGTTTCTATCACTCAAAGATTTGGAGGACCCCCTGTAGTAACTCTGAGGACCCCCTAGGGGTCCCGGACCCCCTGTTGAAGACCCCTGGAATAAATAATATCAGCAGTATTACTATGGGAGGCCAGATGTCTGTTTGTAGACGTTGACGGACGTGAACGAGTGAACTCTCTACCTCCAGTAGTCTTATCTTTTCTTTGTTCTGTCCATCACTTCTCCTCTATATTCCTCTGAGCTATTGCTCGCTCTATCTGGTCCTATAATTCTGCTCATTAATTCAATTCAATTCCATCCTTACCTAACCTAACGTCTCTCTTTTACGTCTCTCCCTCCTTCCTCTCATCTTTCCTCTCCCCCTCGCTTGATTCCTCTCATATTTCCTTTCTTCATTGTCTCCACCAGCCGAAGGCATGGGGGAGAGTATGTTTTCCCCTCCGTCCGTCCGTCCGTCCGTGCGTGCGTCCGTCCGTCCGTCCGTGCGTCCTCGCAGTTTGTGAGCACCTAATCTCAGTCGCCGTTGGCACGGTCGCTGCCAAAGTGAGCACACACATTCCCTGGATGCCAATCTAGAACCTCTGCCCTAAATTTTTCAAATGGGCCTTTTCTAGCGCCACCTAGTGGCCGATGTTCGCAAAACACATTTCTGTGCACTACTCTTACAGATTTTGTCCAAAAATCCTACAAATCGGTAGGCAGTATCTCGACAGTCATGTGATCGACACAGATCTATCCGATTTAGCATATTCCATCCTGATTGGCTAAGATTGGCTTCCAAAGTTTGTAGGATTGAGCCGTTTTGAACAAAATGCCTCAAATCACAAACGCAAAGTGCAATTATCATGAAATCGCGCACACACGTTCCCACTAGGCCGAGGAAGAAATGCCACTTATTTTTTTTAAATCAGCCTCATGGTGGCGCTATAACAGGCCGATTCGTGGTTTTACCTATAACTCCACCGATCAGTTTCAAACTTTGTAAGCGCACTCCCTAGAGGCTAAGGATAAACCTTTGCCCTGCATTTTTCACATCAGCCTTTTATAGCGCCACCTTTGGGCCGACATATGTAAAACACATTTTTTGGATATTACTCCTTGAGATTTTATGCAAAAATCACGCAAATCGGTACACAGTATCTCTATAGTCATGTGATCAAGTCCGATCAGTCTGATATTTCATATTCCATCCTGATTGGCTAATTAGCTTCCAAAGTTTGCAGGATTGCTCCGCTTTTGAACAAAATGCCTCAAGTCATCAACGCAGCTTGCGATTACCGTGAAATTTGCCACACATATTCCCACTAGGTCAAGGAACAAATGCTACCTTTTTCACATTGGCCTGTTATAGCTCCACCATTAGGTAGACTTTAGCAAAACACATTTTTGGAACACAATGCTTCAAATCATGCATGCAGCGTCCGATTGCCATGAAAGATCTAAGGTGAAGAACATATGCCACCCTTTTTACATTGGCGTATTATACAGTAGCACCACCAGGACGCACGGCCTGGTGGAGACCTGTGCTCGGAAGAGCACTGCTTCTAGTTATTTCTGTCTTCTTCCCTTTCTTTCTCCTTCCGTCATTCCTTCCTCCCCCTCCCAACCTCTTCCCCACTTCCTCCCTTCCTTCCCCCGATTCTATACCCTCCTTCCCTCTTTTCCCCTTTATCCATATTAAAACTCAGCTAATGATTGGCCTGTAAGTGGCATTAAAAGCAACCTCATGGTGGCGCTAGAAGAGGGGCATGTGAGAAATCAGGGGCGGAGGTTGTGGCTTGCCAGCCAGGGAGTGTGTGTGCAAAGTTTGGCATGGATAGGGGCAACGGTGCCGGAGATAAGAGTAGGGCCAAAAGTGTGACGTGATGTGACGTGACTGACAGAGGGACTGACGGACAGCCGGTGGAGGTTTTGATAGTAACTGCGAACTGACGGTCGCAAGAAATCTTCTCTTCTGGGGTCCTTAACCTTAAACATTTTCAGATGGGGGTCCGCGGCCAATTCTATATATACATTTGAGGGTCCTTGACATGAGAACGTATATTCTACCCCACGCTCCCCTCTGCAAAGCCCCTTTCCTTCTGCCTCATCCTCCTCCTTTCTTATCCTCCCCGCTTTGATCTTCACTCTTCGTCAATCTCCCATCTTCCCTTCCCCACTACTGCCTTTGCTATCCTCTCTTTATCTCCCCACCCAGGCCAGTTTGCAGACCGCTACGTCGCCCCCCCCACTATACCTGCCGTAATCCAAGGCAAAGTGGAGGCCCTTTGAAGAGCCACGCCGTGTCCGGCGAAGCCTCCGTTTGCTTAAGAGCTCGGTGTCACGGCCAGAGCTTGTGCACTCACGGTCATGCCATGCTGATACGTTGAGAAGGCACCGTACTCAGCCCGGGATGCCATTGGTCAATATTATTGAGCTTGCGATCAATGGAGGTTCAGCTCTGTGCCGGAGGCTGCCAAGCTGATGTGCAGACACAATGTCTGAGTGTCTGAGTGCGTGCGTGGCGTGCGTGCGTGTGTGTTCTCAAGGTGTGTGTGTGTACTAGAACGTCGTTGTCGGGTGGAAACCTTGTATGTCCAAAACCGTTTGTTTTGTATTTATAATTTTAAAAATTATTTAAACTAGTGAAAACAGCAGATCTACAAGTTGTGTGCTTGTAGTTCTGCTGTTTTCACAACTTTTGTGCGACGGCCTTGTATGATGAAGCAGGGCTTTGCGAAAAAAAATAACAAATTTGAAACTTGGAGATACGAGGTTTCTGCCCGGCAGTGACGATATGTGTGTGTGTGTGTGTGTGTGTGTGTGTGTGTGTGTGTGTGTGTGTGTGTGTGTGTGTGTGTGTGTGTGTGTGTGTGTGTGTGTGTGTGTGTGGGATCTGGTGAATGTCAGAGCACTGACCCGGGCCAGGCTCATTCCTGGCCGTGACCCCTGTTGACCCCCGACCTTGGGCTCACACGCTATAGGGGTGAGAGCCTGTCCGACCTCCACAGCCCACGCAGCGACCACTAAGGTCACCTTGACCCCATTCTGACACCCTCGGCCTGACCTTCATACCTCCATTATCACACCCTGTGGCAAGACTAGAGAAACTGACAGAATCCCACAGAAAAAGAGAGCGATAAACTGAGAGATAGAGAGACAAAGAGAGAACTGAGTGAGAGTGAGAGAAAGAGAAAATGAGATACAGAGACACTGGGAGAGAGAGAGAGAAATAACGAGAAACTAAGTGAGAGAGTAATGGGGAGAGAGAGTATGAGAGAGGGAGTGATAAAGACAATGGTGGAAAGTAACTAAGTACATTTACTTAAAGGGAAGACCACTGACCCCCCAAATAATCATATTTTAACTGGGGACCCCCATAGAACCATTTCATACAAAATGTAATGCCTCACTAGGAGTTGAGGCATTACATCTTGTATGAAATGGTTCTATTGTGAAAATAGCCGAACTACATGCTCACAACGCCTCGCAACGCGAGGCGCTGTGAGCATGTAGATCAGCTATTTTCACAATTTCTGCCTCTAATGTTTGACAATTTGGCCGATGTTTAATTTGTCATTTTAGACTGAGGAATTAAAAAGTCCTTAAATTGTCACTTTAGAAATGTGCAGATACCGTCGATTCAGATAAACTTTATGTTGATTTGTTTACTGTTGAGTGAGAAAACAATGTTGCACATTAAGCTAATCATTTGGGGACCCCCCCCAAAATAATGTGGGGACCCCCTGGGGGTTCCGACCCACAGGTTGAGAACCAGTGAGATAGAGTACCTTCAGTGGGGATGAAGTTTAGCGGCCCTGGTTCTTCAGGGAATGAAGAAGTGGCCAAATGGAGCAACCAGCACAGCAGGAAGAGAGGGGGAGGGGCTCCGGCCGCCATGGCAACACGATGCAGGCTCTGCAGAGATACAAAAAAACAAAACAAAAAAAAACAAAGGGGACAAGAAAAGGAGAGGAGAGAGTGAGCGCGTTCAGCTAGATTAAGGGGGTCATTACATGAGGTCGATTTTTTTGTAGACGATAGTTTTTACTATTGATTCGGCCATTTTGACACACGGAGACGCGGTTTCATGACCCTAACCGATACTTTTCCGAATTCGGCTCTGAAAGTGCATTTCTGCGGTTTCGCATCAGTTTCGCAACGGTGTAATATCGGAATTCGGCCGTGAGGGAGAGTGCGATGATGTCATAGCACCCCCTCCTCTGCTCCATATAAGTGTCAGTCTGTCAGACTAACCGAAAATGTATTATTATTATTTGTGTTGTTGTAGGCCTAATTAAAACCCAGAAAATAGCCCAGTGATCTATTAGCACAAACCTCATTTGAAAAATGTCAGGAGTAGTCTATATGAAAGCCTTTTAAAAATGTCTAATTACGCACAAGTCGTCGCTCCTGGGCTGGTACCCTAGCTGGCCTGTCGGAGTTGCAACAGCTCTCCTCTCCGCAAAGTTAAATTAAACCATTAGGCTATGGTATTCCATTCTAAGCAAAGCTATGATTAATGACTATTTTGCGTCCCCCTTTTTCAACTTCTCACCAAAAAATACTGGATTAATTCTTCATGCACCGCGCCACATCACAGACGCAGCGGACTTCAGGTAATGAGTGAGTTATTGTAATATGCTGAGTCTTGCTGACAGACAGACAGACAGACAGACAGACAGACAGACACAGACAGACAGACAGACAGACAGACAGACAGACAGACAGACAGACAGAATAAACATAACTGTCCAGTCAGTCAGAGACCATCACAAAAACTTCCTCCATATCCTCGCTCCCTCTCCTCCAGTCAAAGAAATCATGTCGCTTTTTCTCTCCAGTGCGTCTAGCCTCCTCTTAAGGCACGCATGTTGCTTCCAAACTAGGCAATTTACTTAAAGCCATAACGGAAGGCTATGATTGTGACTTCCAGTGAAATAACAGACTGCCAGTGGCGTATGGCGTCAGTTCATTAATTTATTCCGTTAGTTTATTTTGCAACGGCGACGGCACATCATCCTCCATTGCGCCGCATCCCAGTGCAGTGCGTCAGTTCAGTAAGAGCTAAGGTATGGCAACATGACTGTTGTCTGGTCTTGCACGTGCAAGGCACGCATGCAAGACAGTCATGTTGCCAATACTTAGCAACAGGCATGATGAATTTATTTTAAGAAGTACATTTTATTATTTTCCCTTGTAATCAAGGTATGGTAGACTACCATACCCATATGTGCCTCTGTAGGCTAGCCTACTCCGTTAGTTGCCTCGCATGGTGCGTTATACTTCTGTGTTGCAGCTAGAAGACAGAACTCACTTAATATAGCCCATCCCCGTAGATAATGTCCAGAAATATGCTCCATAGGCTATAAATGTTCCGACCTTCATCTTCCAGGTGACTTTTGTTGGTGTTTCACTTCACCTCGCTAAAAACCTCCTTTTGCGGGACTCATTGAATATGCGAACAGATGATAATAATATGGATTTGGGAGCATAGCCTAATTACAAAGCATGTCTCATTAAAAACAATATAGGCCTATATTTTATAGTTGAAGGGTAAATACACAGTATAGGCCTATGTAGGCTGGGAACATGACACATTTTGCTTGAATTCATGCGTTGTCAACTTGTAGTATAAACACAGAAAAACGAACCAACAACAAGGTGTAAACGCGACGTTTTTTGGGTAATAAATCCAAAACGAGACCGGCAGCGTTTCCAATCGTCCTGGTATAAAGACCCCCTAAGCCTAGAATGACAGTCAAACGAACAAACAAACAAATAAACACACAGAAACGCATGCATGCACGCACGCACGCGCACGCACACACACACACACACAAAAGCCGGCACACACGCACACATTTGAAATATTTATTTATGTCCACATACACAGAAGTACAAGAATGCCTTGTACAAAGGACATAAACATTGCCAGTGCAGTCAGATAATACTGTAGGAAAACAGCATAAGGCAGAACATTGTCACATACAATAATACAATAATAATGGCTGGCCATTTGAAGGCCCCTTCCAACCAACTTGTGCACGTGCCCTAAGCTACCAAAGATTAAAAAAAAAAAAAAAAGTTTAAAAACCAAAAAATCTGTAGCCTAGCTGTGAGATGGTCTGCTGCTCTACAGCTGATGTTATTTTACTAAAACAATTTAAAATAATTTTAGTACTTTGGTTAGGAAGGCTTCCTTTAAGCTGTAATCAAAAGGACAGCCGTCCTCGAGAATGAACACCTCCCTATGGTTACTTTTCGTTAAACAACAATGACATCAGGGGTGTTAGCTGAAATGTTAGAGAGCAGAATGATCATTACACAGGCCAAACATGCTCTGCTTCGCAGTAGAATGCTTATATAGCATGATGGAGGACCTGTAAATGGAAGAGATATCTTTTGATATCAAATCCATTATTCTGTCATGGCTACTTATGCAGAGCCCCCTGGCACCCATTTAATGACATGGTTACAGCTATTTGTTCATGACCATGATGTATACAGTGAGGAGCTTGATTGCCTGGAAACCAGATGGAGAGATTAAGTTTAGTCTATGGCAAAAAGAATTAACACAGAGTGAGAGACAGAATGGTCCACAGCAGGGAGACGTGCAGTCTTCCCTTGCAGTCTCAGCTCAGTCCGATGTTGCCACTGCCTTTGCTGTTGTGCCCATACACACAGACATGCACAGTGCACACGCACACATACACGCACACACACACACCCATACACACAGAACACACACACACGCAAAGATAAAGTGAGGGGCTGGGAGGGTAATGCTGTAGGTGTCGGTGGAAGAGCGAGGCTGGATATAACACTCCAGACGTTTGACATAATGAGGTGCGGAAAGGGAGAGGCAATGAGAAAGGTTAAGGGAGAGAATGGCAGAGTATACGGTGGAGAGGCTGTTAACTTAAATTAAATACTTTGCCGTCGTCAACACAAATCACACCTCTGGCAGCAGCCTAGTGTGTGCTGCTAAACCACAGGTACTATATTTTTCAGCGTGGAAGGAACTGTGGTGGATGTGATGCTCATGAAAAATAATACAAAACTATACGCAAATGAAGTCAGGCCACTCCAATCCATCTAGGAAACAACAGCAGCACTTTGGAGAAGAAAAAGCACAGGGAATGGCTATTGACTTTACCCATAAGCCCTCACAAGCCGCGCACATGACAGACAGATTGTTACTTCTCTAAACGCTAGGACTGTGATGGCGGTTCTCGCCTCTCGGAGAGAAACCGACCACTGAGCACTTTCCTGTCAACTTCTTGTTATGCGCAACTCTGCCTCGCCTGTCATTATCATAGCTTCTCCCGCTAACAGCCAAGTGTGGAGGTATAATTTATATCCCCCCAGAAATATGACAAACATAATTTATAAGCACTCGTCGTCACCTCTTTCTGCCTTGATTCCCTTTTTGAATTAATAGTGAACGCAGTACTGAGTAATTTTCTTCAAAAAGCAAGCGGGGCATGCCTTCAATCTTTGCTACTGCAAACATAAATTAATCACCGTAGCGGTTGGGTTTTGTGCAATTGCGACTTGTCACATTTGAATACCCGAGGTCGGATTTCGTCATGCAAAATCAAAGGAGGGAGCGATTTTTACTGTGGTTACGGATGCACTGCACGGCACAATGCAAATGCACTCACACTTCCATGCTCGTTCTGTAACCAAAGAACACCACTATATTTACACAGTAAAATTTAACAGCAGTGTCTCTCACACTATGTACACCCTTCTCTCTGTCTCTTGCAGTGTGGTGTGAAGTAACTAAGTATATTATTTACTCAAGTACTGTACTTAAAGGAGTAGTTCACCCCCAAAATTACTTTTTTTCTATTGATTACTCACCCCATGGAGACTTGAGTAAGTACTCCTCCAGAGTTAGTTTCGAAGTGTCCTTGACCAAGACTCTGAACCCCTATTTGCTCCCGATGTGCAGGTTGGTGCCTTGGATAAAAGCGCTACAGTATATACCGTAAATGCACTATTTACCATCTAACTATGAATTTAGCGAATGTCTGTCTGTCTGTCCGTCCGTCCGTCTGTCCGTCCATCTGACCATCTGCATGCTGACATCACTGATACTACACAGTTTCCTCGCCATGGTAACCGCCTGTCTGCATGCTATTATGATTATATTATATCATAGTCTGACGTCATAGTACTGGGGGGCTCGATATGGGTTCAGCGTGGACAAAACTCGGTGCCCAGAATGTGGGCACCCTTCACTTAGGCAGTCTCAGCCATTGTCTGCAGCCGCCGGGCCTGCCCCTGGCATCACAGGGATCTCTCTAACAGGGCATCATTAATATTGATGACATCAGGGAACTCCACATATGGGCATAAAGGGATTCTGTTAGTGTGACATCACAGTGAAGCCAGAGTGTGATGTCAGAGCGGCAAACCCATTCTGGTAGAGCGGTTCCCCTGACATCACAGTGACATCATAGCATGATGTCAGAGCGGCAAACCCATAGACCATAAACATGTATACATGTCTACATGTGGACAAGCTGTGATGTTTCTCATAGTAAACTGCAACCTTCGGTCGCAATAAATGCACCATTTACAGAGTATTTCTAACTTGCAATATTGATACATACTCAAGTAAAACATTTGAGAACTTTTTCCACCACTGTGTGTCTCATACTCTGTCTCTGTCTCTTGTGTCCCTTTCTCCGTGAAGGAGAGCTATTGTTGAAGCCCATCTGTTTAATGGAGCTATAGTCACGCACGCACGCACGCACGCACGCACGCACGCACGCACGCACGCACGCACGCACGCACGCACGCACGCACGCACGCACGCACGCACGCACACACACACACACACACACACACACACACACACACACACACACACACACACACACACACACACACACACACACACACACACTCACACATACACAGCCTTATCAGGGCACATTATCTTTATGGGACATTTCTCAAATTCCCCCCTCTCGTTGACGTCAGAATAATTGCTTGACATCCAAACCCCACACACACACACACACACACACACACACACACACACACACACACACACACACACACACACACACACACACACACACACACACACACACACACTTACAGGAGGTGAAGAGGAGAGAGGCAGTCATGGAGAGAAGAAAGGAGGTCAGAGGGGCGAGAAAGATGGAGCGAGAGATGAGAGAGGAATAATGAGATGAATGGTGGAGGAGCAGAGAGAGCGAGAGAGAGAGAAGATGAGAAGTCAAGAAGTCAGTATATCCAACCAGAGATTCTATTGTTTCTGCTATTAATAATGTATGAATAAATGTCAGGCAGTAGGCATTCGATTAGCATAATTAGAAACCGAGGGCTATAGGATTTCACGGGACAGTGGAATAAGTAGATACTAAAGTGAAGAGAGCAGAGAGCAGACCGTGTGTGTGTGTGTGTGTGTGTGTGTGTGTGTGTGTGTGTGTGTGTGTGTGCACACGTGTGTGTGTGCGTGCGTGTTTGCATGCAGTGTGTGTGTGCCTGCCCTGTGTGTGTGTGTGTGTGTGTGTGTGTGTGTGTGTGTGTGTGTGTGTGTGTGTGTGTGTGTGTGTGTGTGTGTGTGTGTGTGTGTGTGTGTGTGTGTGTGTGTGTGTGTGTGTGTGTGCGTGTGTGCCTGTGTGTGTGTGTGGTTGCACACGCGCACATGCGATGCCCATCTTGTGTATGCGCGCCAATGTTTCCAAGCCAAAGTATCTCTATAATTGTGACAAATGGCTACATTGTGTAGACCATTTCAGTGCACAACGCTTGACGTATGGTACCAGCATAATGTTATCACTGACAAAAGTACAGTGTTATATCATGCAATTTGCTGTTTATCATAATGTGAGCACTTCTGTATCATAATCGCAATGCATATATTAAAGGTGATACATTATAATACTTCAACTACTTTAATTGTATGCAGCCTAATACTGTACAGCAGCAGCGTTGCACATATTCTCTGATAAACATAATTGGCCATGATAATTTTGTGTTTCGGCTTACCCCTTATGCCTAAACATTTTAGGCATGTTTTTACTATTTTGAAAAATAGTTCAAATAGTTCAAATAGCCAATCTACATGGATACGTTGGAAATACATACATGGAAATAGATTGACTATTTGAACTATTCTCAAATGTTTTTCAAATTAGTAAAAAATGGCAAAAAGTTTAGGCCTAAGGGGTAAGGAGGTGCATAAAATAGGGCCCAAAGAAGGGAGGTGCCATTGGCCGTGTGTCCACCTAAACCAGGGGTGGGCAGCATTTATTTTCAGAGGGCCATAATGACTTCGATAGAGTGAGTGAAAGTCCACACATTTTGCAATTGAATTGCAACTTGAAACACATACCGATAGTGCTGAATTATGTTAAAACTGCATGAATTTGGAAGACATGCCAGTCTACTTTAGAATAAGTTAAGCTACTTAACTTACTTAGGCTACTTGCTTTCACAACTTTTTTGTTTTCATTTAAATGTTTTCAGCTGTACTGTAGGCGCTACTGTATCACTCTGGCGTACTCTGGCCTTATACAATAAAAGCATGGCTTGCATAAAACAATCCACTTCAATGCCGTATCAACTATTATGAGCCTATAAATTTACACTGTCTGATATGCACCACTCCATAGGTCACTGATAAAACACATTGCATTATGTTATAAACTGTTTCACTTTCATTATGATATAAATGTTACACTTTGAGTACATACAGGTGTAGGAATGGAGGTATAGTAGACTCAAATGGTAAATATGAATTGCGATACTATTAATTTGAGTAATTTTTCAGGGGGTCGTTTTGTTTTTCTTTGAGGACTTGGCGGGCCGGATTGAGATGGCCAAAGGGCCGGGTCAGGCCCCTGGGCCGTATGTTGCCCATGTGTGACATAAACACTTCTTCCCAAGCTGGCACTCTCCTAAAGACGCTTCCAAGCACCCAAATATTTCTAAAATATTTCTAAAATATTTCTCAAATATTTTCAGCTGTGTATGCCCAAATATAAACGCCACATGTGAACACACAAAGATGCTCAGCGCCTCGTCACGCTGCTGTTGTTTCCAGCACAGTGTAAACACGCAATGCTCCCATTGAAAGCATGCCCTCGGAAAAAAAAAAGAAACTCCTTTGTGGACACAGCCCTTGCCATTACCATTACTCTATTCAGAGTGATGTGAATGAGGACAGTGGACTAGACAGAAAAATGCTTGTCAGTCCGCCGGCGAGCAGGTCAAATATCCATCCCTGAATAGATTATGTTGCATATTATTCACTTCCACGTCGTCCAATCAATGCCAACTACCTTCAGTCTTGATTAGCAGAGCGCCAGTCACATCCGTGCTGCTGCGTCCACCCTGGACCATGTTTACACGGACCTGTTCATTTGTCAATTTCCACGGCGCCGCATTGATTTTCATTATGAGTGTTTAGGCAGGTAATTTCCTAAAACAAAGTCATTAAGAGATTGTTTAGCTGCTGAAATGGGAGGGAGGGAGTTGGGGGTGGGGGTGGAGTGGATGGGTGGTCGGGATGGTGGGGGGGGTTTTGTGGAGCTCCACACCTCGCTATAAACATAGCCATAAATTATAACTCTTGTAGAGTACTTTTATTTTGAAGACCACCCTCTACAAGAGTTATAACGGGGAGCGGGGACTCTCTGCTGGTTGAGCCCTTCTTTCCGCTAACTGCTCTTAACATGCACAAATGCAATATATAAGGTGCGCACCGCATTGCCGAAACTGTCCTCTACCGACCTGGCAACTGAACTAACAACTGTGTCAGTCCATATGAGGGTTTTACTCCAGCTTGTCCCAGAATCTCAGTGCATTTCCTTGTCTCGCCACATAAGCGCTACTGCGCAACAGCGGGAAACGAGGAAATGCACTGATATTCCTGGACAAGCTGGAGTAAAACACTTCTTTATTGAAGAATAAATAGTAGTTGCCAGGTCGGAAGAGAACAGTTTCGGCAATACAGTGAGCACCTATATATTGTATTTGTGCATTTTTGGAGCAGCTAGGGGGAAAAAGGGCTCAACCAGCAGTGCTCCTCTTGTAGAATAAAAATGCCTTCGAAATAAAAGTGCTCTACAAGAGTTATAATTTATGGCTAGTAAAAACATATGGCCCTGTTGCTTTGTTCGAACGTCACCGTCATTTGTCTGAAATAAAAGTTGGGGAAACGGATCGCTTTTGTTGTACAACACAACCTTTTCGACAGGGTATAAATGGGCCTCTCGGTAGCAAATTGCCCTCGAACGATCAATGACGTGCAGCGTCTTTAGACACTAATTAAGATGTGGGGAGTGGAGAGAGCGGCTGGGTGGTGATGAAAGGGAGGTTGTGTGGAATTCTCGCCATGTTGAATCAACGGCCGCCACCAAAAAAAAAAAAGAAAAAAAAAAGGGAGAATGACCCTGTCCTGCTGCGGGGCTGTATGCTTAGCATGCAAATGGATAGTTTAATATGCTCTGAAATTCCTAATGGCTTTATCGCTCGTTATGGTTACTATGACTCTCACTCTCTGTCTCTCTCTCTCCTCTCTGTGTGTGTGTCTCTCTATCTCCCCAGTATCTTTTGCTTTCATCCTTTCTTTTTTGGTTTTGCTCTAATTTTCGCTCTCACTACCGCTTCTCTCTCTCTCTCTCTCTCTCTCTCTCTCTCTCTCTCTCTCTCTCTGTCAGCCTTTCCTGTGTGATGTGTGCTTGTTAAAGTGCTTCTATTACACACCAGATACCAGTGGTGTAAAGTAACTAAGTAGATTTACTTAAGTACTGTACTTAAGTACAATTTTGAGGTATTTGTACTTTTTATTTTCAATTCCACTACATCAAGGATCCCAATATTGTACCTTTACTCCAGTACAATTATTTGAAAACTTTAGTTACTAGTTACTTTGCAGATATAAATGTATTATAAAACATGTAAGTTAATACACTTAGCCCTATTTTATACCTAGGCTGTTTGAAAATCACATTGTGACACATTGTTACTTTTGGTACTTTAAGTATGGTTTAATGCCAATACTTTTGTACTTTTACTAAAGTACATTTCGAGTTCCGCCAGAGCATTTTTACACTGGAGTAGGCCTATTGATACTTTAACTTTTTCCACCACTGCAAGATACTGTACTTGCACACACGCACGCACGCACGCACGCGCGCGCGCACACACACACACACACACACACACACACACACACACACACACACATACACACACACACACACACACACACACACACACACACACACACACACACACACACACACACACACACACAAAGGGAAGAAAGAAATCGGACCAGCGGTTGAAAGATTATGCATGTCCTAGATAAGGAGAAAAAATGGTAATGAAATAGAGCAGCCTTAATGGGGCCACTGTGCTGGATGGGGGTATTTGGGATTAAATTATTAAACGAAGGATTTTGAAGTATTACGCAGAGGTATCAATATTGGCAGAACGACCCATGGCACTCGAGCTGGCAATAGCCTTTTCTGTTTCTTTTTCTCCCCCTCTTCAAGTTGGCGACCCTACTGGGAAAAGAACAGATCGCTACAGGGGAGGAATAAATTCCAACTTGGTCATTTTCCACTTAAATCCCTTTTATCGTTGTTGGTGCAGAAATGGATTGTAATTTCTTTCCAGTGAAAAGCTACCGTAACTTCCTCTCTACATGTGTGCGTGTGGAGAATAGTGCATGTCGTGAGAGGTAACAGACATGGAACGCTGGAGTATGCACGGCTCATTGAAATCCCTTGCCTCGATTAATGGTTGCAGAGATTGTTACTTGATTACGTACGTTCTAGGGAAAAAAGCCCTGCAATTGTTTTTTAAATATTTTCCTAAATCAATCTCGGGCCAGTGTTTACTTTCAGTGGGCCACGGTTGTGTAATGTCGCAGCGTTCCGTGCAACAGTGTTAAATGTTTATACCTTTAGACAGGCCCTGTCTGGAAAATGAGATCAACTCTTTTGTCTCATTGAGCTATACCCTCTCTCATCCATAAAATATTATGGAGGAGGAGGAGAGTCAACAAGATCCTGGAGGGTTTCGCGCTCCAGTGACCGCTAAGAGAGACGTACAGTACAGTCTGCTCAAACTATTAAAAAGTAGGAGGCTCGGTGCTGCGTCCCGGTGGGCGATTGTTCCGATCGCTGACCATATGTTGCATCGTCTTCGCTTGGACTCCAGACGGAACCACGTGTTGCAAGTATTCCCCCTTCTTTACCGTCAGCTTCCTGTCTCTCTATATACAATCCGATTCAATGTTTTTTGGGGGACGTGATTTGAATGATGTCACGCGCACGTAGTTTAACACCTACATTACAAGAGTTAACAGGTTCAGACAATGGTCTATTGACATGCATACAGGCTCATCTCTTAAATCGCCCTGCTGTAACACTAAACGTTGTGGAGGTGTGAACTTAGGGGTTATTTTGTATCGATGCATGTCTGTGCGCGTGAGAGATACGGGACGGCATGTACCGTACATGCGTGACCGGACCAATGCAACACTGTACTTAATGCCTTCTAAATCTTCTTCTCAAAACTTTTCGTGCTTCAAATTGATATATATTATATATGTAACAGAGGTGATCCAAACCCTCCCCACCCGGTTTTGAACCCAGGTCTCCCGCGTGAAAGTCCAATATCTTAACCATCACACCAAAGGGATATGCCTATGGAATGAGAGCAGATACTAGACTTTTGAGGCTTCAGGCTGGGGCTGCGACTCTCTCCGCCACACTCACCCCCCTTTGACCTCCTCCTACGGGGAAGCCCAGATCCGGGTCACGGCACCAATGTAACGGAGGTGATCTTCCGCCACATATATATTTAAAAATATATATAAAAGACCCCAAAATGTATGCCCATCTTTGTGCCAGGGCCCCCAAAAGAGAAGATTTGTGTTAAAAAAAAATATATATATTTCAAAAATTTCAAAAATGTTCAAAAATAGCAGATGTAACGGCTTGAAGCGCAGCACGAAGTGATGCGCTGTGAGCTTGTACATCTACTACTTTTGAACAGCCAACGCTATTAAAATCTGAAATTACACAGATGCCTTTCGAGTTAAAGCATTGATATTCTTTAATAGTTGTCTTTTTGAAAAATTACAAATTTCCACTAACAATGAAACATCCCTGTGTCATATCTCGCAGGGCGACATTTAGAAGCCTTGAATCACTGTTGCATGGGTACAGACAGTATATGACCCCATAACACTGCACCGGTCCGTGGGAAAAGGGTACGCAGAGGCTTTTTATGCTTGTTCCATTTTCTTTATGTGGACTCAGAGACGAGCGGTAGATCTCCCGGAGAGGAGCCCTAATTGACATATAAAGAGAGAAGAAGCAGCGAAACAGCCCTGCTTTATGGGGATGTGTGGAATCAATGGCGGAGCAACGGTTTCTGCGCCGCACAGATTGCTGTCAGCGAGCAATAAGGGGAGATACTGCAGCCGCCGGCAGGAACGAGAGAGGAAATGAGAGAAAGACGATAAAAAATGTTATATGAACGGAATGGAGGATTTAATGCAGTGATGGAAAGGAATGCTGGAATGAGGAAAAAAATGGTAGCACTTTAAACTAAGGTGCTGTTAATAAACATTTATTAACAGTTATAAAGATCATTTATTAATGTTAATAAGTATATGTATAAGAAGCTTATTAATGTTTGTAAGCAATCTAACAAACATTTATTAATAGTTGAGAGGATGTTAATAAGACAATTAATAACCGTTAATAGGCGATTTATAAGACGCTTATTAACCTTATTACTTGTTTATAAACATTTGTAAGGCATTCAAAAAGTTAAAAGGAGGTTTATAAGACATTTATTAACTGTTAATTGCTTATTTATAAGACACTTGAAAAACGTTTTCATTTTTCTAAAACGTTTTTAAGGAATATAATAAACATTCATAAATTGTTAATAACCATTAATAAAAGTAAATAAGATATTTACATAGCATTAATTAACAGTTTAATAGATATTAATAAGATATTTACACAGCATTAACTAACCGTTATTAGTCTACTGAACCGTTGGTAAGGGAACTAATAAACATTAATACATTGATAATAATATATTAAGGTAACTAAAAAAGGGTCTTATAAACAGTAACAAACCCTTATAAGACGCTTGAAAACCACATTTATTCTTAATAAATGTTTATAAGGAATTTATAAATCATTAATAATATTTATTAAATGTTAACACATGTTAATAAGATGTTCATAAAGCTTTACTTAACCGTTAATAAGTTACCCTAAGTTAACCTAACCGTTGGTAAAGGATCTAATGAAAATTAATAGAACTGTTTATAATATATTATTAAACTGTTAATAGGGTATGAAAAAGTCTTATGCACTTGGTTTAAAGAGGAGCGGTCATTTATTAACTAGAAAACAGACTTACAAACATCAACAACTTGTTAACAATGTATTTATTAACACTTAAATAGGCAGGAAGTGGGAACAGTCATCTATGAACATTTATAAACCACTTATAAGAACTAAACAGTGTCTATTAACATTAACAAATTGGTAATGTTGGCACTTATTAACACGTTATTAGACATTTAGCAGGTACTTGGTTTAAAGTGGGGACAGTCATCTATAAGCATTTATATAGGCTTTAAAAACACCTAAACAGAGTCTTATTAACATTAACCAATTGTTAACAATGCACTTATTGACGCGTTAATAGGCATTTTGCAGGTACTTGGTTTAAAGTGGGAACAGTCATCTATAAACATTTTTAAACAACAAAACAGTGTCTTATTAACATTAACAGACTGTTAACAATGCACCTATTAACGTGGTAATAGGCATTATGCAGGTAGTTGGTTTAAAGTGGGAACAGTAATCTATAAACATTTATAAACACATTATAAGAACTAAACAGTGTCTTAATAACATTAACAAATTGTTAAAAAGGCACTTATTGACGCGTCAATAAGCATTTCGCATGTACTTGGTTTAAAGTCTAATGTTAGTCATCTGTAAACATTTATAACCCCTTTAACAACAACTAAACAGTGTCTTATTAACATTAACATATTATTAACAAATCACTTATTAACACGTTAATATGCATTTTGCAGGTACTTGGTTTAAAGTGGGAACATTCATCTATAAACATTTATAAACAACTAAACAGTGTCTTAATACCATTAACAGACTGTTAACAATGCACCTATTGACGTGTTAATATGCATTTTGCAGGTACTTGGTTTAAAGTGGGAACAGTCATCTATAAACATTTTTAAACAACAAAACAGTGTCTTATTAACATTAAAAGACTGTTAACAATGCACCTATTAACGTGTTAATAGGCATTTTGCAGGTAGTTGGTTTAAAGTGGGAACAGTAATCTATAAACATTAATAAACACATTATAAGAACTAAACAGTGTCTTAATAACATTAAAAAAATGTTAAAAAGGCACTTATTGATGCGTCAATAAGCATTTTGCATGTACTTTGTTTGAAGTCTAATGTTAGTCATCTGTAAACATTTATAACCCCTTTAACAACAACTAAACAGTGTCTTATTAACATTAACACATTAATAACAAATCACTTATTAACACGTTAATATGCATTTTGCAGGTACTTGGTTTAAAGTGGGAACAGTCATCTAAAACATTTACAAACAACTAAACAGTGTCTTATTACCATTAACAGACTGTTAACAATGCACCTATTGACGTGTTAATAGGCATTTTGCAGGTACTTGGTTTAAAGTGGGAACAGTCATCTATAAACATTTTTAAACAACAAAACAGTGTCTTATTAACATTAACAGACTGTTAACAATGCACCTATTAACGTGTTAATAGTTATGTTGAAGGTACTTGGTTTAAAGTGGGAACAGTCATCTCTAAACATTTATAAACCACTTATAAGAACTAAACAGTGTCTATTAACGTTAACAAATTGTTAATGTAGGCACCTATCAACATGTTAATAGACATTTTGCAGGTACTTGGTTTAAAGTGGGAACAGTCAGCTATAAACATTCATAAACCCTTTAACAACAACTAAACAGTGTCTTATTAACATCAACAAATTGTTAACAATGCACTTATTAACGATTAGACATTTCACATCTAACATTGCCAGAATACATTGTTACACAAGTTGATTTACCAATTATCTTACCAGGGAAGGGTTATGTGGGGAAACAACAATCAAATGTGAAAGAATGATGGCATATAAAAACAATGTTTTAACCAAGGAAGCACTTACATTATTTGTTTTCCCTATAGAACCAACAATGTATTAATTGCCTTACTTTTGTGCAAGTTCTCTACTATAGAATAAACACTACAATATTAAAGGACCACTTCACCGATTTACACCCTTTTTTGTTCATATACTTGGTCCTAACTAATGCTCATTATGTTTTGCTATCATTGGCTGTGAACAGTTAAGACACCGGCCTACTAGTGACATCCTATTCCACGGATAGGACCCTAACGAAGCAATTATGGTCCTAAGGGTCAAATTCGTTCTCCTGCTATACCACTAAAATGTGGAACGCCCTACTGAAGGCCTTAAAGGAGTGCAAATCCCTAACGTGCTTTAAAACAGCCCTGAAAAACCACTTACAGGCGGCAGCTGCTCCAAACTGGTAACAACTATCCTGTCCTAACCTTACCCCCCACCACTTGTTTACAAGTGCTTTTCTGATATAGATCTACTGCACAGTACTGTGTTCTATCTGTCTGTCATTCAATGTTATGAGTTAAAGAGAAGGATCTCAACGGAAATAAGCATCGCCTTACCAGAGTTTCCTTTTTGTTGACCTTGTATCAGTGTTATGAAACTGTACCTTTTCCTATGCAAAATTTCTAATACATAACTCAATCAATCAATCATCGATGGGGAATCTAAGTTATTGTGGGCATTCTATTCC
The DNA here is from genome assembly GCF_963921795.1 of Nannobrachium achirus. NCBI lineage: Eukaryota > Metazoa > Chordata > Actinopteri > Myctophiformes > Myctophidae > Nannobrachium > Nannobrachium achirus. The sequence continues at coordinate 51,091,971 of NC_137810.1, forward strand.
TGGAAAGATCGCATGATGAAAAAGTAGACATTGTGTTTTAAAAACTATGACAACAATGATGTCACTGGTAGGCAGGTGTCCACAGAAATTGACAGAGTAGATAATGTTTTTTTCCATTTTGAGCATTTGTGTGTTCCAATTAGGCTATATGAACATGGAGAAAATGTTGCCAGTTGACTAAAAGGTTGTGTCCAATTTGGGTATTAAAATAAATGCCAATGCATTCCTCCTACTGATGTTCTATCCTACTGGCTCATCTGCCAGTGCACAGCCCCCATCAGAAGGACATCCTCAAATTCAAGTGGAAATTGAATCATATCATATTTGCTAGTAGTATGAGATAAAAAATCAAGATGACTGGAGCTTGGCGTGCAGAAAGTCACTTTCACCATTTATCTTACTTTTTACTGGCACAAACAGAAGTAGTAATATTTTTGGTCAAGTGACTTCCTTTGCAACTAATATAATATCAGTCCAGTTTGTGTACAACTATCGCCGTACACTTCTTCCTCCTGCCATCGCTTGAAGGAGAGGAGCTTGAGGAATTTGAGGTGGCAGAGGTCAAGTAGCTGGACTCGGACGGTGACTTGAAAGAGGTTGGAGACTCATTTCTTGGTGCTTCTAGATGCTGCGACAACAAAATACAAAATGTACATTAATAGAAGGTTCTCCTCTTTCGGCATTTTAGACATGTTTTGTTCATAAAGATGTTACAGTTCAGTATTTCTTTCTTTTCTTTTTTTTTCACAGCCACCATGAAGCTGATTTGAACATTTTAAACTGGCATTGGCACTCTGCCTAGGGAATGTGTGTGCAATATTTCACTTGCATTGCACTCTGTGTTCATGATTTGAGGCATTTTGTTCAAAAGGGAGCACACTTGCAACCTTTGGAAGCCAATCTTAGCCAAACAGGATGGAATTTGAAAAATCTGAAAGACCTGTTTCGTTTAATAACACCGATTGGCGTGATTTTTGGACAAAATCGGTAGAAGTACTGTCCAAAAATTTGTTTTGCACACATTAGCCTCCTGGTGGCGCCATAACAGGCCCATGCCGAAAATTGTGCAGAGGTTCTGCTCTGGCACCCAAGGAGTGTGAGTGCTCAGTTTCGGCCTGGTAGAGAAAATTGGTTTGCAAAAATCTGCCTCCTGGTGGCGCTATAACAGCAGAGGTTCAAATAATTCTTTTTATCTTCACCTATTACAGAGGGGACGGAAGTGCAGCAGGACCATTTTAGTAATACATTTATACTGAAAATTTAAATAATGAATAAATAAATATATATATTTTTTGAATCCAGCAAAAATGTCATGGACCCCCTGCAGTACCTCCGGGCACCCTAGGGGTGGTGGACCCCCTGTTGAGGAGCTCTGATTTAAGTCTTGAGAGTATAAAATGAAAACAAATTGGCTTGCTCTTGCTCTCAAGGTCCATTGGGTTACCAACTCTCCTTCATTTAGCTGGGGACCACCTGGAACCCCCTCAAGGACCACTGGTGGTCCCCGGACCGCTGGTTGAAAACCACTGACCTATTAGATGCAATATTATCCTTTTTAATACTGTATTAATTCCCATTATACCGTATGTATTCCCCTTTAAAGGTGATACACCATGAAATATCACTTTTCCTATTTTAAAACCTTTTTTTGGGGTCCCACTAGCACCTTCTATCCTCACAAAGTCCCATTTCTAACCGTTGTGTCTTTCTCTGGTTTTGAGAAGGCGAAGGTTAAAAGTATCCCACGGGTTCTCAAAACAGGCTATTTTTTTTTTTTTTTTTTTTTTTTAACATTTTTTTTGGGGGGTGGTGGGGGGGGGGGGGGGGGGGGGTGGGCGCAGTTCAGGCCAAAGGTGGTACTGCAGCTGAAATGCTCTGAGAGCCATTCAGGAGTGGTAATTTAGCCTCAAACCTTTTGAAAAACGTTTTTGGGACATAAACAATATGACATAAATACTTAAATGCATGGTGTAATGGTGTATCACCTTTAACTATGAATTGAACTATTAATACTTACTCAATAGCAATGTAGTTGTAGCTACTACAGAGCATCACAGTGACTTACTCCATTCAAACCGAGTGGTTTTGATGTAGACACATTATGTAAACTAAACAATAAGTGCTTGGCTAGCCTGCTGCAACACCACATTTGATACAGTTAGCTAGATTTAATAGCTTAAATAGCTTCTCATACATTACCACAATGATACAGAGTGCACCAAAGCATGTTTCAACAATAGACACAAAGGTCTCAAACCCCTCATTGTTTTTAAGAAAGATATCTGGGCATAAATAGGAAGCAAAGTAGCTAGCAGCAGGGATAGCAACAGGCCTGAGGCCTGTATGCTAGCTATGTGTTATCAACACAATTACTTTTCCCTTCAGGTTCACAAACTCAAATGAGAAAAGTTCTTGTTAGCTTACCAAGGGAGATGCATCAAAGACCAATGCTGTGCTGCTCTTGCAATGAATAAAGGTGAAGAAAAAAAAACGTTTTCACTGAGGTAGTGTGCTAACCAAATAATTAGCAAAAACGATTTTGCTTCTTTCTCTCTAAAAGTATCTTTCTTCATAAACCTTCTAGTTCTGTTCAATCAAAGTCACTTCTCAATCAAACATCTTCACTTCAGAATGAATTGTGTTCACTCAGAAAACCATCTCATGTCCTCTCTCATGCAACAGAAAAACAAGGAAGCATGTCTACACTTCCTGGTCCAGAAAGTAAAAAACAGGGCGGTCCTTAGCACCTGATTGGCTAACTCAGCCAACTCACAGCAAGCAATGTTCTTATTGGCTCCCCCTGTTAGATTGACTGCTGCTCTCACCAATCACACTCCATGTCATTTTAGCACCAAACATTTAACCCCTGAAATGCCAGTTCAGTTATTGTGCTGAGATGACCTGGTTTTAGATTATTTGTTGGTTTATTTCATCACATACTTAGGTGACTATTAAATATGTTGATGGCCTATTTATTGCGACCTAACGGTCGCAGTTACTTGCACTCCTATACTATCCAAACCTCCACCGGCTGTCAGTCCGTCCCTCTGTCAGTCAGTCTGTCAGTCTGTCAGTCACACGTCACACTTTTCCCCTGCTCATATCTCCGCAACCGTTGCCCCGATCCATGCCACATTTTGCACACACACTCCTTGCCTGCCAAACCACAACCTCCACTCTCACATGGCCCTCTTCTAGCGCCACCATGAGGCAGATTCTTGCAAAACACATTTTTGGACACTGCTCCTACAATTTTTGCCCTAAAATCACGCAAATCGGTAGACAGTATATCTACACTCATGTCATCAACATGGATCTTTCCCATGTAGCGCCACCTTCAGGCCGATTTTTTAAAACACATTTTTGGACACTACTCCTACAGATTTTGCCCTAAAATCACGCAAATCGCTACACAGTATGTTTACACTCATGTCATCAACATGGATCTGTCCCATATAGCGCCACCATCAGGCCGATTTTTTCAAACACATTTTTGGACACTGCTCCTACAATTTTTGCCCTAAAATCACGCAAATCGGTACACAGTATATCTACACTCATGTCATCAACATGGATCTGTCCCATATAGCGCCACCTTCAGGCCGATTTTTTCAAACACATTTTTGGACACTGCTCCTACAGATTTTGCCCTAAAATCACACAAAGCGGTACACAGTATCTCTACTGTCATGCAATCTACATGCACATTGCTATGACAAAAAAAAGTCAAAGTCAAGTTTCCGGATGGGGACCCAAATCAATGGGGGTACATTTATTGTTATCAAATTATTGTCTTAGGAATGCAACAAAAACTCAAAAAATATTATTGAACTCAAGTCTCCATAGCAAGAGTAATCAATAGGAACCACTCCTTTAATACGCCCTAATCATTTATGCCATTAACATGATTTGCCTTCAGCACTTTAAATAAGAAAATTTTCTGAAATCCTGCTTAGTCTAAGTAGGTTGTGAATTTCTGAGTACCAGTATTTCTATATTGTACAAAATTAAAAGTACTCATTATGCAGAATGTCCCATTTCAAGTTTTCATCTTTCGACATCTTTTGAAAATAGCTGATCTACAAGCTCGCAATGGGTCGCATCGCAAGCATTTAGATCAGCTATTTTCAAATGGCCAAAACTGATATACAGCCTAGCTGAAGTGCATAATGTAAGTTTTGTAATACTAATCTAAATCTACAAAGTAACTAGTAACTAAAGTGTTCAAATAGATGTAATGGAGTAAAAGTACTATATTTGAATCCGAGATGTAGTGGAGTAAAAATAAAAGTGTTGGAAGTTGGAAATACTCTTGTAAAGTACACACATCTCAACATTGTACTTAGCCTACAGTATTTAGGTAAATGTACTTAGTTAATTTACTTAAACCACGGTGTAAGCCAGGATTAAATGACATATGGATAAACAGAGAGAATAACCCATAAAGGTGTCTACACACCAAACAGCCTACAGGAGACTCCTTCTGACTGTACACAGACTGCAAAGAACTGCAAAAAACTAAGCACTTATTTTTAATTTTATTTTTTTCAGACGACGCCGACTGTAGTTACTGTATGGCAGTGGTGCCAGGTCTGCTCCTTATAAGCAACGTTGATCCTCTTTTCCTATAATGTTGCTAGTTGTGTGGGTTGCTTTTGTTTGGGCTTGTTTCTGAAGTGTAGTTGCTTATTTGGCCTTGCTTTCAACATTATTTTATAAAATAACTAATGTAATAGAGTTCAGAGGTGAAACTGGTCGCGCTTTTGGGCTTATTTTCATAGACCTGGTCGTGTATTTCACTCACAGAATCTGGCAACCCTAACCCGGCCGGAGGCAGCTCTGTTCTCCGTGCAGAGGAGGAAAAAAGAGAAAACAACAACACGGGCACTTGATGGACTATTACTAGCCTACTACTAGCTTTGCTTTGGATCCGATTGGAATAGGAATTGAGAGTTGAGATTGAGAATATGGTATTTAGTAAAAATATGCGACGGGAAAATGTCTCTGGCTTGTTTTGGCTTGGTTTTGGAGCAGTAGTAAACTATTCTACAACTCCCTCAATCTTACCGACGGCGAGGGGCGACTGAACAAAACTGAGCAAGTCCAGTTTTCCAGTTTTCGGTCGATAAGGTTCCCGACCCGCTGCCGAAAACCTGACGATGAGCTCCCGTTCGGCAACAGACGCGTTCCGCCGCCTTCCGCCGCCGAATCGTCGCCGAATCTGTGCGGTTAAAAGTGGCCTTAAGACTCCCTAATGGGGAGATAAGCGACCGTCAGATCACATGTACCGTTTTGTGTGATTTTAGGGCAAAATCTGTAGGAGCAGTGTCCAAAAATGTGTTTTGCAAAGATCGGCCTGATGGTGGCGCTAGATAGGACAGATGCGTGTTGATGGCATGAGTGTAGAGATACTGTGTACCGCTTTGTGTGATTTTAGGGCAAAATCTGTAGGAGCAGTGTCCAAAAAAAAGTGTTTTGCAAGTGTGGGCCTCACATGGCGCTAGAAGAGGGTCATTTGAGAAATGAGGGGTGGAGGTTGTGGGCATGACTGTAGAGATACTGTGTACCGCTTTGTGTGACTTTAAGTAGGGCAAAATCTGTAGGAGCAGTGTCCAAAAATGTGTTTTGCAAAGATCAGCCTCATGGTGGCGCTAGAAGAGGGCCATGTGAGAAATGCGGGCTGTGGTTTGGCAGGCAAGGAGTGTGTGTGCAAAGTTTGGCATGGATAGGGGCAACGGTGGCGGAGATATGAGTTGGAGAAAAGTGTGACGTGACTGACAGGCAGACAGACAGACAGCCGGTGGAGGTTTTCATAGTAACTGCGACCTGATTTTCCTACTCTGTAACAAACCAGTAAGACTCCCTAATCGGGAGATAAGCGACCGTTGGTCAAATAGGCCAAAAATCGTCCTGATGGTGGCGCTAGATGGGACAGATCCATGTTGATGACATGAGTGTAGACATACTGTGTACCGATTCGCGTGATTTTAGGGCAAAATCTGTACAAGCAGTGTCCAAAAATGTGTTTGAAAAAATCGGCCTGATGGTGGTGCTATATGGGACAGATCCATGCATGTTGATGAGATGAGTGTAGACATACCGTGTACCGATTTGCGTGATTTTAGGCCAAAATGTGTAGGAGCAGTGTCCAAAAATGTGTTTGAAAAAATCGGCCTGATGGTGGCGCTATATGGGACAGATCCATGTTGATGACATGAGTGTAGACATACTGTGTACTGATTTGCGTGATTTTAGGCCAAAATCTGTAGGAGCAGTGTCCAAAAATGTGTTTGAAAAAATCGGCCTGAAGGTGGCGCTAAATGGGACAGATCCATGTTGATGACAGGAGTGTAGACATACTGTGTACCGATTTGCGTGATTTTAGGGCAAAAATTGTAGGAGCAGTGTCCAAAAATGTGTTTTAAAAAATCGGCCTGAAGGTGGCGCTAAATGGGACAGATCCATGTTGATGACATGAGTCTAGACATATTGTATACCGATTTGCGTGATTTTAGGGCAACATTTGTAGGAGCGGTGTCCATAAATGTGTTTTAAAAAGTCGGCCTGAAGGTGGCGCTAAATGGGACAGATCCATGTTGATGACATGAGTCTAGACATATTGTATACCGATTTGCGTGATTTTAGGGCACAATTTGTAGGAGCGGTGTCCAAAAATGTGTTTTAAAAAATCGGCCTGAAGGTGGCGCTAAATGGGACAGACCCATGTTGAAGACATGAGTCTAGACATATACTGTGTACTTGTGTGATTTTAGGGCAAACATTGTAGGAGTTGTGTCAATACTCAAGTAAAGTACAAATACTTAGTTACTTTGCTTAAACCACTGCCTGACACTCATAGCCAATCTGAAACTTCAGTTCCACACAGTACAGGTGGCGTGGTACGTGACAGTAATTAATTGCAGCTGTGTCAGTCAGTGCTAAAGCTGTTCTCACCCTCCTGTGAACAATGCGGAACTATTATCGGCAAAACGCCGTTTCCGTCCGGCCGCATTTGAACGTAACACGGACATAAACACAGTAAACACAACGTTGATATGCACGCAACTTCTGTGTGTTGTTCTAACAGTTTAAGTGCATACAAGTCAGCGAAATCACCTACAAGCCCCTCTTTGTTCATGTATGCATCCTATAAGGTACAGTATGACGTTTTTTTTGTTTTGTTTTTACTTCACTTAGGCCTGTTTAATGTTGTTTTTGTTGGCTGTGATGTAACCTCCTGCTAAGGGCTAAACGAATTTGCTAAGTGCATTACTGTTGATCAGTGGTTCTCAACCTGGGCCTGGGGGTCCCCAAATTATTTTGGGGGGTCTCCAGAAGATTAGCTTAATGTGCAACACTGTTTTCTCACTCAACAGTAAACAAACCAACATAAAGTTTAAGTGTATATAGGGTATCTGCACATTTCTAAAGTGACAATTTAAGGACTTTTTAATACTTCTATACTTATATACTTATATGCCAAATTGGCATATATTAGACGCAGAAATTGTGAAAATAGCAGATCTACAACGCGAGGCGTTGTAGATCTGCTATTTTCATAATATAACCGAGTTATACAAAATGTAATGCCTCAACTCTTAATGCTTGTCAGGGTGGGGGGTCCCCAGTTAAAATATGATTATTTAGGGGGTCACAGCCTGAAAAGGTTGAGGACCACTGCTGTAGATGTAGAAAATATTTACAGATATTTTAAGTGTTTTATTGTAACAAGCACTCTTGAGAGCATGAGATTAAACCAATTTGATTTTATATCGTTATTTTATACTTTAGCTATTGAAAAATTGCAGATCCACAAGCTCACAGAGCGGCACTGAGTGCTGCGCTGCGAGCTTGTAGATCTGCTATTTTTTAAGTCATGAAAATGTGTGGAAATATTTGAATATGGGTATTTTTTAAGGTAACATTTTTAGATACAATTTTGCTTCTGGGGGGTCCCTGGAACTAAATATTTTGAGATGTGGCCAAATACATATCATTTTGGGGGTTCTTCACATGAAAACGTTTGAGCACCACTGACATAGAAACATAGGTTTTTCAAAAACCTTAGAGGGATTTGAAATATTCAAAGACCCCATGAAAAATGTTCACAATTTTTCAAAAATAACAGATCTACAAGCTCGCAGCGTGGCACTCGGCGCCGCGCTGTGGGCTTGTACATCTGCTATTTTTCAATGGTTAAAGTTGCTATAAGCAGTTTTCTGCTGACATAAGCAGGAAACAGGCAATTGCTTATTTTAATTTTAAATTTTTATTTAATTATATTCAGGCGGCTAACAATGCTCCCTAAAAAGAATCTAGTCTCTGTGGCGCTTCTAGGAGAAGCGCTGTCACTAGCAGCTCATTGGTGCATGAACCAGCCGACCGGGGCTAAAAGGATTGACAGACAGGTCAACCAATCCGAACAACAACAAGAGGCGGTCCTGATTGCTCTGCTTACTGGGCAGGCTATCTGTCTATCGACCAATGATAGAACTTCTCACAGAGGAAAATTATAGTTTTGGAGGCAGATTGTGGCCCCAGGAAGTGTCACAGAGACAACATTTCTTTAGGAAGCATGGTTAGCCGTCTGAATATAATAAAGTAAAATAAATAAATAATAATAATAATAAGCAATTGCCTGTTTCCTGCTTATCTCAGCAGAAAACTGCATATAGCAACTTTTTAAAGCACAACATGTGAGTGAATCCTTGTACCCAGGGCCCAGAATTTGGTGCGACCCCCCTGTCCTCAACGGGGGTCCACGACCCCTAGGGGGTACGGAGTTACTGCAAGGGGTCCATGAAATTGTTGCTGGATTATTATTATTATTGTTATTATTACCCTTATTCATTTTCAAAATGTATTACTAAAATGGTCCTGCTGCTCCTCCGTCCAGCAATATAGATTTTTGTTGTTGCTTAAAACAAAAAAGATATTATGGAAAAAATCGATAGGCCTATGCATTACTGTAAAAAAAAAAAGAAAAACTTCAGAATTGATAGTGTCTCATGTCTTTCCACAAAATAACAGAAAATGCTCAATAGTGGGCTCGATAAAAGCCCGGCTCGATAAGCATGATCGATAAGGTGCTCATTATCAATAAAAATTAACGAGCTCCATCCCTAGTAGCAAGTCTCTTGTACAGAGTAACATTGCAACCTAACTGCCATGAATATTGTGGATGTACCCATCTATTTAATCCAAATTGTCATCTGCCCATTTGTCGATTTGGTCAAAATAAATTGGTTGAACAGAACTCATATTTTGGGACCATCGCTCCATTGTTTACAATGGATTGTAATACAGGCTGCCACCCCATGTGGTCATGTGATCCAAGATTTTTGGACAGCACTTCTAACGACTTTGTCCAAAAATCACGCAAATCGGTACATGTTATCTCTATAGTCATTAAACGAAACGGGTCTTTCAGATTCTTCAAATTCCATCCTGATAGGCTAAGACTGGCTTTTGCAAGTGTGCTCCCTTTTGAACGAAAAACTTCATCTTCGCAGCATAGAAACCAATGGCTTCGCATCGTTCATATTTTTTTTACAGTCTATGGTTCTAACTCCACCGATCAGTGTAAAACTTTGTTTCTACCACTTTTTCTAGTCACGTGTTCAAATACTGGATTCTGATTGGCTAAATTCCGGAGGTTATGAGAGGACAAATGCCGCAAAGTTGTGTGTCCGAGATCAATGCGCCTCAGTGTACATCCGGGGACTTTCCCCCAACCAACAAATGAAGGTCGCAGCGGTCCTATGTTTACTAACGTGCGTACTATCGTCGCCGATTTATTTGGATCCAATGCAATCCGCCAACTTTAAAGCCCCTTTTCTCTGAACCTATGCCTTTCTGGAAGCGAACAGCCTCTATTTACGGCCGGAACGGTGCTTTTAACTGACGTTAGCTTAGCTGTAAGCTAGACGCATGGATTAGTATGGAGTTGGCGCCATCTGTTGGTGAGTAGAAGATGTTGTTGGTGGAACTATCTGCTGTCTCGCGGAAGTTTTATAGGCAATAATGATTGTAACTTAAGATCCTTGCAAGTTACAACTATGTGTTTTCTTTCATGTATAAGGGAAAAAGTGGTAGAAAAGCTATTTACCACTCGGGGTCGGACATTATGCTCTCATAATGTCCTGAGTGATGGTGTTATCGGACTCGGCTGCGCCTCGTCAGATAACACCATCACTGCGGACATTATGAGAGCATAATGTCCTCTCACTCGGGGTAAATTGCTTACATGCGCACTACCAAGAGGCCAAGGAAAAACCTTTGCCCTTTTCACATCTGCTTTTTATAGTGCCACCTGGAGGCTGAATTAAGTAAAACACATTTTTTTAAATTACTCCTTCAGATTTGTTCCAAAAATCACAGGAATATGTGTGGAACTGAGTATAGCTATAGGCAAGTGATCAAGACTGAGCTGTCCGATAATTCATATTCCATCCTAGTTGAGTGGCTTCCAAAGTTTGCAGGATTGGTCCGTTTTGAACAAAATGCCTCAAATCATAAACGCAGCTTGTGATTTCCGTAGGTCAAGGAACAAATGCCACCCTTTTCACATTGGCCTGTTATAGCGCCACCAGCAGCTCAATTTGAGCAAAACACATCTTTGGAACGAAATCATGACAGGCCACAGATGACATGGCACCCTTTTCACATTTGCTTATCACATTGGAGACCTGTGCTCGGAAGAGCGCTGCTCCTATTTATTTATTTATTGTTATTATTATTATTATTTACAATAAGTGCACTGTAACCCCTTTATGAACAAAACATGTCTAAAATGCCTAACCTCCTATTTATATAACATTTTGCATTTTGTTTTTACAGCATCAAGAAATGAGTCTCCAACCTCTGTCAAGTCACCGTCCGAGTCCAGCTACTCGACCACCTTCGCCTCAAATTCCTCAAGCTCTTCATCTTCAAGCGATGGCAGGAGGAGGAAGAGGTGTACAACAGTGATAGTTGTACATAAACTGGAATGATATTACATAAGCTGCAAAGGAATAGTCCCAAAACATTACTAGCCTACTTCTGTTTGTGCACAGCCTTCCTTTAAGAATGAATGACCTCCTTTTATTTACCTAAAGTGAAAAGAAAGATAAATAGTAAGTTGTTAATGTTGTTCCCACTTTGCAACAGGTAGCTGAAAAATGCCTATTTAAGGTGTTAATTAGTCCCCCCAGGAATCCGCGGAGAAAAATTCTTGATTCCGCGGAGAACAATCCTGATTCTGCGGAATTCTGTGGTGAACAATTCTTGATTCCGCGGACATTAAAAAACAACCTAAAATGACCAGTTATCAAGCGAAAAATGATATAGTTCTAATAATCAAGTAAAACCCTTCATGAAATAGCTACAATTAATTGTAATTAGTAGTTAGAATAATCAAATAATCATTTTTGAGAATAAATATAATATTAAATCTATATTTTTTTTAATTGTTATTGTTTTTAATAATTACTTTCTGTTGCAAAGACTATATTGTCATGCAAACCCTGCCCATAATAACCACATTTTAGAGGATAGCCTACCTTCTACCTAGTATGGGTGTAATATTTATTTATTCTCCTCTGCATTGTTATTGCCAGGACCATAGAGGCATAGAGAGGAACTATAGTTCAGGACACAGTTTCTGTCAGGAACGAATGTGGGACCGGACCAATACAGCGTCAGTGCAACTAGTAGGAGGGAAGCTAAGCTATTCCCCCAGGCTCTGTATGAGTTGGCCACTGGCCAGACCATGTACACATCGTTTTATAATAGTAGTAATGACTACTCCCGCCGCTCTGCTGCCACTCGCGACCGTTATTCCGCGGACGTCAGAAAAGTCCGCGAATGGCCGAGAATTCCGCGGGTGGTCGCGAATTCTGCGATAAATACCGCGATCGCGGAATCGCGGATTCCTGGGGGGACTAGTTAATGAATACTTAAAGGAGTAGTTCACCACTTTTCAACCTGTCTTCATATAATAGGTCCTCACTAATGGTCATGATAAAATATCACAATTTTTTTCTACTCAGTCCGGGTCTCATAGGAGAGCTGTGGGAAGTTCCGAATCCATCGTCTTGTGACATCATCATTTTCCGATTTAATCAATATTTTTGAAAAGAATATTTAGATTTTTATTATTGCTAGAACAATGGCTTCCACTTTAAAATTGCAATTTTTCAGGAATAGAAAGCCTGCAGTTTCTATAAGCTGGATTGGCAATCGATGATGTCACAAGACGATGGGTTTCTGACCTACCCACAACCCTCCTCTGAGAAAAAGAAAAAAAAAATATTTATTTACTATTTTTGAGTGAGGACCAATTATATGAACATAGGTTGAAAAGTGGTGGAGTTCCCCTTTAATTATCGATTTGTTGATGTTAATAATACACTTTCAGTGTTAATAAGACACTTTATTAGGGATTTGTTGATGTTAATAAGACTCTGTTTAGGTGTTTTTAAAGGCTTTATAAATATTTATAGATGGCTGTTCCCACTAAATGCCTATTACCGCGTTAAGTGCATTGTTAATTTGATAATGTTAATAAGACACTGTTTAGATCTTATAATGGGTTTATACATGTTTATAAATGACTGTTCCCACTTTAAACCAAGTACCTGCAAAATGCATATTAACGTGTTAATAAGTGATTTGTTATTAATGTGTTAATGTTAATAAGACACTGTTTAGTTGTTGTTAAAGGGGTTATAAATGTTTACAGATGACTAACATTAGACTTTAAACAAAGTACATGCAAAATGCTTATTGACGCGTCAATAAGTGCCTTTTTAACAATTTGTTAATGTTATTAAGACACTTTAGTTTTTTATAATGTGTTTATTAATGTTTATAGATTACTGTTCCCACTTTAAACCAACTACCTGCAAAATGCCTATTAACACGTTAATAGGTGCATTATTAACAGTCTGTTAATGTTAATAAGACACTGTTTTGTTGTTTAAAAATGTTTATAGATGACTGTTCCCACTTTAAACCAAGTACCTGCAAAATGCCTATTAACACGTCAATAGGTGCATTGTTAACAGTCTGTTAATGGTAATAAGACACTGTTTAGTTGTTTATAAATGTTTATAGATGACTGTTCCCACTTTAAACCAAGTACCTGCAAAATGCATATTAACGTGTTAATAAGTGATTTGTTATTAATGTGTTAATGTTAATAAGACACTGTTTAGTTGTTGTTAAAGGGGTTATAAATGTTTACAGATGACTAACATTAGACTTTAAACCAAGTACATGCAAAATGCTTATTGACGCGCCAATAAGTGCCTTTTTAACAATTTGTTAATGTTATTAAGACACTGTTTAGTTCTTATAATGTGGTTATTAATGTTTATAGATTACTGTTCCCACTTTAAACCAACTACCTGCAAAATGCCTATTAACACGTTAATAGGTGCATTGTTAACAGTCTTTTAATGTTAATAAGACACTGTTTTGTTGTTTAAAAATGTTTATAGATGACTGTTCCCACTTTAAACCAAGTACCTGCAAAATGCCTATTAACACGTCAATAGGTGCATTGTTAACAGTCTGTTAATGGTAATAAGACACTGTTTAGTTGTTTATAAATGTTTATAGATGACTGTTCCCACTTTAAACCAAGTACCTGCAAAATGCATATTAACGTGTTAATAAGTGATTTGTTATTAATGTGTTAATGTTAATAAGACACTGTTTAGTTGTTGTTAAAGGAGTTATAAATGTTTACAGATGACTAACATTAGACTTTAAACCAAGTACATGCAAAATGCTTATTGACGCGCCAATAAGTGCCTTTTTAACAATTTGTTAATGTTATTAAGACACTGTTTAGTTCTTATAATGTGGTTATTAATGTTTATAGATTACTGTTCCCACTTTAAACCAACTACCTGCAAAATGCCTATTAACACGTTAATAGGTGCATTGTTAACAGTCTTTTAATGTTAATAAGACACTGTTTTGTTGTTTAAAAATGTTTATAGATGACTGTTCCCACTTTAAACCAAGTACCTGCAAAATGCATATTAACACGTCAATAGGTGCATTGTTAACAGTCTGTTAATGGTAATAAGACACTGTTTAGTTGTTTATAAATGTTTATAGATGACTGTTCCCACTTTAAACCAAGTACCTGCAAAATGCATATTAACGTGTTAATAAGTGATTTGTTATTAATGTGTTAATGTTAATAAGACACTGTTTAGTTGTTGTTAAAGGAGTTATAAATGTTTACAGATGACTAACATTAGACTTTAAACCAAGTACATGCAAAATGCTTATTGACGCGCCAATAAGTGCCTTTTTAACAATTTGTTAATGTTATTAAGACACTGTTTAGTTCTTATAATGTGGTTATTAATGTTTATAGATTACTGTTCCCACTTTAAACCAACTACCTGCAAAATGCCTATTAACACGTTAATAGGTGCATTGTTAACAGTCTTTTAATGTTAATAAGACACTGTTTAGTTGTTTATAAATGTTTATAGATGACTGTTCCCACTTTAAACCAAGTACCTGCAAAATGCCTATTAACACGTCAATAGGTGCATTGTTAACAGTCTGTTAATGGTAATAAGACACTGTTTAGTTGTTTATAAATGTTTATAGATGACTGTTCCCACTTTAAACCAAGTACCTGCAAAATGCCTATTAACGCGTCAATAAGTGCATTGTTAACAATTGGTTAATGTTAATAAGACTCTGTTTAGGTGTTTTTAAAGCCTATATAAATGCTTATAGATGACTGTCCCCACTTTAAACCAAGTACCTGCTAAATGTCTAATAACGTGTTAATAAGTGCCAACATTACCAATTTGTTAATGTTAATAGACACTGTTTAGTTCTTATAAGTGGTTTATAAATGTTCATAGATGACTGTTCCCACTTCCTGCCTATTTAAGTGTTAATAAATACATTGTTAACAAGTTGTTGATGTTTGTAAGTCTGTTTTCTAGTTAATAAATGACCGTTCCTCTTTAAACCAAGTGCATAAGACTTGTTCATACCCTATTATCAGTTTAATAATATACTATAAACAGTTCTATTGATTTTCATTAGATCCTTTACCAACGGTTAGGTTAACTTAGGGTAACTTATTAACGGTTAAGTAAAGCTTTATGAACATCTTATTAACATGTGTTAACATTTAATAAATATTATTAATGATTTATAAATTCCTTATAAACATTTATTAAGAATAAATGTGGTTTTTCAAGCTTTTATAAGGGTCTGTTACTGTTTATAAGACCCTTTTTTAGTTACCTTAATATATTATTATCAATATATTAATGTTTATTAGTTCCCTTACCAACGGTTCAGTAAACTAATAACGGTTAGTTAATGCTGTGTAAATATCTTATTAACATCTATTAAACTGTTAATTAATGCTATGTAAATATCTTATTAACTTTTATTAATGGTTATTAACAATTTATGAATGTTTATTATATTCCTTAAAAACGTTTTAGAAAAATTAAAACGTTTTTCAAGTGTCTTATAAATAAGCAATTAACAGTTAATAAATGTCTTATAAACCTCCTATTAACTTTTTGAATGCCTTACAAATGTTTATAAACAAGTAATAAGGTTAATAAGCGTCTTATAAATCGCCTATTAACGGTTATTAATTGTCTTATTAACATCCTCTCAACTATTAATAAATGTTTGTTAGATTGCTTACAAACATTAATAAGCTTCTTATACATATACTTATTAACATTAATAAATGATCTTTATAAATGTTAATAAATGTTTATTAACAGCACCTTAGTTTAAAGTGCTACCAAAACGGGTAGAGGAAAGAAAGAGAGCAAGGGAGGATAGGAAAAAAATAATGTGCAACAGGGATTACGCCATTTATACTGCAGATTTAGATTTGAACCACTTTAACCATCATTTTATGATTTAACTATTGAGAAATAGCAGATCTACAAGCTCACAGCTGCAAGCTTGTACAGTAGATCTGCTATTTTTGAAAAATCGTGAACCTTTGTGCAAGTCTTTGAATATTTTTGACCCGATTCTAAAATATCTTCTAAAATCCTTCTTCTATCAGTGGTTCTCAAGCTTTTCCTTCATGTCAAGGACCCCCAAATTTACATGAATTTGGCAGCAGACCCCCATCTCAAAATGTGTTGTTCCTGGGAAGCAAATATTTGAGTACAAATGTTCGCTTTTAAAAAAGATATATTCAAAAACGCGATTTTTCAAAAATGCACTACGGGGATTGAAGGGAACCAGGGAGGCGGGAGGTGGAGGAGAGACAACTGAAGCATTTAAACAGAGCGACAGAGTCACACTGGGTATGTGGAGAGTGAAGCCAAGGAATGCATGGAATGCTTCCAAAGAGTGAGAAAGAGAGAAAAAGCCAGAGAGAGAGAGAGCCAGAGAGAGAGAGAGAGCCAGAGAGAGAGAGAGAGAGAGAGAGAGAGAGAGAGAGAGAGAGAGAGAGAGAGAGAGAGAGCGGAAGAGGAGTGAGCCAAGAGTGGGAGATGCTGGCCACCTTAAATCTGTCTCACTGACCCATTTAGACTAGCCCTCAAGTAGTACACATACACTACATACATACACGCACACGCACGCACGCACACAGACACGCGCGCACGCATGCACGCTCGGACAGTCATACTGTATTACTGTAGCCATCCGCTGGATACTGTGTCTGCCAGTTAAAATCTAAGCCAAACCACAGTTTGTCCTCTCTCTCTCTCTCTCTCTCTCTCTCTCTCTCTCTCTCTGTCAGGCCTAATGTAAAAAAGGTTTAGGAATTCCCTGTTAGTCGAGCGAAAGGGAGTAAAGATTTCGTTCTCTTTGCATCGGGACCTCTTCTGACACCGTTTGTCTGTTTACACGTCACCACGCCAGTCCAAGAAGCCTCCACAACATTCCAGACGTCCACAGAGAGAGAGAAACAGGGCTTTCATAATCGAAACTGTGCCTTGGCAACACATGTCAAACGTAATGCCAATAAGGCCTATTGAATTTAATTTAACTTGGAGGGGGAGGGGTGGGGGGGGGGAGAGAGAGAGAGAGAGAGATAGAGAGACACTGCACACACACACACACACACACACACACACACACACACACACACACACACACACACACACACACACACACACACACACACACACACACACACACACACACACACACATACACACACACACACACACACACGCAGACGGTGGATACTGTAAATGAAAAATGAGGAGAGAGCTTTTTCACATGGGATAGCCTGCATATTTCCCATGCACTTAAAAAACAGCACAGATTTATATACTGGGAACTAGATGTTCCACAGAAAGAACAGCAAAACCCTTCAACACGATGAATCTTTTATAAATCTGTGTAAGAGAAGAACATCTCACAGCCTCAGACATCAATTATCACCTCGCACTTTGGATGGCCCTGGCTGTGTGTCTGATGGATATATCATTTTCGCTGGGACTTGAAGGTTATTGCTGGAAAACGATAATCTTGGGAGTATTTCTCACGGCGGCAAAGGAGCGTTCCCATTACCGGTGAGATGTAGGTGAACTACAGAGCAGTATTATGACAGCGCTGCAATGTAATACCTGTAATGGCTTATGGTTGATGAATGGAGGATCTTGGCGCATTACTGGAGCTCTCCCAAGGCTCGTGTCGCTGTCATTAACCTCCACAGAAGTCCTCAAAATTACAACAGACAAGATGTTGGGAGAGCCGCTGGGGGATAAGAGGAGGAGGTGAGAAGCCAATGATTGTCTGACATGATGTCTGGATGATTCCACCGGTTAATTATGGGTCTCCATTCCTGGGAGGAGACACTGGGTTGACATGTTGGGAGCAACGAGCACTATCTCATATTCCACTCAGCTGCAAAGTCTCCTCGTACTCCTGCTCTGCTCTGTATCCCTCCCTCCTCCTGACCCAGAGCCAAACACATCATAATGACCACCAGAGTATGACCAGAAGAGAGAGAGAGAGGCAGTGTCCAAAAATCCTTTCAATCCCACAGCGCATCGTGAAAAGTGGGCTACAACCAATGGTCACTACAGCAAATCCTACAGTCCATCATTCATTGCTCTGAAATAAAAATGTCGACATTGATATGGCAATTGTGATATTAATTGTGAGACTGCAATAGCGTAATTAACGGTGAGTGTCTGAAAACAGATGAGTTCTGAATGCAGTTCATCCATCAAGGAAAATCATCAAGGGCGATGATACACGAAAGAAGAAGAAGAATTCATTTGAAACCATTTCTGGGTCTTGAGTGGATGTTGTCCATTTACCTGAAAGTAACACTTTCACCCTGGCATCCCCCTTTTGGGCATATACTCTAGGTAAGAATTTTCCAAAAACGTCCAGATCTATTTCAGATCTACAAGCTCACAAAGTAATTCACCTGGATTGTGTCCATCTTCCATCTTCTCCATCACCATTCACTTCAAACACTCTTATCAGTCGGGTGATCAAAACAAAAACAAAAGCAAAAACCTTTCATTCATACGAACATGTAAACACTTCACCTTCCCAGCCTGCCTCAAATACTCTTCCCGCAAAGACGCTTCCATGCCAATTACCCATGCAGAACATACTGAAATACTGTATCTACTTCCTCTTTTCTTAATATAAACATATTACCATAGCCTAATGGACATTTCCATTGTTGTGTCTTATCGGACATAGTGAACAAAAAACTGTCAATTTCTGTTGTCACAGTCTTGTGGCCACTGACTTCCATTGATTTTACAATTGTGGCCCACTGCCTAATCAATGAATACCCCTGCGGTATGTCAAAATGGCTAGATTGGCTATTTTCAGGGAAGATATTTGGTGGACCAAGTATAGTACCCATGGGGTACACTGGATAACAAAGTAAAGGTTTTAACCACTTAAACCCCATTCTGCACTGGGGCTAACATGCTGCACAAATAGCAGAACTACAACATCATGTGAACAGTACAGTAGATGTCTCTTTTCGACAAAGATATTTAGTGCAGAGCGAAAACAGGAGGGGGCCTAGTTTGAGCCTTTGGGAATCCAGTCAACTAAGCATAGGGTTTAAGTGCAGGTTAAGTGGTTAATTTCTCAGATGAGCTCCCTATATATACACTGTACATTACAGTAGTCCCCTACAGACAACTCCCTATATATTGTAGGGAGTAGTGAGTGATGTTGGACTCAGCCAGAGAGAGAGACAGACAGCCAGACAGAGAGGCACGTGGGAGGGAGGGAGGGAGGAACACGGAGCCACATCATAACAGCCAAGATAGCCCTGACCTTTTGCCCCTACAACCAGTTCACAGCCATCATTAGCAGGCCAGGGTTCAGCGACTGGAGTCATAAATCACCCTCACAACGAACCATGGAGGAGTATAACCGTGCTACACTGCCGTTAAAATATAAAATGAAAACACTACAAGGAGGGTAACAAACGACACACACACATCGTCTCAAACGTGGTTATAAATAATAGAAACAAAAACCCGCCCTAATGGCACCGAGAGGGGCTTCACTGCATGACAGAGGGCCCCTCCTGATGTGATTATTCCCCCTAAAATCCCCTCAAGGCCATGCATTATCTTGCATAAATACACAAGAGGGTAACCCAATAGCTCAACTTGTTCTGCCTCCCAGACACCATTTGCCCTCGTCGCCCATGAATCAGCAGCAGCCAGAGGACGGATTTATTGTAATGACCACAGAAAAGTGACTTTTTTTGTTTTGTGGGCTGTCAAGAAGAAGAAACCCGGGGTGGAGAGAGAGAGAGAGAGAGTGAGAGAGGGAATAGAAAGAAGGAGGCTAACAGGATTGGCGAGAAGGCGGTATTGAGTCGAAGCCGTCGACCTGAGTGTTTCTTCCAATTGGTTTCTGAGCAGAGAGGGGGTAGAGGGAAGGGACGGGGGGTCTGTACTGTATACCTTTTTGGTTTATGAATGACACGTCTGTATGCTAATGGTGTTTTCTTTCTCTTCCTCGCTCCTCCTCGCTCTGTATCCGCGGCACAGTTCCCCGCAGAACTGCTGACAGAAGCATTGCTTGCAGTCCTCCAACATTAAGATGGACACAATAACACACACACACTATATATATTACTGTTATGCTAATAACAGTACAAAGCTGATGGCAACATAGTCGTTAGAAAAACGTCTGCATGCAGTATTGTTCGCCCGCGGGAGGTGGGGGGGAGGGTATCCAATAATGGTTGATATAAAAAGAAAAGCTGTTTCCTGCCGTCCTCTAAGACGGCATAAATAATTTCCTGAGGAAATCACCTTGGCGAGTGTCCTGCTGTGCACAGTCCCGCTGCAAACACTATGCTCTTAGTCCAGACAGAGACAGAGACAGAGACAGAGACAGAGACAAAGACAGAGACAGAGACAGAGACAGAGACAGAGACAGAGACAAAGACAGAGACAGAGACAGACAGAGACAGACAGGGACAGAGACAGACGGGCAGGCAGGGAGGGATGCAGGGAGCATCTTCTCCTCCCTGTGGAAGACATGACAGTCCCATTCTTACAGAAAGGCCTGATTTATACTTAGTTGCGTGCTGGTGTCACCGGTGTCTCAGTAAATAGCAGACCTACAAGCTCACAACACGTCACATTCATGACACGTTGTGAGCTTGTATATCTGCTATTCATGGCATGAAACTCAAGTGTGCAACTTATATAGGCTACTATTGGCCTTACTGTACCGGAATGCACCTGCAGGGCCCATCAGCGTTATTATACTACAATCTACAACCACACAGATATAAATGGTAAATGGTGCATTTATATAGAAAAAGATTGTGCATTACATTCACCCATTCATACACAGAGTGCGGAGGAAACCATGCAAGGCACCAACCTGCTCATCGGAAAAGCAATTAAGGGTTCAGAGTCTTGCTCAAGGACACTTCGACACTATCTCACTATGCGCGCACGCACACGTGTGCGCGCGCGCTCTCTCTCACACACACACACACACACACACACACACACACACACACACACACACACACACACACACACACACACACACACACACACACACACACACACACACACACACACACACACACACACAGCCCTCCCTGGATACTGTCTGCCAGTTAAAATCAAATGCCACGGTTTGTCCTTAGTTTCCTCCTCTCTCTCTCTCTCTCTCTCTCTCTCTCTCTCTCTCTCTCTCTCTCTCTCTCTCTCTCTCTCTCTCTCTCTCTCTCTCTCTGTGTCAGGCCCTAACATAAAAACATTGGGTGAATTGCCTTTACTCAGGCGAAACAGACACGATTTCACTCTTTTTGCCCAGGACTTCTGACACAAGGTCTGTCTGTCTGTCTACACCACGTCACCACCAAGTTCCTTGAGCCTCAACCACATTCCACAGTCGTCCACACAGACACAGAGGGAGAGAGAGAGAGAGAGAGAGAGAGAGAGAGAGAGAGAGAGGAGAGAGAGAGAGAGAGCAGCAGACGACAGTCTGTGTTGCATTTCCTCCGTGTCTCAGACCCACATATTTATTCATCACATCATTTTGTCCATCTGCTCTCCTGTTTCTCCACCCTCACCGCAACTGTCGTGTGGAAACCTTGTATGTGGAACAAAGCGAAACTAAGCAAAAGCTTTTCATCCACTTAAAGCCCATAGCCTATATGGTTGACCGGAGTCCCTCAGGGCTCTATGCTAGTGTCTTTTCAGTTTTCTGTTACTGTGGGGAAGGCTTATGCAGATAATAGCATTAGCAGATCGACCATGGAGCCGATGTAGTTATTATTTTGTCACAAGCTCTTTTCAATGATTCGATATCAAACCCATTACAACCACCCACTTATAATTTTAAAAGAATAGCAGATCTACAGTACAAGCTCACAAGAGCTAGTAAATCGGAAATGAAGTGGCTGTTTTTGCAACGACTGTTTTGTAAGAAGAAGTGATAAGGCGTTCATTAATGAAAGAACACAAAAAGTCCAAAAGTGGAGATACAAGGTTTCTTGCCCGGCAGCCATAATATTCTCTCCTCTCATTCTCTCTCTCTCCACTTCATCTAGCACTTTATCACGCCTCTCCTCAAATCACCCACCTGCTCATCCAATCTATTCTGATAGATTCCACCTGTATCTGTTTCAATAGAGGAGTCCACTGCTGCTCCTCGCTCCTGGTTCCTTTTACAAGTTCATCTCTCCCTCTGGCTTTGAATGACGCGTGTAGTGTTGTGCACACCATGCGCACACACACACACACACACACACACACAAGTGCACGCACACACACACACACACACACACACACACACACACACACACACACACACACACACACACACACACACACACACACACACACACACACACACACACACACAAGTGCACGCACACACACAAACACACACACACACACACACACACACACACACACACACACACACACACACACACACACACACACACACACACACACACACACACACACGCGCGCGCGCGTACTGTATAGCCAGCCACCCACGAAGGCTGAGGCGTCAATCATAGACGTATCTCTAATTGACAATGATGTACACAATGGAGCAGAGAACAAAGGTAAGTGCCTGCACATGTAAGCAGGAATGCTCACGGAGGTACATGACACTCACGCGCCCACATGCACGCACGTCACACACACAACACACACACACGCACTCGCGCGCACTCGCGCACGCGTGCGCACGGTCATAACTCTCAGGCCTGGCTTCATGGCAGGTTTGATTCCACGAGGTCTGAGAGGCATGTTAATCAGTAGAGCAGCCCGCCAGCTCAGTCACACATCTCTACGTCTCTCTATGTCTCTCTCTGCCTATCTCTCTCTCTCTCTCTCTCTCTCTCTCTCTCTACCTCTGTCTGTCCGTCTCTGTCTACTTCTCTGTCTCTGTCTCTCTCCCACTCACTATCACTGTGATACCGGTACCTTTTCATTCTCGTCGAAATACCACTCCTCTGACTCACATTACTTCTCTCTCTCTCAGTTCTCTCTCTCACCACCTTGTCTTTCCTTTGCCTCCCAGGCCTGTTTTTAGAGGTTTTTAATGTTGTCGGGCGAAGGGGGCCATGAATGGCTTTATCTGTTTTGGATACCCCCACTTTTCTTCCCCGTTTCCCCGGCCAGTCTGACATTTTCATTGCTCCTCTCCTCTCCTCTCCTCTCCTCTCCTCTCCTCTCCTCTCCTCTAGTCCTTGAGGTTTCTCCTCACAGCCGTGCTTATGCAGATGGGATTATGGTGAGTGGTATTTGTAGGCGGGCGGCTGTGGGATGCTGGACGCGTTTCAGAGCAAACGTGTTACAGAACAGAGGCGTTGCCAGTCGGCCCTGAGCGCTGACAGGTCGGTGGACGAGGACACAAGGGGGGGGGGGGGGGGGGGGGGGTTTAGGGGGGGTGGAATGAAAGGATGGTGGCATGCGAAGAGAGAAGAGATTAAAGAAAAGTAGGTTGTGTTTATAGAGCCTGTTGCTAAGGAGACGGCTGCCAGCGACCACAGATGTAGTGCCAATAGTGCATGCAGTGCTTGTGTGTGTAGTGTGTGTGTGTGTGTGTGTGTGTGTTTGTGTGGGGGGGGGGGGCATCTAATCAGAGGCATGTTTGGCATGATCGATCGTCAATGTATAAATCAGTCTTAAAGGAGCAATGGCAAGCTTCTTATTTCAGCGTGCTAAGAGGAACGCTGTAGTTTCCCCCCTGATGATGTCACTGGTAGGCAGGTTTCTGAACTGTACAAGGCCACACAGAGTCCTATGTTGATGAATTGAATACACACTGACTGTAGGACCACCATGGAGGTCCCCATGGCCAGGACTTTCATTGTGTTATCCTTTTAGCTTTAACGTATTTTAAAAACTGCACCACGTGCTGTTTACATTTCTAAGTATTCAATCAATCAATCAAAACACAGAAAAGGTGCTGCCTTATAATGAGCACATACTTATCTGAAAATAAGCTGTGGGTAAAGAGCTCCTTTAACACCTGAAAGGAGGATGTGATTTAGAGAGAGGAAATAGAAGCAAGAGGAAGACAGGATGTTTGTGCCCATTCAAGTAGCTCCACGCAAAACCTTTACTGTGTATGTGTGGCAAAAAGCAGCACAAAAGCAGCACTCGAGCACTAATAAACAATGATGTGAGGCGCAGAGACGCATTGAAAGAGACGTCACTTCCTTGACCCGAATGACCCTGGCAGACAGTCAAAGAAAGAGACGCGTTCTGGTTGACAGACTCCTTTCTCTGCTTCGCTCCTCAGAGCTCCCATCCCCTCCCCTCCATATACCTCACATGACACACTTTGGAGATAACATCTCAATGGGCCTCTCTGCGCTCAGTCACCCAGTAACAAGCGCTCTCATTTGCATGAGAGCAGCCTCGTTCGGGTCCACAATCGCCGGGCTATTCGACAATGTCATTTACTACCTGGCATATCCAGTGCGTGGAGCGGATCAAATCGATAAAAGCCATTTCCCGGGAAGCTCGGTGGACCAAGCGAAGTGTTCTGCTGGCTTAAGTTGTCAGGTTAATTCAATAATGTGAAGAAAGAAATGTGTCAGTGGAGATATTGCAGGATACAAACACGACGGTATACCTCTTACTAAGGGACAGCTGAGGTAAATCTCATGGTCAAGCCGCTGAAGGTGAACTGCCTTGAAACTGAAATGAAAAGGAAGCCCAAACCCAAACTAACGAACGCTGACAAAGCAGAACGAAATAAAGATCCCAATGCGTGTTCCATGCCCTGCCGATGGGACCGTACCTACCGTATGTTCCCCAGGTTCTATGTTCCCCAGGTCCTATGTTCCCCATTTACCCCCACAAAAAAGGTACTATGTTCCCCACTTACAAAAAAAGGTCCTATGTTCCCCACTTACCCCCACAAAAAAGGTACTATGTTCCCCACTTACAAAAAAAGGTCCTATGTTCCCCACTTACCCCCACAAAAAAGGTACTATGTTCCCCACTTACAAAAAAAGGTTCCATGTTCCCCATTTACCCCCACAAAAAAGGTACTATGTTCCCCACTTACAAAAAAAGGTCCTATGTTCCCCACTTACCCCCACAAAAAAGGTTCCATGTTCCCCGCTCAACTTAAAAAAGGTTCTATGTTCCCCACTCATCCAAAAATGCAGGAAACATTCATTTCTAATTATTGATAACAACTCAAAACACACAATAATGGGGAGAAATTACGAATACTAGTGGGAGAGGGGGCACTAAGGACATCTGGACACCATACTTTTGTTATGACTGGGCATCTGGACGAGTGGGCACCTGGACATCTAGGCAATAGGGACATGTGGGCATTTGGACGAGTGGGCACCTAGACGAGTGGGCACTTAGGGTTGGAGACATCTGGGCACCTAGGCAACGGGGCGCCTAAATTAGGATTGCCCACATGTTCTTAGTGCCCAGATGTTCTTAGTGCCCACACCATTTCCTGCATTTGAGTTGGGAACATATATACTTTTTTGGTTGAGCGGGGAACATAGAACCTTTTTGTGGGGAGGGTGGGTGTGGAACATAGAACCTGGGGAACATAGAACCTGGGGAACATAATGATAATAATAATGAATACCTACTCCTCCCGCGGGGGAAATTCAGATATCGCAGCCCAACCCAGCTGCTTTTTTTTATCAGCTTTAACCCAGCTGAACTCAACCCAGTGATGTCTACAAGGAACGCAAGGGGGAAGGGGAGCAGTGGTAGCTGGAGTGGGGGAATCGTACCTGCGACCTCTGGGGGCCTCCGGAGTCCTAGGTGTGGACACTAACCACTCAGCCACCACTGCTCATAGGGAGGACATAGGGAGGACCCCCTCCTGATAATTGGCAGGGCATGGAAGCGCGCATTGGGATCTGATGCGAGGTCAGGGATAATCAAAGGAAGTGCAACAACACACAAAGCCAGGAGACACAGACAAAGTCTGTCCTTCAACAGGCCTTACAGTGGAACTATTCTGTCTCTGGTCAACATGCAGCCACCAATGCAGTCAGGAGAGAAGAATGCAACCGCCTTATCAGCCTTAATGACTCACATCATCACAGAAACAAGAAAACCCACGGCGAAAGCCACATCGA
Source organism: Nannobrachium achirus (assembly GCF_963921795.1). Lineage (NCBI taxonomy): Eukaryota > Metazoa > Chordata > Actinopteri > Myctophiformes > Myctophidae > Nannobrachium > Nannobrachium achirus. The sequence continues at coordinate 51,118,045 of NC_137810.1, forward strand.
TCACCGCTCATCTCCCCATCAAAGGAACGGCCTGCTAACATGGAGCCCATTGTGCTTCCACAGTCCAGCACGCTGCTAGGTACAGACCCTATTTTTGTTCTCTAATGTGTGAGTGGCTTGCTCATTGATTTGGTGTTCCTCTGGTGTTTCGAGGACAATGAGGCGAAGCAAAAGAGCCCAACGGAGAAACTCTGAAAGGAAAACCACCACCGCCACCGCCCGCTGTGGCTGTTGACAGAGGCTGTCATTTAGGAACTGTGTGACAATTATTGACAAACGCTAAGGCCACGCTCGAGGGAATTTGTTGGTTGGTTGGTTGGTTTTTCCCCAGGGCACACTCCAAAGCTCAGCGAGGGACACCATCGTGCAACGAAGCATAAATTAGGGTTAAAGAAAGACTCACGCTTGAGTTTCTAAACAAACATTCCAGAATGTTAGCTGGCTCCCTGGTACTTGGGGAGAACTGTACCTGACGGAACAAATACCCCGTCAGCGTAAATTACTGGATACATTCATTCAAGTGATTTGCTGCAGTTTTTCTCAAGAATTGTCCAGAGTACCCCTTAAACCCGAAACTCACATACCGTCTCTGTCGGGTGGAGACCTCATATGTCCAAAGTTGTTACATTTCTGGGATTCCCATTCAAAAATGGCAAAAGTAGAAGATAGATAAAAGCTCAAAGCGCATCGCTTCATGCTGCGTTTCGAGCTTGTAGATCTGCTACTTTTGATACTTTTGTGTGATGCTGTAGTATGCTCAAGCATTTATGAAAAAGTTGATGAAAAACCACACAAATATGGAGATAGGAGGTTTCTTCCCGACAGCAATGATATAACAGTGTACTGTATATGCGGTTGAATGCAAAACATGAACAAAGAAGAACCTCATATGTTCAAAACTGTTACCTTTCAGGATTCAGATTAAAAAAAATAGCAAAAAGTAGTTTGCGAGCTCAAAAAAAACGCGCACCTCCGCGCTGTGTTTCAAGCTTGTAGATCTGCTACTTTTGATGCTTTTGTGTGACGCTGTAGCAATGCTCGAGTATTTTATGAAAAACACACAAAATGTGGAGATAAGAGGTTTCTGCCCGAAAGCAACGATATACAGTATTGCAAAACATGAAACAAAGAAGCGCTTTAATGATTCTGGCATAGTGGGGAGTGCATGTAGAGTACACTACAGTACAGTAACAGTGCTGCACAGTGTGCACATGCCAAATTAGACGCGAAGCACAGCGCTCCAGGCCCGGTAAACAGGATTGATCCAGCAACAACAACCTGGCTGTTTTATTCCACAAGATCTCCGGGGCTTGACTTGCAGCTGAGATGCCCTGTGGCGTCTCTGCTGCTCGGTCTACAGGCTCCAACATATACTGTATACTGTACTGTACAGCCTGCCTGCCTGCGCTCCGGCCATGAGGAGGAAACACAGGCTCCATTATTCAATATCCCCACCGACAAGTGACAGCTTTGGTTTTCAATCAGCAAACCCAGGCTCCCAGGCCCGCGGGTCAGACTAGATTATCTCAAGTATTGTAGGCAGTGGGGAGGTACAGTATGGGGTTCCAGTCCCCACTTATGGTGCCATCTCGTCATATCGCGTTTTCACGCAGTATAAAGTATCCTACCTGGGTCGCGTTGAAGCATCAACTGACGGCGAGACGCTAATATTAGCGCTGCCATATTAGTTACATATTCACCAGAAACAGACTGTATCAAATACTGTAGGCCTATGAGTGACTATCGTAAATGATACAGAGCCACCTCCCTGACATATCACCCTAACAGTTTGTTTATTTTTGGATCAAAAAGCTTATATGAGACGATTCTAAGATGACCCAATGTTATTCTCCATAGAGAAATGACTTCCGGGAGGTCCGCGACCCAGGGGAATGAACGATTATAAGTGATTATAAGTTTGATTGCCATTCCAGCACGTTATGCTAATGTTTTTTGCCGGTGATACACTGGCACTGTGGCGAAAAACACGGCTTCAGTGGCATTGCCAGTTAGCCTTTTGTTCAGACTGCGGACAAATCTGATTTGTTTCTCATATAATAAGCTTTTTAGGATTGACTGTCCAGTGTTATGTGCAAGGGTGTATAAGCTCACAATGTGATGTGATGCATTATGGAGCTTGTAGATCTCCTATCATCTGCGATGCATTATGATACTGCAAATTATAAAGAGACACACATCTTTAGAAAATCACATTTGAAGGAGGAAACGTGGTTCAAATGTGATTCGCAAAAATGTGGTTCCATATGTTTTTTTTGCTGTTTGATAAAAAAAAAAACAATCCATAAATCTGATTTGGGGTTGCCAATTTGAACATAGCAGTCTAATTATAACTTCTTCCATCGGAAAACAAACGTTCAAATCCCTCGTTGGAAACCAGCATAATTTAATATTTGATCCCACCTCTGAACCTACTGTAGAACAATGCTATAAGCGCAACAGCAGTTTGCTGATTAGCAACACTGTGGCGCAGTGAAATCTTATTACCATTCTCAGCGCGCTGCCAGAGCTGCAACGTAAACCAGTGCCGATGGAGAAAATTGCCATGAAGACGAGAAACAGATCTGTTTGCCCGCGCGACTCAGATCCTACTCTGTCAAACATTCCTCGTCTGTGGCCGTCGCTGCGGAGACACCGTGTACAAACTGAAGGACACCTGTCCTATTGGAAGACGACAGAGGGACATGATATCCATCCAGAGGTGGGGATAGGAAGGGGGAAAGAGATCGCTAAGGAGAAAGAGAGTGGAATAAGAGAGAGAGGAGAGAGAGAAAGCGATGGATTACAGTAACACGCGCGAGAGAGAGAGGGAGCACATAAATGAAATTTAGAGCTGGTGTAGAGAGATGACAATGGGGAGATAAAAAAAGAAAATAGCCGGTTGGATGGAAGTGGCTGGAGAGACAAATGGAAAGATAGCGGAAAACCGGCCTCCTCCTCCTCCTCAGCTGTGTGGTAATGCTGCATTCTTGACAAGATAAAGGACAGCCATCTCAACCTGAGCCTCTATTTCTACCCCAGTCTGAGTGTTGGCGGAATAACACCGCCAGAATGCTTCTCTTTTGTATGCCATCATGAGTCGCTGTTATATTGTCCGTGCAATGAGGGGATGTGCGCACACACACACACACACGCACGCACGCACGCGCACACACACACTAGTGACATGCACACACACAGCAATCACCACAAGTGATTGGGTTGTAACACTGGCGTTAAAACGGAATTTAGAAGACCTTTGCAGAAGAATCGACACAGCCCATCAACTGGCATGCTCCTGTATTAAACAGCTGGCTTTATGAGAGTCTGAAGCCCTAAATAGTTGTTCCTGTCTCCCCCGCTGCAGACATCCACAGTAGCCTTGGAGGAGCGGAGGGGAGGGGGAGGGGAGGGGGAGGGAGAGGGGAGGGGAGGGGAGGGGAGGGGAGGGAGAGGGGAGGGGAGGGGGAGGGGAGAAGACAGCAGTGGAAGAGGACATGAGAGCAGAAGAGAGGAGACAAGTACATGCATGGGGATATGAGTTTTGAAATGGCTTCCTGGTGGTGAGAAAGGTATTTCAGGAGGTCCAGAGATTAAAGCATGTTCAGAGAAGAGGCACACAGTTTAATAGTTGAAGTGTAATGATGAATAATGCAGTGCAGTATGGTGACTTATCAACCAGCCAATGGGCACTATGGCAACAAGACACTGAATTCCGACACAAAGTGTATTGTGTGAATGCTTGTCTGTGTGTGTGGTGTGTGTGTGTGTGTGTGTGTGTGTGTGTGTGAGTGTGTGTGTGTGCTGTGCGTGCGTGCGTGCGATGCGTGCGTGCGTGCTGTGCGTGCGTGCGTGGCTGCGTGCGTGCAGTGCGTGCGTGCGTAGCGTGCGTGCGTGCGTGCGTGCGTAGCGTGCGTAGCGTGTGTGTTGTGTGTGCTAATTAATGTATTAATTAACACATTGCATAAAAAAAATTAAATGAATTGGTTACATAACGAACTGAATAAATTACCACTGTAAAGTTTCTCATAGTGTAGAACTGAGACGAGAACATACAGTATGCATATTATTACCCACTAGTTCAACAGAACAGACACACAAAAAAGAAATAAAGAGATGAATTATAATTCTGTATCCTCTGTATGAATTCTATTAGTTTTCTCATTGAATCCTGCTCTTACATATCATAACTAAAAAGATGCAATTGGAAATTGCAAGTGGTTGCCGTGAGTCAACGGGGAAGTCAATCGGGAAATTTAATTCACTAATAAGTTAAATGGCCATATATGGAGATCTCTGTGTCAGTCCTTGTCCCTTTCATGCCCATATATGGAGATCACTGATGTCATCAATAATAAGCCAATTCATATCTTGGAATGCCCATATATGGACATACTGTGTCAGTCTCATGTGATGGTGGTCTATGAAGTCAGACATCTATGATGTCAGTCATCTCCATATTTGGGGGAAAAGCTTATTTTTTAATTAAAGTCAAAATAGAGCATTAATTCACAAATAAATGTATATAAATGAAACTATATATACTAAGTAAGACACCTCGCCCATGCCAGTGATGTATATCGGTACCAGTTGCACCCAGACCCCTGCATGATAGTCAACAATGTGATGTCAAAACATGCCCATATATGGGAATTACCAAATATGGGCATTCCTAGATATGCGCTTAATATTGATGACATCGGGACAGCCGGGACAGGGATCTCCATATATGGGCATAAAACGGACAAGGACGTAAATTAATTTGCAAGTGTGACTCGTGATGACATCGACGATCTCAATATACTGTTATGGGCATAAAAAGGGACATTCAAGCCAA
>NC_137810.1:51123078-51173078 GCF_963921795.1 Nannobrachium achirus
GTTTCGTCAGTGAAAAAAACACAGTTGACAAACATTTTTCGTCATAGTTTTAGTCGACGAAATCAACACTGGATGGAATAAAGTCGGACAAGAACTATAGTGGACAAGCACTAACTATCCTGTCCAGGCCTCAGCATAATGTTTTTTACCAAAGCTCTCTCATACGGTAACGGTACATAACGACGCATTCCACGAGTCAATGTGGGAAAATAAACAGAGCATTTCTCCTCAGACAATAAACAGACTAACAACGAAGACGTCAGAACGTTTAGATCGATACGTTGCTTAGTTGTTATGGTCAAAGATCAGGAGGCTGAGCAGGCTGCGAGTCTGAAGGCACGCCTGGCTGTTGCTAAAGATGTTCTACTACATCTTTAGCAATTGTTGTTTTTGTGGAGGAGTCGAGTATAGTATCTCCCCCATAGAGCAGTGGTGGAAAAAGTACTTGCATGTTTTACTTTAAGTAAAAGTACCAGTAAGACTCCCTAATCGGGAGATAAGCGACCGTTGGTCGCTTATCTCACAAATATCACAACCTCCACCTCTCACGTCATACGGGTAGCCATAGTTACACCTGGAATGTTGAATCTCCATATATGGAGATAACCTACGCATCACACAAAGTCCTGACCTCACCAGCCCATACTTGGGCATGGACGACTTATATCTCCATATGACGGAGATGGCCTATATGGAGATACGATGACATCACAGAGTCCACAGCTGATGATGTGGCGTGATGTCATACAATACACAAACAAGCCCTATATAAAGGGGCAATTCTCACCAGGGAAGAGAGCATTGCCTGGAATGTTGAATCTCCATATATGGAGATAACCTACGCATCACACAAAGTCTGACCTCACCAGCCCATACTTGGGCATGGACGACTTATATATCTCCATATACGGAGATGGCCATATATGGAGATACGATGACATCACAGAGTCCACAGCTGATGATGTGGCGTGATGTCATACAATAAACAAACAAGCCCTACAGTATATACTGATGCGATACGATGACATCACAGAGTCCACAGCTGATGATGTGGCGTGATGTCATACAATAAACAAACAAGCCCTATATACTGATGCGGAGATATGAGCAGGGCAAAGGTGTGACGTGTGACGTAGTGACCGACCGACGGACGGCCGGTGGAGGTTTTCATAGTAAACTGCTCCCTGACGGTCGCAATCAATACTGCAATATAGAAATACTCTGTCACAAGTCCAGAATTCAAAATGTACTTGAGTAAAAGTATGAAAGTGTTGGCATCAAAATGTACTTAAGTACTTAAAGTACCAAATGTAAAAGTACAAAATGTTTGAATATAATCGATCTACAAGCTCACAATGCGTCATATCAGCCAAGGTATAAAATAGGGCTAAAGTGGTTTATGTATGTTTATGATATTATAATTTATATCTGCAAAGTAACTAGTAACTAACATTTTAAAATAAATGCAGTGGAGTAAAAGTACAATATTTGGATCCGAGATGTATAGTGGAGTAGAAGTAAAAGTATTGGAAATACTTAAAGGTCTGCTGTCAGCCCCGAAATTATAATAGTATGATACAGTAGTTCATGTGGTCTCTCTCCCGTGTGCATCCTAAAAAAAGTCTGAAACTGTCTCAGTGTAATCTGCCCAACAACAGCTGACCAGTACAGTACGTAGTCATACAGTCAGGCTATACAGACAATTAATTTGATTGGCTTATAATTGCGCATCCCCACAATGACATCATACAAATATTAACTTGTTTTTTAAGATGATTCTTAAAGTGACAGTGACCCTTTAGGTGACAGGCCCCCTTTAAGTACAGTACTTCAGTACAATGAAGTACTTAGTTACTTTTAGTGTTGCCCGGTCCCGATCACGTGATCGGCCGCAGATATGGTCATTTTTATAAGATCGGAAATCGGGAAAAGAAATTATATTTTCTTCAAAAAAATATTTTCTGGGAGTACTGAAAGTTACAGGTAAGGTGAATGCGATATGAAATGTAAGCTTACCATAATCACAGTAATCCTTAATCATTTTCAATCATATTCAAGGGCTTTTGGAGAAATGAGACAGCCACAGAGCCCTGCAGAGGGGAGGTGATTGTGTCAGACTCTGTGTCCAGCTGGCAGCTGATGCCAATAAGTAGTAATGGCCCCTTGTTAATGGATCAAAGGAAGGCAATTATGTCTCTCTGCACTGTCAACTAGCTGCTACTGCATACTTTTCAAGCAGACTGGTTAATTGGTTCTTAACTTATTTTGTTTCAACTATAAAAATGGCCAATGTTTTACCAGTTTTTATATAGTTTGTTGATTATTTTTGATGCTGTAATGGTCTATTTTATTATATCACTATACACTACTCATAAGCTTTTTTCTTTATTTTTCTTAATGCCTTGCCAAAAGATCGGATCGGGAAAGATCGGGATCGAATCGGAAGCAATAATATTCCAATGCATTTGTTTTGCACAAAAAAGTGATGACTCATCACTAAACCATCGTTTTTTTGCGTCTGATTTTGGCCCAATGAATGTTTTTCATGCAAAACAAATGCTTGCAATGGATTCAGAATAATTAAAAACACCTAGTTAGACCCCTAACATGCTACTTAAAGCATATTTTTGGGAGTGATTTTTTCCCTGCTAGGGATGTTGAATTTCAATCTTTGTTAGATATGTTACTAGACACCTTTACGAACACATTGGTGAAGACATTGTTTGCTAAGGAATTTATTCCCAGGGTTTTATTAAAATTCCCTGACTAATGACAATCTTTTTGTTCAATGAGGTTTGGCCTTGTAGATGGAAATGTGGATGTTTTAAATGTTTAGACTAGTCATGTAGTTTGTTACAAAATCATTGTCTAAATGTCCAAAATAGGACTGTCATTTTTCGCTTGCGGCCCTTGGACTTTTGGTATTGTGCTGACTGAGTGGCCCCTGAGACATCTTAAGTTCAGTATGCCCTGGTCTACTTTCACTAAATGTTCCTTTATTTTCACTGAATGTTCGTCTACTTTCACCGATTGTTCGTCTATCATCGCTGATCGTTTGCCTATTTACGACATGCCCCTAAAACGGGACGGCCATGGGGTTCAAGTGAATAAATAGGTTCTCTGTGAGTAGCAGAAGAGAGGGTTGGGGGGGATGAGATCAGAGATGAACAGAGACAAAAAGGATGGAGAGAGAGGTTAAGTACACAGGGAGGAAAAAAAGAAACATCGGATAGCAGATGTTCATCAGGACTCACAGACTTTGATTTTGTCCGTTTCAAAGGCATAAGCCGCTAAAACCGAGAAAGCATCTGTTTGTCATTTTATAGTAGGTTTATTTTTCCGCGTTGGCCATTCAAAAAATAGCAGAAATACTTGTACGCCTGTATCTTATTGAGTGTGAAAAAACACTGATTTAGAAGACATTTGTAGAATCGGCCCGCACAGCCCTTAATGGGATAAAGCAGAACAAAGGAATCTTGCTGAGATCTCTTGCAGAGAAGTGGTGAAGTGTAATGGAGGACACAGCCAAAGATGAATGTTCCATCTGTTCATCAGTCTGCGTGTAGTACCTCTCTCTCTCACCTCTGTGTGTGTATTTGTACCTCTCTCTCTCACCTCTGTGTGTGTATTTGTGCCTCTCTCTTCTCACCTCTGCCCCTCCATTCCCTTTCCCGTTCTTTCTCTCATTCTGCACAAACTGACAGCTATGACTCATCCTTCAGAGAGACACATTTTGGGATAAAAAGTCTCTAGATTCTGGTTCCGGTTCTGCAAGTCGGGTGTGTCGTTGAACCACCGCTGTTTACAGCATACTGTACAGCAGGGGTCTTCAACGTTTTCAGGCCAAGGACCCCTTATTTGAGAGAGAGATGAAGCAGGGACCCCCACAATCTGTTCATAGATTCCATATAGTTTCATCGTTTGACAGCACAATCATCAGTGTATTTTGGATTCATGTCAATTTGTGATATTTAATCAATAGAGTCGTCATTACCTAATAAACTTGATCTTTTACTCTGTACTTATTCTGCCCTTTTTCCCCTCTATACACCAAACCTCTTTGTCGAAAATAGCAGATCTACTTAGGGAAGCATTTCTGCTTTACTGACAGCTAGGTCAGTGACGAATGACAGGGCAGAGAGAGGGAAAGAGAGGGAAAGAGAGGGAGGGGGAGAGAGAGAGAAAGAGAGAGAGAGAGAGAGAGAGAGAGAGAGAGAGAGAGAGAGCAAGAGTAGAGAGCAAGCAAGCCATAAGCTTGTCATGTTTGATGTTCCAAGTATTATCATTTTGACTTATTACCTCAATATAGATGATGTGACAATGTTTAGGACAAGGCATTGGTGCTTTCAGAAGATCTACTGTCTACACAAGAGAATATTGGTATGTGGATATGCCAAACACAGCAAATAGAGGCATAAATTGTGCATTTCGCTCAGCAAAAAAAGTCATCATTTCATAAACTTTTATCACTACTTGATGCAGCCTTTAAACCTGAAAATTATGACTGCCTAAATCCCAGCTGATATACAATTGTCGCAATATAGGGATACCCAGCTCTATTCTGTGGTACTATGCATTCTGGCTGAATTACAAGATGATGATCACTAAATGAGGATATGCAAACCATAGCAACCACGTTTGGGTACAAAGTACCTTTGTTTCTAAGAATACACTCTGTGCAGCGGTTGAAGAACGCTGCCATAAAGAAAGCTCTGGAAAGCATTAGTGGGGCTTGGACGACGACTCTGGCCATTTTGAATTCCCTCCCTCACGCTCTGTTTGATAGACGAGGGACGAGTGGGTGTGTGCGTGTTTAATTCGCTGTGATTGGCAAGACAACTCCGCCCACCACACTGTTGAGAGACACTTTACTGGACAGGAGCCTAGCAGCAAGGAACCCGTGTGCATCCATACAAGTATAATCAGACACAGCAGCAATTAACGGTAGCAGCACCTATAGTTAAGTCCATCAGAAGATCATCCACTATAGAATACTTGGCCCACACTTCAAGGCAACGGAAAGACGCGGTAAGCTGTGTGGGCAGGCCATGTGTTCAGATATAGTGTGTGTGTGTGTGTGTGTGTGTGTGTGTGTGTGTGTGTGTGTGTGTGTGTGTGTGTGTGTGTGTGTGTGTGTGTGTGTGTGTGTGTGTGTGCGCACGCGCGCGTGTGTGCGTGTGCATGCGTGTGTAATCCCTTGGTTAACTCTGCTTCAGGGGTGTCCTGGTGGTCCAATCTGTTGACAGTCTGAGCTGTGATGTGATGGTTTGGTTTTCTGATTCTAAAACCAGACTACCACCAACACACAGTGCCCTGCACCTGACCTCCTGCAGCCCCCTGCTGAAGGAGGCACCACGAGGAGCTAAGAAAAGAGTTCCATAGCATGTACCAGGAGGGAGTGCCAGGAGGGATAGCGAGGGAAATCATAATTACTGTATGAATTGGTTGATTTATTATTGCGACCGTAGCTTGCAGTTTACTATGAGAAACGTCACAGCTTGTCCGTGACCGTCTGTCTGGACGTGTAGACGTGGAGACATTTTTACGGTCTATGGGTTTGCCGCTCTGACATCATGCTCTGATGTCACTGTGATGTCAGGGGAACCATACACTCTAACAAAATAGGTTTGCCATTCTGACATCACGCTCTGGCTTCACTGTGATGTCACACTAACAGAATCCCTTTTATGCCCATATATGGAGTTCCCTGATGCCATCAATATTAATGATGCCCTGTTAGAGAGATCCCTGTGATGCTAGGGGGAACAAATCCCATTTATGCCCATATGGAGATACTGTATGGAGATCCCTGTGATGCCAGCGGAACAATCCCTTTTATGCCCATATATGGAGATCCCTGATGTCCACATCCCTGATGTCCACATCACTGTGGCGTGACCTTGCCCTTTAGGGCGAGGTCGCTTGTCGCCCTGAGGCGTCTTACTAGTTGTAGATCTACTTTTGGTGTTTTTAAATTGAAATCCTGAAAAGTAACAGTTTTGTAACTGTGAGACAATAGAGGGTATGCGCATGCATAAAGTGAATGGCATATCGAGTGGCAAAGTGAGTTTAACATCATTTAATGTCGTTTAATGCAATCAGATAGGACGTTTCTGTTTGGATGTATGGGCTGTCAAGGCCAGAAAGTAGTTTTTGCCACTCAGTAGGCGTTCCCGCATAACTTCCGGGTATGATGATGATGTCACGCGCATGCATACCCTCTATAGGTGCAGAGGGAAATGAAGAGAACATCACAACGGGAGGAAAGGAGGGAGAGAGAGAGAGAGAGCAGTGTGGGGTGGGTTGGCACTCTGGCTTCTATACTGGCAGCTTGGCACGGCGCCACGCAGGGCTCTGTGTGGGCAGAGGAACCACTGATGAGCTCTCCCACCATGCTGGGGACGTCATGTGAAATGTGAGCGTGCAACACGTGCCCAGACTGCCCACCCCTCTCTCTCTCGCCGCTCAGATAACGTTCTCTCATGTGCGCGCCTGCCATGCACGCACCCACCCACCCCATGCCATCCCAGAATGTGTTTCCCTTCACAAACACATTCTTAAATCTTAAATGTTTCCTGCAAAGTAAAGCCCTGCGATAAGCAGTTAAGCAGCCGGGGCAAGGGAACTGTGCTGGGATGGATGGGTGTGAGTGTGTGCGTGCACACGTACATGCGTGCGTTTGTGAGTGAGTGTCTTCTTAACTCTGAGCGAGTCAGTTTGTCTCTCTGTTCTCCGTTGGTGCGTCTGTTCTGTCAGTCTCAAACAGGTCGCTATTGATCATCCTATTTCCTTGTTAACTTTAATCAAAAGGCTGGGAAACGCTGCTGTTGTTTAATTGATGAGCCCCCGTGTGTGTGTGTGTGTGTGTGTGTGTGTGTGTGTGTGTGTGTGTGTGTGTGTGTGTGTGTGTGTGTGTGTGTGTGTGTGTGTGTGTGTGTGTGTGTGTGTGTGTGAGAGAGAGAGAGAGAGAGAGAGATCGGGCAAACTCTGACTCCCACGGAATCTGATTCATTATTAATGAACTGCAGCTAATTATCCGAGCAGTGATCCATACAGCGTGTATGAAAGGGCTGGGAGAGAGAGAATAAGTGAAGAGAGTAGGTAGGGAATGGGAAGTGATCAGCAGAGTGCGAGGGGTAGCTGGCGTGCGTGCGTGTGTGCGTGTGTGCGTGCGTGCGTGCGTGCGTGCGTGCGTGCGTGCGTGCGTGCGTGTGTGAGGCAGCGTGAGAAAGAGGAGGGAGAAGGAGGTATGAGGAGGAGGAGAGAGATGACAGACACACATGTGGGATTTGAGCTGACACGACACAGCGGAGAAGAATGGAGAGGGAACCTGAAGAGGATGAGAGCCGTCACCTGTAGGGATGGGACCATGAGCGATATTATCGCTTATGGATAATGCAGTTAATGGATAATGCGGATAATGCAACCTGACTCACTGCTGGCCACTGATACAGGATACGATACGCGATATCGTTTATCGTGATAAAAAAAAACACTCGCGATAATCGTATCGTGGAGATTTAATTTATCGTGATAGCGTCCTCCGTCATGCACTGGGATCAATTCACCTTTTATTTGGCGAGCTGCATATCCGGTACCACTTAAACCCTCTAGAATTGGTAAAAGGTACTTATAATATACATACCTGATACACTCTCTTTTTTCACTCTCTATCAAAAGTCTTTGCCAAAAAATAGCAGATCTACAAGCTTACAATGGGTTATTTTTTGGAAAATGTTCCATCTCAGGATAATGGATTTTGATTGTCGCGATAATATCGTAAATCACGATTTATTTGGTCACAATAATCGTGATATGACATTTTCATATCGTCCCATCCCTAGTCACCTGTGGCTCTCAGCGCCCGCCCCTCCCTTCCTCCCTCCCTCCCTGCCGTATCCGTCTCCATTTCATCATCTCTCTCATCTGCCGTCACATCACACATTTCCACTCCTCGTTTTATCCGCTTATTAAAGTACTCCGACTTTTATAGGATCAGGCGAGGGAGGCTGGGAGAGAGAGACAGAGAGAGAGGGGGGAGGGGTGGGTGGGTGTGTATGGGAGTAAAGGCGGCAGTCTCCAATACCGACTGGTTTGAAGGAAGTGATGAGTAGGGAACGATGGAGGGAAGGGAAAAAGGAGGGGGAACGCTGTGATATGAAAAGGAATAATGCATAAGGCGGCTTTATATGCTATATATATGTATTCACACACACACACTGTCTCTGTGTCAAACTTCCCCCTTCAATATCTGCTTATGAAATCTTCAGAAAGAGTTCCACGCAGGCAGCGAGCAGCGAGCTCCGGAGGCCCGGGGACGAGGCGGGCAGGTTTGGCTCAGACGGGATCAAGCGCCTGCCTTGGCACAGGGGGCTCCAATGTGGGTGGATGTGGCCTGTCTGCCCACCAAACCACACACACTAATACGTATTGATGAGTGAATGGGAGGTGGTGGGGATGGGGGTCTGGCCGAGACTGCTGGCAGGGAATGAGCGGATAATGCAACCTGACTCAGTGCTGGCCACTGATACAGGGAAAGCCCTCTGTAAACAGGCATGCCATGTGTGTCCGTTGACTCCGTTGGGGGGGTAACGATTTTGATTTGCAATGATCTACTATATCGTTTGCAAAAGCAAAATATTGTATCGTTTTAAACCGATTTCGTGCCGCCGACATGAAAGGGTTAATTGTCCAGGGTGCCGGTCGCTTTCTCCGTCCACGGTCAGTCTCTTATTTTGAAGGCCGGAAGTAGATCGAGCTCACAATTCCCACTTGACGATGTTCAAGATTCATCCGTGACCACTTCCGGTCCGAAACGTAAACAATGATCTAAGATGGATGTCTTCATGCTTGTGCTATTTTAGCGAGAATCCAATGCAGTCCTTGGCATCAAAAGTGATTTTTTTGGAGAAAGTAAAGATGAGAAAGACCGTTGGTTTTTATGGGATGGGATCACTATTGTGTGCACGTGGATGCGCGATGATGATGAATCGGCGACTTCACCCGTGCCAGGGTTATTCACCGGACGGAAGTTAACCAGTGCCACGTTTACTGTCTATACAGTATATTTCGCGAGTCATCCCGCGATCAGCACTGTAGACACCTTTTAATATTTCGCGAGTCATCGCGGGATCGGCATTAATTGAGTTAAAATGCGGTAATCGGTATCGAATCGTTTTGCAATGCAAATAATGGAAGTATTTATGCCTTGTATTTGGCAATTTTAAGAGGGAAAATGAAAATGAATTACCTTTCCATTCCATATAGCTACTCTTGGTCTATCGATAAATGTGTGTAATCTCTGTGTTCATGTCAAGGTGGGTTTGTCCATATGTGTTGAAATATAATGTCCATGTATTTGCTAGATAATCACAGTGTTTACTTCCATAATAATAGATGTTTTTACATATATATATCTATACTATATTGATTTTAAATCATTGAATCGAATCGTATCGTTTTGCCATGAATTAATCAATATCGTCCATGTATCGTATCGTTAACCATGTATCGTGATGCATGTCATATCGCTGTGAAAATGTATCGTTACACCCCTAGTGTCCGTAATCCTTGTGTGTGTGCATGTGCACATGTACAGCACATGCACGTTAATGTTGGTGTGCGTGTGCATGTGCATGTTTTGTAGGATTACACAACAAAATGTATGGGATTTTTGTATTGCCTGCCATGGCTTCCTATCAATAAAGTAAACAAAAGTGCTGGACATACACAAATAAAGTACACAAACGTGCACAGAAACACGCGTTCACTGCAACACAGCATGGACAGACTCCAGAGGTCCAGTCCATTACTGGCTCTGTGATGTCTGTTAAACACGCATATGCATCTGTTTATCTCTATTAAAGATAATCTAACCAATGCACTTGGGCTGCCCACAAACAAATTATGAGATTTACTAGCTTTGCTTTGGCTCGTAACAACTGCTTTTTTTGCCCCCCTCCAACGTACAGGCAAAATGCAATGCTGGAACTCTCAGAGGAGGCTGGGTTCCATTATCAAATTAGTAGTGAGCGGAGGCTATCATTAGAATGTATGTTCCCACTGCCAGTTCCCAGAGCAGGGGCGTCAATTGGGTATGGCAGGGGTATGCAGCTGCCATACCTTGGCTACAGGGGGAAATAATACAAATGTACTTTTCATCGTGCCTGTTGCTAAGGTATGGCAACATGACTGGTGTCTTGCGCGCGCGCGAAGGCGCGCGCGCAAGACACCAGTCATGTTGCCATACCTTACCTTTTTCTGAACTGACGCCACTGTCCCAGAGCTTTTGTCATCTGCTCTCCCACACTGTAAAATCCTGAGTGTTATTAACTCTGAGGCCATTTGGTTCCATTTCCACACACTCAGGTTTAAATTAACATTTTACTGTGTGCTCCTAAGTTTGCTCTTCCAGGCCAGGTAGCCTATTGTGGGCCAGCAAAGTTTGGAATCCAGTCACAGGTGGAATATTTGGGGAGTTGCGTAAGATCCAAGACCAACGGTCATATCTGCTTGTTGTAGCTCCACCATGAGGCCCATTTGATAAATTCTAAAATATTTTTTTCCCTGCCTCTAGTGGGAATGTGCATGCAACGTTTCACTGCAATTCATGATTTGAGGCATTTTGTTCAAAACGGGCCACTCCTGCAAACCCAACAGGATAGAATATGAAAAATCGGACAGTCTGCCTTGATCACATGACTATAGAGATAATGTGTTGTGCATGATGTTAAGACAAAATCTGTAGGAGAGTGTAAAAAGATGGGTTTTGCAAAAATTCTGCCTCCTGTGAAGAATTTGGGGCAGACGGCACAAACATAGTCTCCGCCAGGCCAAGTTAGAATCTAATTTCTGAGACCAGAACAAAGTTTAAGTTTATGCTCTGTCTGTACTTTTGTTATAGATGTGCGGCGCACAGAAACTGAAGGCAGTTTTCTCCACTTCCAGTCGTAACAAGTGCAACAAGAACATGAGCCTATTCTGTTTGCTATAAGACTTTTAAGGTTCAGTGATTAAAAGCAATGAGATGTAAGCTCAGCCCCTCGCTATAACACTGTCTTACAAATGTGCCTTTCTATAATCCATCACGAGGCTGGGCTTTCTATTACAACCACCAGTAAACTGTACTCTCTCTCTCTCTCCTCCTCTGTCTTCTTGGCTCTCCTCCTGCGGTTCCTTTCGCCTCGGGCAGGTTAGAACTTGACTGGCCTCTATTTCTCCAGTCTCATCAACATATCGTGCTGTTCTCCCCGCTGTTCTCCTCTACCTTCTCTCTCTCTCTCTTTCTCTCTCTCTAGCTCTCTCTCTCTCTAGCTCTCTCTCTCTTTCTCTCTCTGCCTGCCTTCCTCTCTGCCAGTATCTCATCCCCTCTTCTCTTCAGCAAGGCCTTCTCGATTATATCGTCGTTTTCAGGGTGGAAACCTTGTAACCTTGTATCGCCCATCTACAAGCACACAATTCAATTCAATTCAAAGGAGCTTTATTGGCATGAGAAAACATACGTTTACATTGCCAAAGCAAGTATCACAAATACAACTAGAAGCAGTGCTCTTCCGAGCACAGGTCTCCACCAGGCCACACAAATCGGCCTGTTATAGCGCCACCATGAGGCTGATTTAAAAAATGTGGGGCAGAGGTTCTGAATTAGCATCCAGGGAGTGTGTGTGCTCAGTTTGGCAGCGATCGGGCCAACGGCGCCGGAGATTAGCTGGTAACAACCAGGCCACACAAATCGGCCTGTTATAGCGCCACCATGAGGCTGATTTGAAAAATGTGGGGCAGAGGTTCTAGATTGGCATCCAGGGAGTGTGTGTGCTCAGTTTGGCAGCGATCGGGCCAACGGTGACTGAGATTAGCTGTTCACAAACTGCGAGGACGCACGGACGCACGGACGCACGGACGGACGCACGGACGCACGGACGGACGGACGGACGGACGGAGGGGAAAACATACTCTCCCTCAGCCTTCGGCTGGTGGAGACAATAAAAACAGTTGAAAATGGGGAACATATATACAGTTGGAGGGGGTACAGTGCTTGTAGATCTGCTATTTTCACTACTTGTGTGCAAAACTCTTGTATGATGAAGTAGGGCTTTAATTTACCAAAAAAAAACATACACATTTGAAGCTTGGAGATACAAGGTTTCTGCCTGACAACAATGACGATATCCAAGACCTATTATTCCTGCATCATCCTGATAACCACCCCCCCCCCCCCCCCCCCCACTCTCTCCCCATTACCCAGAATGCAAAGAGACTCCCTTCCGCTAACCCTTCAACTGATGGTGACCTTGGCTTTTTCTTGAAGCTGAAATAGAAGCCAGATAAAAATCACCAGACTGGCCTCTCCAGCACCCCAACCCACCCATGCAGCCTGCGCCCTAATCTCAAATTACCCTCTAATGGTTTAAATGGTGTTCCCCCCCAAGGGACGTGGGCCGCTCTGGGGCCAAGGAGAAGGGCCAGCCTGACAATTTATGAGTCCCCTTAAAGGTCATCTGTAAGTCCAGAGCTGGTCTTATAGACAGACCTCCACCTGGCAACCATAAACACAGTATATACCGCCTATAGCGTGGTTCTCAAAGTGAGGTCCGGGGACCCCCCAGGCGTCCTTGGGAGAGTGGGAGGGGGGGTGGGGAGGGGGGGTTTCTAGGGGGTCTCCAGCAAAAGTAGTTAATATAGCGTCACAATCATTTTAACCACTTTATCCATTTACATGTCACATCTAGAAGCTCACTCACTCACTCACTCACACAAGCTCGTCACTTGGTGCTGCACTGTCTATTAAAAAATAGAATAGGTTCCTGAAAACCTTTTCAGATGAGGGGGTCCTTGGCCAAATATCAATTTGGGGCTCCTTGACATGAAAAAGTGTGAGAACCTCTGGCCCTTAGAGCACGTCAATTATATAACCACTTTCAACCTGGAATTATTTTACAAAATTGTCGAATATTTTCAGACTATAAGCAAGTTCGAAGTTTGCCTATTACTGTAATCACATGACAAAGTATGTAGGTTTTAAATGGTTAACCAGTTTAACCTAGTAATTTCCTTACTTATATAAATAAACATGTTTTCTGAGAATTGCCATGTTGTACATCAAACTAGGGTGTCTATTATTGGTCCTGGACAATCTCCAGTCAACAGACGGACAGACGGACAGATAAAATGCTATCTCCAATGACATGCTGCTGCATCCCAGCTGACTCATTTGCCGTCTTGGCAGCAAAATATATAAATCAACTCGGCAAGAGCGTTAAAAACTCATTTCCTAAAAAAAATACAAAAATAAAACACTAAAACAGTCAAGGTTGGGTCTCTCTCTCTCTCTCTCTCTCTCTCTCTCTCTCTCTTTCTCTCTCTCTCGCTCTGCCTGGTTTCTCTATGGGATGTGAGTGCAATTTGAGCTTTGCAGTATTATTTCATTACAGCGGAGCCAATATGTTATTGTTATCTCTGCCTCTCCGACTAGAATTACCATAGTGAGCTTGGCTCCATTTTCACGCCGTGTTGCCAAACGCTACGTGGAGTGACTCCTTTTCACACTGTCAACACACACCACCAACACTTACACTGTGAAATCCTGAGTGTTTATTCAACTCTTGAGAGTGTGCAAACTCAAAGTCTGTAACTCAAAGGACTCTTGAGTTACAGACTCCGAGTTACAAAGCCCATAAGGGTCCATTTTGTTGATTTTACTGAGCATTTTATTTACTGAGCATATACGCGCTGCGCTGTGCTGCGCCGTTCAATGCAACTCGGCTCACTTTGATGTATAATTCAGTTTGATTTTAAAAAGGTGAAACAGAGACGAATTATCAGACTCCCACAGCTGCAAACTGTTCACTTCACAAGTTCACACATAAAACTGTAGAGAGAGAAAAGATTGCTGCCTTGGCTTGAATAAATACTTTAAAAAGTGCCGACTACGGAGGGCATCAGGGGATGAAGGCAGAGTTGCTGCCGACACGTGCCAGGTTTGCCAAAATGATGGTTCAGACAAATTAATAAAGCCTTTTTTTAAATTAGGAACTTGGGAGATTTGAGTCCTTGGTGTTTTTAGATTGTTTTATTTCAGTACTTTAATTACTACTTTCTTCCTTCACAGTTAATTTTTATTTTGGCTCGGTTGAATGAAAACAGCCAAACACTCAAAGGGGCTGCGAGGAAACTAGGCCCAACATTTATTAACCCTTTTAGTGCCTCTTATTTTGTAGTGATTGACAGTAAGTTGCCACGTTATATTTTGAAGAGCCAAAGTCAAAATGTGCACGCTTCGTGCCACTTTACACTGGTCCAGTGTGACTCACCATGGAGTAATGGCCGCTGAGCCCAACGAGGGTATATCTTGCTATTTTGCTGTGAAAAAATGCGGTTCTGGGTGTTCAAAACCTTTTTTTGAGATAAAGGAGCTTTATTGCAGCACAATGAATGGGACTATATGGAGGATTTTCACTGCGCGTGCACGTCATCGCCCAATGGAAAGTGATCCGCGAGTCTGGCTTCACCAACGGATACCCCCAACCGTACAGTAAGGATTAATAATATAACATGTTGTACTGTATATCTCCCGATATATATCATCTTTTTTTTCCCGAAGTACTTCGGGTGTCGGGATAGGCACCAAAAGTGTTAAGAGATTAATCTCATCCTTTTTTTAAACGGCAGGAATCCCATTCGCCAGGTAGACCCGCTGAAAAGCTTGCTGATCTTGATGTCCACCCCTGACAAGGGCACAGTTTGCCGGCGGGGGCCTCACTTTGACTGGAACAAGTTTTGCCTTTTCCTGTCATTTTCCCCGTGCTGTGTCCAATATGGTGACACAGCATTGTGTTCCCCCGGAGAGCTCTTCAGGGTTGAATAACTCCCCGAAACACTTGAGTAGTTTCTGTCGCTCAGCCTCAGGCTCTGGGCAGAAGCCTCGGAAATATTATGCACGGACGGCCACTCCATACAAGCCTGCTAATATTTGTATTTGTGTAGCTGAGTGGTGAGCGGTGGGGAAACAGACTCTTGTGCAGACAGGCAGATCAAAGTGGAGGGGAAAAAAACAGAACACTAACGGTGTACAGACAAAACCATGTGTTTTCATTATCATTGAGACTGATTAAATTAAGCGAACGCTGAGGATTTAATTGTGTACTTGCCGGTGTTCACAGACACAGAGGGCTGTACAAATGGCAATAACGAATAACATTACAACAGGTGTAAAACTAGAGAGGTGAAATTCTGGGAAATTGAAAGTGTGGTTGCCTATTTGTTGTGATGTCACGTGAAGCTTGACCAATCCTGTCTCATTGGACATTATATTGTCCAATCAGAAAAGGGTCAGAAAAAGTCCTTTGAACTGAATGGACTTTTGGGGGTGTTTTAGGGTTACAGAAAAGGTTACAGAAAAAGTCCATTGAACACAATGGACTTTTGGGGGTTACTCTAGATGAAATTATAAAGAACTATAGTCTGGTTGCCTTGTAGGCAAGCATACTAATGAGACTTCTTGAGTCACAGATAGCCTAGTGGTTAAGGCACATTCAGTACCACATACAGGCTCTAATGCAGCCTGTATGTGGTAGCAAGTTGCAGGTTTGATTCCAGAGCCCGATGACCTTTCCTGAGTGTCACTCCCCGTATCTCCCCTGTTTCCTGTCATTATTCCACTGTTACTATCCAATAAATGCATAAAAGCCTTGAAAATATCTTGAAAACTAATTTGAGTTCTTATGGTTTGTAGCATGTTGGCGGTATAGCTACACTGCAATTCTCAGCGACAGTGAGCCTGCTGTGTCTCCTAACACAGACAGAGATGATGAGGATGAAAAGTCACTCGATTCCAGGCAGCTGATATTTGCTTTGCTCCGAGAGGTGAGCCGCCGTGGGTCAGCAACACCTCTGAGTCTGCAACAACAACAAGGCTTTATCGCACTGTGTGCAAACATTGTAATAAAAACACAGCAGACAGAGCCTTCAGACAGATACAGTCTCCCCTAGAGACAGCTCTACCTGTGGCCCGTTCTGCACACCGGCCTCATTTATGCCTCGACTCATCCACCGAAGGATGATGCCTGTCCGAAAATAGCTGAGCTACAAGTTCACGGCGCGTCGCAGCGTGCCATGTTGTGGGCTTGTAGATTAAAGGGATAGTTCACTTCCAAAATTATTCTTTTTTCCTATCGATTACTCACCCCATGGAGACTTGAATTCATGGATTTTTTTGTCGCGTTCTTAAGCCAATAATTTGAGGAGACTCTTTGTGTCTCCTTAGGGAACAAAGCAGGATCTTTGTGTCTCCACAGGGAACAAAGCAGGCTTTTTGTGACTTCCCAGGGAACCACTGCTGGTCATCAAAATAAGACTATTTTTGGTCTATATCACCGCAAAGATATTAGTCTGGAATCTCTGTGTGGAACCTGTATTTCCAAGGGGCCGATTTAAAAAATGCCTCTGGTGATAAAACCCGCCCCAAATCTGCAGAGGACCTTTTGCACTGTCTGGCAGATTCGGTCTGGTTTCCGGGCTACTACACTAGCGGCGGCAGTGGCTCAGGGGTAGAGTGGCCACTTGGCAACAGGAAGGTTCCCAGTTCAATCCCGGGCTCCCCCAGAGCTACTGTCGAAGTGTCCTTGAGCAAGACTCTGAACCCCTAATTGCTCCTGACGAGCGGGTTGGTTCCTTGCATTGTTTTCTCCGGCATCGGTGGGGGTGAATGTAATGCACAATATATGTAAACGCACCATTTACCATTTACACTACATGCACACAAACAGACAGACATTATGTACTAACATGCACAGAGAATTGTGGGCCCCACCCCCCGGACTCAGACATCAGGGGCTAAATATAGGCTGTGTGTGTGGTGGGGATATACGGAGCTGTCAGAGGAGGCCCCATTATCAGCCTCACAGAGGCTCTTGTGCTCCACCATAATGAACGGCCCCCTGCACCTGTCTCTCTCTGTGCCCGCCTGCCTGCCTGCCTGCCAGTGGTGGAAAAAGTACTCGCATGTTTTACTTAAGTAAAAGTATCAATACTGCGGTGTAGAAATAGTCTGTTGCGGATAAAAGTCTGGAGTTCAAAATGTACTTGAGTAAAAGTACAAAAGCATTGGCATCAAAATGTACTTAAAGTACCAAAAGTAGAAAGTACTCATTAGGCTGCGCCCACACCAAAGTACCTATGAGAGTGGATTCCCCATTCCGCCAATGCATTTCTATGAGAATGGAGCATTTTTTGCAGAAATCCCCTACTGGCAGGAAACCGCTCCATTCTCATTGAAATGCATTGGCGGAAGGGGTAATCCACTGTGTGGGTGCAACATTATGCAGAAGGTCCCATTTCAAGTTTTCAAATGTATAAAAATCTTTTGAAAATAGACGATCTACAAGCTTGTAGATCGGCTATTTTCAAATGGACGAAATGTATAGCCTATAGGGTTGAAGTGGTTAACGTATGTTTTGTAATAACAATCAATCTACAAAGTAACTAGTAAATAGAGTTTTCAAATAATTGTAGTGGAGTAAAGGGACACTATTTGGATACAAGATGTAGTGGAGTAGAAGTAAAATCTTTGGAAATTGGAAATACTCAAGTACAATATACTAGTACTTAAAGTATGTACTTAAACAGTCTGAAACTGTCTCAGTGTAATCTGCCCAACAACAGCTGACCAGTACAGTAAGTAGTCATACAGTCAGGCTATAAAGACAATTCATTTGATTGGCTTATAATTGCGCATCCCCACAATGACATCATAAAAATATTAACTTGTTTTATTAAGATGATTCTTAAAGTGACAGTAACCCTTTAGGTGACAGGCCCCCTTTAAGTAAATGTACTTAGTTACTTTTTACACCACTGCCTGCCTGCCTGCCTCCCCTCCCCTACACACGGGCACTCAGGTCACACTAAATATAGCCTTTCACTCTCGCTCTCTCTCTCTCTCTCTCTGTGTTTCTCTCTCCCCCCCTTTTCCCCTCCTGCCCCTTTTTCTCTCCTCCCCCCCTCTCTCTCTCCGTGTCCCCTACACAGTCCCGGGAGTCCTGGACTACACCTCCACCCCCACCCCACCCACCCACCCACCACCCACCACACACGCACGTTCAACCTCTCATTAGGAGCAAACGGGGGGTTTAACATGGGGGGCTGGTCCTCCTCCCTCCCGCCTGTGGTTTGTTACAGTATCACCGTCTCCTCTCTCTCTCTGTCCTCCTTTTATAGGAGTCATGATGACATGACGGTGTCCAGGAATAACAAAGCGTTGGATCTGCTGGCTGGCACCAGAGAGACGGTCAGAGAGGTGGTTCATCACATCACAAGACGCCATATCTCCTCTGATTACAGTGCTTGGCTGTGTACAGTATAACACAGTGTGTGTGTGTGTGTGTGTGTGTGTGTGTGTGTGTGTGTGTGTGTGTGTGTGTGTGTGTGTGTGTGTGTGTGTGTGGATGTATTAAAGTGGGGCTGTTGCTGCTCTACCTGTTTATACGGGTCTATCTTTAGATAGTCTGCAGAACGGGCCTCGTGTGCAGTTCTGTTCTGGGTGCAGGGAAGAGGACAAGGTCAGGATGAGGGACGCAGGTTTCATCTGTGGCTCCTTGTATTAAACCACATTAAAACCTGGTGTCCCACTTTTGGGCATGTCTTTTTTATGGGCCAAAGTCTTTCAAGAATGTTTTTTAATTAATTTCTTAGGATATTTTTGGGGCTTTTTGGCTTTATTGAGAGTACGGTACGTAGACAGGAAACCGGGAGAGAGACCGGGAGTGACATGCAGCAAAGGCCGTCGGGATCGGGACTCGACCCCGCGACGTGGTGTCAGGCATCAGAGCCTACTTGTATGTGGTATGCACCTGCCCCTCAAGAATGTAAAAAAATAGATCTACAAGCTCACCACACGACATGTTGTGAACTTGTATATGTCAGCTATTAGTCCTGTTTTAGATGAAGCAAAACAGAGATTAAGTGGTTAAACATATGCGTACTACTGTATACAGCCTAAATCTTCTCTTGGTGAATCCTATATACCCGATGGCAGAAGTTTTCACGAAAAAACGTGGGGTGACAAAAGTAGGGGGGGAATAGGGACGCAGCCCCAGACCTGGCGGGACGGCGGGACATGGGGATATAGAGAGGGACAGAGAGAAATAGAAAGATTTTTCCAAACATTTTCATATCAAGGTCCATCTTTTGGCATTTGAGCCACGGACCACCATTTTGACAACATTTAACCTCTCAGACCCAAAACGTGTTGCACCATAGGAGAGATGACAGGCAAGACGTTGATTATAAGAACAACTCTTCTACTTTCTCTGATCTTGTAGACGTATTGTGAATTAAGTAATGCAGATGTTTCTCAATAACCTAAAGATCTATAATGGTCCATTTGGTTACCATCTAACCATCATTTAGTTGGGGACGACCTGGAACACCCTCAAGGACCACCGGTGGTCCGGGGACCACCAGTGGTTGAGAGCCATTGGTAATAATAAATTAGGCCTTGCATTCAGTTGAATATTTGTTACAGGACTGCTACGGAGAGATAATATAGCAAAGAGGATTGCTGTCGGAGAGTGGACACAGTAATGGCAGAATTAATATTGTGATAACCTTTCCGCATGCAATTTTTTTAATTTTATTTCCCCGGGAGCAAAATGAGAATCTCACTGACAGCTATAAACCCTGTCCCCTCTGCCCTCCCCTGCAAGCTGACTAACAAAACTCCAATACTGCAGGCGGTGGAAACAGTGAAGCCAATGAATGAATGCCCCCCACGGGGCAGTGACTTTCTGAGGCAATAAAAGATGAGATGCCGTGATTAGGAAAATGTCAGTCGCTGTGAGGCTTTCCGGCCCCAGTCCTCTGGAAAATGCCAATCAGGGTTATATGTACGTTCACGCAGACAACCTATCCTACCTGCTGAGCCCTGCTGACAAGCAGGCAAGCAAGCACTCTCAAGTATAAATGTTTATCTCTTAAAAGATGGGGTGCTATTTTTATGTGGCCACACCCACCAGTTCATTACGTATGCCTGGTTGTCATGGTGGGTGGTAACCCAGCTGAACTTAGCCACATCCACAGCATTGGGTGAATGGTAAAAGGGGAGGGGATGATTATATGATGTCACTCTATCTGTGTTTTTGGAGCTGCACTTTTGACCCACAAGGTGGCAGCCTCGAGGAAGAAACCCAAAATACAAAGGGAATACATAATTGCTCATAACAACCACACCAGGGGCTCTAATGAAATACTGTCAACCTCCTAGACACATGAAAATTAGAAAAAGTACAAAACTATGGCACCACCTCTTTAAGTGAAAGAAAAGCAGGGACAGAAAAACTGTAACTAAGTACATTTACTAAGTACTGTACTTTTTTACTTTAAGGCTGAAGCCACACCAAAGTGAGAGTGGAATCCCCATTCCACCAATGTATTTCAATGGGAAGGGGGCGGTTTCATGCCAGTAGAGGATTTCTGCAAAAAAAACGCTCCATTCTCTATGAAATGCATTGGCAGAATGGGGAATCCACTCTCATACTGTAGGTACAGTACTTTGGTGTGGGTGCAGCCTTACTGGAGTATTACTTTCTTACTTTACTGGAGTATTAGTTACTAGTTACTTTGTATATTTTGATTAGGCCTATAATTACACAACAGATGAGTTTCTACTTCTACCGTCTACTTTCAACTTTTGGCACTTTTACTCAAGGAAATGTTGAATTCTGGACTTGTAGTATTTAAGTATAAAAAGAGTACTTTTTCCACCACTGA
The DNA here is from genome assembly GCF_963921795.1 of Nannobrachium achirus. NCBI lineage: Eukaryota > Metazoa > Chordata > Actinopteri > Myctophiformes > Myctophidae > Nannobrachium > Nannobrachium achirus. Next base: position 51,143,842 of record NC_137810.1, read on the forward strand.
AGAACAGCCCCAATGTCAAGCACAGAAACATGATGCGCTAAAAGCGTTGGCCGATATGGAAACAGTGTGCTTCTGCCGCTGCTGTCCCACAGCGTCATCTCCCAAAAACCTCACGACGGGCCAAACAACGTTCTGGTGATAAAATGGTCTACACTAACAGTGCACCACCGCGGCCTTCTCTCTCCCCTGGCGCTGTTACCACGGAAACTGTTGTCCGTGTCGGGAAAGAGAGAGAGAGAGAGAGCAATTCTATTACAGCGCCCAAGCTGGCCAGCTCGACTCAGTCAGTCAGCAAATAGAACCATAAAACATGACTTAACAGTTAAGGCTAAAGGGAGAGAGATGGGGTGGAAGTGACGAGACAGCAGTAAGAAAATAAGTGAGACAAAGATAGAGAGAGAGAGAGTGGCAGAGAGGAAACGGATGTAAGAGAAATGCTCAGGATGGGAGGGTGACAAATTAAGAGAGGAAGGGGATAGGGAGTGCCGGGGAGAGATAAAGGAGAAGTCGGAAACCAAACGGAGGGTGCATGAGTGAGAGCGAGTGTCTGGCCTCGCCTGGGTGAAGCTTATAAACGACCTTTCCGACCCCCAAGAGTCAAGAGGCGAGCTACTGACTGTAGGGCTGTCACAATTATTACATAATCGTCTAATCGCAATTATTTGAGGTAATCGCAATTATTTTGCATAATCGTCATAATAGTTTCCATGTTGAGGAATGTTAATATAGTTTCAAACACTTTCAAAAAGTAGTGGAAATAGCAGATCTACAAACTCATCGCGACGCGTTGTGAGCGCGTAAAATGACATGTAAAATGTCACAATCGTGACAGCCCTAACTGACTGTACACACAAGAGGTGTTGAAACAAGAGCAGAATTTAGCTAATGACAACAGCAGTGGAGACGCAGCTAAAGCACGCGGCTCACAGCGATTATAATAATTGCTATCAAAGTACATCTGATTACACAGAGAAACACTGCGGGGCACCAAGAGAGAGAGAGAGAGAGAGAGAGAGAGAGAGAGAGAGAGAGAGAGAGAGATAAGGAAAAGAGAGAAGAGTGGGGGCAGAAACAGAAAAAAAGAAAGATAAGGGAAGAGAAAGCGAGTGTGGAGGAGAACAGGGCCAGGAGCGCTATAAGCTGGTTAAGCAGATTGCCTGATCTAACGATGCTTCCCTACATCCATTCACATCCTCCCTCAAAGCCTCATTCTCACCATCCATCTCTCTATCCCCTCCACTCATAATGGACCTATTGAGTCGCTCCATTTGTCTTCCTTCACATGCCCCAAAGCCAAAGCCTCAACTTTATTCTTTCGTCCCCCGCTTCTTTGTTGTTCCCCTTCTACCCATCCCCCCAAGCACCCCTGCACCCCCCCTCCCTCCACAACACACACACACACGCACACACACACACACACGCACGCACGCACGCACACGCACGCACGCACACACACACACACACACACACACACACACACACACACACACACACACACACACACACACACACACACTGTCTCGCATGATCTCCATCATGGTGTAGTTGTAAACGCTGGTGGCAAGAAGAGGGGAGAGAGGAGCATGCGCATGTGGGTCTGTGTGGGTGTGTGCCAGTTTGGCTGTGAGCGTGTGCGTATGAGTGTACGCATGTGCATGTGTGTGTGTGTGCGTGCAGCATGTCACCAATCACCATGGAGCCTGCGGAGGGGGGGGAACAGGACAGGACAGGGAGGCGAGTTGCCCGGGATCAAATACTAATCAATAGTGAACACACGCTCTCTCTCACTCAAAGGCCTCCACTCAGTCTTGTCCATTTCACACTCTCTGAGCCGTGCGAGGGAGAATTTCTTCTTTCGTGTGCGCGTGTGCATGTGCATAAACACGCATTTGTGTGCACACGCGTGTGACTGTGTGTGCGTGCCCATGTGGCTGTATCGTGTATCATGTTTCTTCCAATAGTGAGGGAAGGGTCCTCTCCAGTGTGCCATAGCCTTTGAGAGGCATGTTCGTGCGTGACCTCTAGATGCCTGGGAATCATTGGACGGGGTATAACATTACAAACCGGCTTTGGCACGGATTACTTTGTTCGGAGCTTTGCTAGTGAGGTAAACTATGTTTGGTAGTAAAGCCCCCGGCCCCGGGGCCGTAGTATCTGGCGCGGGTCGAATTACCATTTGAGAAATCCATTTACGGTACCTGTCAGTGATTGACTTGAACGTGGGCCCACGTTGGACTACGAGGGTGAGTCATGTGTTCAAGAGGTGATGAACACGTTTGCCCATCTGGTTTTTCAAACGGGTTAAAGAACATGACCGCAATACGAGGATTAAAGTAACATTTTAATAGCATTTGGTTTTGATTCGTCCTTGATAGAACACAAGCTCACGGCACATAAATGTTTCAGGGCAGCTGTTGCTTCCAGGAACTCTGCTGGATGCACTGTTTCGGCACTGCTAATTATTTGGATGGAGGATGGGACCCAATAGTCTGCTGGTGAGAGAATGGAAAAGACATCTGCCAAAAGTTAGAGAAAGAACAAAAGCAGAGATATGCGAGGAAAAGAATGTTAATACGAGCTGAAATGAGAGAGAGAGCTGATGAAGCGTGGCTTCGAGTGGATCTCAGACTTCAAGGACCCCTAAGCTGACAGAGGGATGAAGCAGGGACCCCCACTATACTGTATAATAATTGTTTTGCTGATTAAACCTTCACATCGATTTCATAGATTCAGTTTCATAGACGCGTTTGACATCACCATCATGTTGTATTTGTGTTAATGTGTATTTTTACAATAATTGAACTACTTAAATTGTCGTTGTCAGTACTTAACCTTTCACTCTTTACTCAGTCTCCTATCTTTGCTGAAAATAGCCGAAAAATGATAGCTCAATATTTCAACAAAATACAAAATATTTTTGAAAGAAAATGGCGGGAGGCACTTGGCATTGGCAACGTCCACAAGGCATTTGGCGACGGTCGGTCCAGCAGTTTGAGAGATTAGCCAGAGACTGACAGACTCACGGACAGGCCCTGTTCTAGAAGGCTTGGCCTGTAGACCGATTTCCCGAGCGACCAAGGAAATCAATACAAAACACGCATGGCTTCCAGAGGCTGCATGCTAACATCAGGAGTGAGTCGCTAACTAAGAGTTTCCAAAACCTGCTGTGCTGTTCTTTGTGGGAACAAAGTCCTTTATAGGTTGATGTTTTTTATCCACTTCTGGCGAAGATATTTGTAACTCCTCGCCCAGCGTAACAGACTGGAGTGACACCGCTGCCATGGCTGACTGTGCCCTCTACAGGGGCGTCAATTGGGTATGGCAGGGGTATGCAGCTGCCATACCCTGGGTCCAGGGGGGAGAATAAAAGTTACTTATGTTGTTAAATTACAGTAAAATAACTACAAATGCAAAATTTAACATAATGGTCACTTTAACAAGGTAGTATAATTATATTCTCCACACTTGTATTCTCCCCAGCTTGACAAAATGGTATATTACCAGGTTCCGCAGGTCAGCTGCACAGGTGCAATGCATTATTGTTAATTGTGGCACGTTCACTAACATGCTAAGTTTAGCTGCACTTGAAAAAACATTCCAGGCTGCCATATCCAGCCCAAGAAACCGTAGAAACCTGTGTAAAAAACTGACAAAAATCTTCAGACATTGTGAAAATAGCCGATCTACATGCTCACAACGCCTCGCAGCGTGAGGCATGTAGATCTGCTATTTTCACAATAGAACCGTGTTATCCAAAATGTAATGCCTATTTTACATGAGGACTCCCATCTTTGCCATACCCTAGCTTTTGCTGAACTGACGCCACTGGCCCTCTACATGGGAGTGCTCAGGAAAACAGTCTATAAGAGCCACACCGTAAAAAAAAGGGAAGTGATGAAGGGGCACAGTTAGAGGTGAGAGATGGTGACTGGAAAACAGAAAGAGAGTGAGTGCAGGTGAAACTTGATTGTGTGGTTTCGATTACGCCCTACTATAAAATGAGGAAACCTCTGCCTGTCAGTCAACCATTCTGTCCTCATCCATTTCTCTCCTCTGTGGGTTGACCCATCGAGCTGCACTTGCACACGGGCATTGACCGTTGGCACATAACAGATTTAAGCTGTTTATTTTCATTTTTGCCACAGGCTATGGGCTCTGTTGTCACGGCTACGGCCCCCGCAGGCTTCCCAGCCCTGAAGGTGGGTGGACCTAGCTTCGGGGCTACAGTACACACACACACACACACACACACACACACACACACACACACACACACACACACACACACACACACACACACACACACAGTCTCCACACACACAACGGCAGTGAGAGAGAATGCCGGCACGCTGACAGAGCAGGCATATGAAGCTGTAGTCACAGTTCTGGTCCCAAAGATCTGCATATAGTAGTTTGGGTGCACATCACTGATGGAATTTTGGATCATATTCCATATGGATAAACAGTTTTCCCCAATCATAATAAAATACTCCACACACAAGAAATGATGAATGTCCACACCAGGGAATATGCGTTTTTGTGTTGAAGTTTAGTCAGAGTTCAAAGTACTGTACAAGTACAGTATAGAGCATTTTCTCACCCATAGTTTCTCTGAGTGACAAAGCATAATGATTCACAGATATATGGAGTTTACAGAATACATTAGTCACATTCTGATTGGACAATTAAACATAACATGGATGGGATGTTGTTGTGACTGAGTCTCATGGACTCAGAAGCCAAGGATGTAGAATGTTTTGGCGTTTTTATTATCCCGTGTCCTGGACACTTTGACATTTCTGGTCAATCTTTCTGTCCCTGGAGTGGGGCAGATTCTCGTCTCGTGCATTAGTTATCAGATCAAAACATCATGGCATTGACTTTTAACACTGAGAATGATATCTATACCATGTTAAACAACAATAACATATTTTACTATCAATCACGTCCCTGCGTTTTCGCATGTGCGCGTGCATGTGCCAAAGTACGAGTGACTAACTGACTAGAGAGAACTGCACTCCACAAGTCCTCAACTACATTTGTGCTAATGAATACCTCTCTGTGAGGATTCCTCACCTCTCGTTCAACCTGTCACTTTTCTCCCCCTCCTCAGTGTTCCTGCCTCCGCCTGCGCTAATCGCTCTCTCTAGCTTACTGTTCCTCCACACACAACCACTCTGCTGCGTTCTGAAGCCCGCACCGAGTCTACGCTAAATCCCACCGCATAATAATAAGTCACGTTGCGCTGCGTTGAGTCATTTTTATTCACGCATCACCAAACTGCCACCAATCTTGTAGAATCTGTAGCGCTTGTGTCTAGTTATAGGATACACATAGGATACACACTACGACAGGGGTCTTCAACGTTTGCAGGCCAAGGACCCATTAGTTGAGAGAGAGATGAAGCAGGGACCCCCACAACTTTTTAATAGATTCCATATAGTTTCATCGTTTGACAGCAGCACAATCATCAGTGTATTTTGGATTCATGTCAATTTGTGTTTTCAGATATTTAACCACTTGAACTAGCAATACTTAACTTGACCTTTCACTTTGTACTTAGTCTGCTCTTTTTCCCCTCTACACCAACCTGCTATTTTTGTCTAAAGTTCTCAGAATAAGGACACTAGGGTTCAAGTGGTTAATATAAAAAAGGGGAAAAAGGTTTCTATGATTTGGAGGACCCCCTATAGTAACTCTGAGGACCCCCTATTGAAGACCCTTGCACTACGATATTCATGCTCACTACTTTGTGTCTCTTAACCTCTTGTATATCTCTATAGCCATCTATTCAGCCTCGCAAGTACCATCGACCCTTCCCACCCACCTGGTCCTGTCACCGTCGTATATTCTTTTTTTGTCCAGATGTCTTCCCTGCATCTTTCTGCCAGCAGAGGTAGAGGATTGTCAATCTTCCTGAGAGCATGAGGTGGGAGTCTGTCTATCCATCTGTCTGATGTCTGATGGATTTGAATGGCTGACTCCAGGGACGTGCTGGGCCCCTGATTCAGCCCGGGAAAAAGAGTTGGAGAGGCCCTCATTGCGCGCCATAGTCTCTATAGCGCTGCTGCTGCTACTCAAAGATTTGCCATTTCAGATCATGACAAGTGACAAGCCAGTGGGCCAATTACTGTACACATGAGTTATATTCCGTCGTTGTCGGGTGGAAACCTTCTATGTCCAAAACCGTTTGTTTGGTTTTTATCATTTAAAAAATGATATAAACTAGTGAAAAGTGCTTGTAGATCTGCTGTTTTCACTACTTTTGTGCAACAGCCTTATATGATGAAGCAGGGCTTTGCTTTGCGAAAACCCTGGAGATACGAGGTTTCTGCCCGACAGTTACGATTTACTTTGTTGGCCGCCCAGCCCCCAAAATGGAACGAAGGCCGACATTTTATTTTTAATTTTTTCCTAATGGCCAGCCTGTACCGGCCGGGAATGAACCGGCTGTTCGGGAGTTGTCCCGCTTTTCCCAATGGCCAGCACGTCCCTGGCTGACTCTTTGTCTGCCTGACCTTGTGTTTGATTTGTGTAGCCGTCTTTGTAAATGGCTTCCCTTTTGTCCGTCTATCTGTCTTTCTGTGTATAGTATACCTTCCTGTCTGTCTGTCTGTCTGTCTGTCTTTGTCTCAGTCCCTGGGGAGAGGCAGTGGCGCATAATCCACAGCTCCACACCACAGCCCTATAATCAGAAGGATCTCAGGGTCTCAACTACACACCCACAGCATACAGAGGGAGGCAAGGAGAATGGATGCGCTGTGTGTGTGTGTGTGTGTGTGTGTGTGTGTGTGTGTGTGTGCGTGCGTGCGTGCGTGCGTGCGTGCGTGCGTGCGTGCGTGCGTGCGTGCGTGCGTGCGTGCGTGCGTGCGTGCGTGCGTGCGTGCTTGTGTGCAAAATAGATCCACCTTCCCTATCATCCACCAACATCAAGAGAATGCTAACCTGTATTTACTGTGCTGAACAGGGGGTACTGTATGTCTCTCTCTCTCTCTCTCTCTCTCTCTCTCTCTCTCTCTCACACACATACACACACAGACACACAGACACACACACACACACACACACACACACACACACACACACACACACACACACGCATGCGCACGCACACGCACGCACACACGTTTACATAAACATAGGTACATATAACATATACAGTATAGTTTAAGGTTATATACGACCGACAGAGCAACTTATAGTAGTGTACTAGCTGCATGGTCGTAACTCCATTTGCTTAATATGTACTGTCTGGGTCATTATCCATTGTGACCTTCCTGCGTGGCCACCTCTCTCTGACTCTAGACTGACTGGGACGTCATTGCAGACTGTCCTGTCGGAGACTCTCTGACCTTGTTGTTCGTCTAGGCCTCGTCCTGTGCTGCATGAAGGGGCACATTGGAGCTGGAGATGAGTCATCATGGGGACACTTTTAATTTAATAGAATTTCCATTTTAAGGAATGCATCAGAATTATGCCCGGCCACTCCATTGCTTCATACTCCAAGCTTTCCCATCGTTTATGACCTTTACAGGCAGCATAGATAATAGACCAAAGATACTGTAGGTCAGGGGTCTTCAACTGGGGGGTCCGGGACCCCTAGGGGGTCCTCAGAGTTACTACAGGGGGTCCTCCAAATCTTTGTGTGGTAGAAGCTTTTTTTCTCCTTTTCTATTTTAACCCACTTGAACCATAGTGTCCATATTCTGAGAACTTTAGCCAAAAATAGCAGATCTACAAGCTCACAACGCCTCGCGCTGCGAGGCGTTGTGAGCTTGTAGATCGGCTATTTTCAGCAAAGAGGTTTGGTGTAGAGGGGGAAAAGAGCACACTAAGTACAGAGTGATGGGTCAAGTTTATTAGGTATTGAAGGTTTAAATGGTTAAATATCTGGAAACACAAATTGACATGAATCCAATGTACACTGATGATTGTGCTGTCAAACGATGAAACTATACGGAATCTATGGGTTATGGGGGGTCCCTGCTTCATCTCTCTCTCAACTAAGGGGTCCTTGGCTTGAAAACGTTGAAGACGCCTAGTGATAGAATTTCCATTTTAAGGAATGCATCACAATTATGCCCGGCCACTCCATTGCTTCATACTCCAAGCTTTCCCATCGTTTATGACCTTTACAGGCAGCATACTGTAGATAATAGACCAAAGATACTGTACAGTAGGTCTTAAGGACTTTGTGGTGGCATTTAGGACAGGCTTTGTCCATTTGTGAGTCAGCAAAATGAGTGAGTCATTAGTTTCTTTCCCTGAGATGCTTTACTGGCATTGTTTCTCTTTCTTTTTTTTACGCACACACGCACTCACGCACGCAGGGGCGTCAATTGGGTATGGCAGGGGTATGCAGCTGCCATACCCTGGGTCCAGGGGGGATTATAAAAGTTACTTTTAAATATAAATCCACGAATGTCTCTTTGTCTATCTGTGCTGGTTATTATGTTGTTAAATTACATTAAAATAACTACAAATGCAAAATGTAACACAATGGTCACTTTAACAAGGTATCATAATTATATTCTCCACACTTGTATTCTCCCCATCTTGACAAAATGGTATATTCCCAGGTTCCGCAGGTCTGCTGCACAGGTGCAATGCATTATTGTTAATTGTGGCACATTACTAACATGCCAAGTTTAGCTGCACTTGAACAACCGTTCCAGGCTGCCATATCCAGCCCAAGAAACTGTAGAAACGGGGGAATGTACTAAATAAATGTATCATGCCTGTTGCTAAGGTATGGCAACATGACTGGTGTCTTGCACGCGCGCCTCCTGTCATGTTGCCATTAGGGATGGGTATCGTCTGCGATACTTTTAATGGTATCGATTGCATGACGTCGATACTATCGGGTATCGGTTCACGTAAAAACGGACGATACCTCGTTTCGATACTCTGGAACGCACACCTGGCCGGTTGCATCTGTAACAGTTGGGCTACTGAGAGTTTAATGACTGCTTTAGTAGGCTACACTCGTTACTGTGGAAAATAGCCGACAATAGCCTATAATGTTTATTATTATGATGATTATCCAACATCTATACTCTCCTCTCTGATCATCATCATCACCTCTGCTCTACCGCAGCAGCGGTAGAGCAGTTAAACTTAAATAAAAAGTATCGAAAAGGGTATCGTATCGATTCCCAGGTATCGAAAAAGGTATCGTATCGATTCAAAGGTGAACGATACCCATCCCTAGTTGCCATACCTTAGCTTTTTCTGAACTGACGCCACTGCTGGCAATGTTTCCTCTTTCTTTTTTTTACGCACACACGCACGCAGGCAGGCACGCTCAAACTATTTGGTTTCTCTCACACACACGTGCACTTGACAGAAGAAGTGAGTTCATTGGGAACAGAGCCATCTGAATGCCAGCACACTACTTACGCTTGATTACAGCATCACATACATTATCCACTCCAGGATGCTGGATGAGGCCTCCTGGGACTGCATTTGGGTGGAGGATAAATTAAATTCCAATCAATAGACAAATTAGAAGTTCACTAAATAACGCTACTGCTTTTTAAATGGCCCAGAGAATTGCGATTATAGCCTGTAACTCAATGCCGGTTTGTGAGGTCTCACACGATAATGGGATTATTCTGCACGCACGATGAAACAACTCCTATCTAATCTAATTTTAATAAAGCACTAAAGCCGGTATGTTGCATTGAAACAAGAGCGCAGATTGACTGTACAATGTAGCTAAACAAAACAACCTGTAACTTTGAGAGAAACATATATAAGGGCACAGCTCATGAAATACCAGTTTTTGTGTTGCAGCTAGGTCAACAATAGTAAAAGAGAAAACCACACCCAGTGTGAAGTGAGCAGTGCAATTTATGAGTTAACTTCATTAAGCGTAGCGCGAAGCTTGGCCAATGTGGGATGAGGCGAGACAGACATACAAACAAACAAACAAACAAACAAAGCCAAATGTAGGAGCGGTAAGCACCGCTCAAAAAATGCATTCAAACAACACCAGTACTGTAGGTAACACCATGAGACAATGACAACCTGAGTTCTAAGCTCATGATGCACGTTTCGGATGTCAAGCTTTTCCTCAACAAGAAGTAAAGTATACGCAACCCCGGAAGGCATACGCGTTTTCTACCCACAGTTCCACCTGCCAGCCATCCACCCCTTCTTCCCACTCAGCCCTTCATTCTGAGGATATCGCCAGGCGCACGCCTGCATCCTTTCAGAGCCGGCACAAAGATGAGTTTGGAACGGAAGGAAGTATGTGACAATTCCTGCTTAATCCAGTTACGATCACTGCACGCCACTACGAGAGAGAGAGAGAGAGAGAGAGAGAGAGAGAGAGAGCGAGAGAGAGAGATAGAGAGAGAGAGAGAGAGAGAGAGAGAGAGAGAGGTGGAGGAGACCTTGTAAGGACTGCGGGGTAACCGAAACAGCAGGGAAAAAGAGATGAGAGAGACAAAAAGACAGATAGACAGACAGGGGCCATGTTTTCGTGGAAGACGTGGGGCTGTAGATTTTTACAAAGAAACAAGGAGTAAGAAACAGAGAGAGAGAAAGCAGGTACTGTGACTGTCTGGAGATCAAAGGTCTACTGGCTTGTTGTGCCTGCAGATCTCCTGGGTAGAGACTAGAGAACATCTTGTAGTCAGGTTCTCCCGTGATGCGCAATGTACAGAGTTGTGACCTGCAAAGAAAAACACTGTAGCTAAGCGTAGCCATTCAAAAAAATGTCTGAGAAAACGTATCTGATACGCATCTCAGGAGGGGGGACTGGGGCAGCAAGAATGTGGACTTCAGCCTAGTAGTCTGAGGTGAAGATGTGTTGCTATTCTCTTTATTGAGGTGCTCATGGCAGCTGGCGAAGGAATTCACGCATTAAACAATAGACCTGCCTCACTTTATAGTATTCAAAATTCATTCGGTGACCACACGCGTGTGCGTATAAGTGGGAGAGACAGAATAATTATAGATGCCAACCAAAAAAGCTGGAGGTGATGACATTTGAGCCTTTTGAGCCATGTTCTAATTGATGATGTCACTGCAGGGCTTGGTCAAGGCCAAGGTTGCCTAAGTATTTAACCAGGTCCCTAATCAGGCGCAGGTGTTGCCAGTGGCAGAGGTTTTTGACTGTGTTCACCAGAGCTGTTGTCTGTTAGCGTTTGAATGTTTATATTTAATTTATTGCATTTATTTGTATGCTGAAAGTATAGGACTTAGGCTACAGAGAAAGAATAAATAGCCATTGTTTATTAACTTAATGGAAACCGTTTGGACTTCAGTTATTGAGCCAGAGTATAGGGACTTGGGCACTACACAAAGTATAAACGTATGAATGAAAGGTAAAACCAAATCTTCCTCATAATCGTCAGAGCTTATTTCAGTCGAGTTGAGAACAGCAGCTTGAAAATCTACTAAGACGTAGATGTTTAACCCAAATTGCAGATACTGTTGTTCTTACTTTTCCAACTTTCCATTTTTATTAACCACACTGCAAAACCGCCGCTGACCGTCTGCCTGAAACCACCGCTTGCACATTTTTAGCATCCATCTCAGAGGCACCCGGAATCTAAACATCTACTTTTGCCAAGACATCGCCGGTAGACCACATACAATGGCCAACAGCATTAAGGTATTTCAAACGAGCATTGGAAATAATCACACAGAGAGAGAGAGAGAGAGAGACAGACAGAGACAGAGAGAGAGAGAAATACAGGGGGCCGGGGGGTTCTAATAGAAAAATAGCTGGAGAGGGATATGAGGATGAAGACAGGCTAAATTGATTCAGTCTCAGAATAGAATGGAAATCAATCGTGACGGCTCTTTATCCTATCAGAGGGAACACATCATTGGATGTTGTACTGCCTTTCTTCTACTGAACAAAAGGGGTAAAAAGGGAAAGCACCATTTCTGGGGGTGCAATACATATTAATGTGATGATATTTTCTTTCAGCGGTCGGCCAATTTAAATGCTAATACTATAAGGTTAATACTACAGTACACTTGTAATTTCCTGACAGGCAGGCCAGGGAGCAGGTCACATTGTCACCCTGGGCCTGGCCCCGTCTGGATTACAAGTGAAATTAGGGACATCTACAAGCTAGTGTCGCGATTCGCGACGCATTGTTAGCTTCCAGATCGTCTATTCTCAAATGGCCAAAATGTATATACGGCTGAAGTGGTTAATGTGTGTTTTGTAATAATAATAAAAATCTACAAAACCAGTAAGACTCCCTAATCGGGAGATAAGCGACCGTCACGTCGCATACACAAACTTTAGAGGGCAATCGTAGCCAATCAGGAGGGAATATGGGAAAGATCCATGTTGATGACATGACTTTTAGAGATACTGTGTACCGCTTTGAGTGATTTTAGGCCAAAATCTGTAGGGGAAAAAAAGTGTTTTGCTAAAATCGTCCATAATCAAAATCTACAAAATAAGTTTTCAAAGAATTCTAGTGGAGTAAAAGTATAGAAAATCGGCAATACTCCAGTAAAGTAAAAACATCTCCAAATTGCAGTACCCTGGAAACACGACGAGAGAGAAATATAGAAAACTTCCCATATTCTTTCTCCCTCCGTGCGTCTCCCGTTCCACGTGACACGAAAGGAAATTGAAGATCTCTTGTGTAAACACGACCCTTGACCCCTGTTTACCCAGTATTCCATCAGGATGACAGTCGGGGGACCCTCACACTCGCAACCTGTCACGCTAACAGGAGACTTTCCATTAGGCCACGGAGGAAGGGTGGAGGGTGGGGTGGGGGGGGGGGGGCACGCAGGGTCAGGCTGGATGGAGAGGAGAGAGATTGAGGTCTCCCGTGTCTTTGAGCATGACAAACGGCTGAATAAAACGCTCCTGATGGCTGGCGAGACGGAGAGCAATCTTCAGGGACCAACTCTCCTCCTTGGAGGAGAGGACTGTGATATGCTCGTGTAACGGGCGAGGAAAAAAATGAATCAACCTATTTTCCTGTTTCCGAGGAGGAAGAAGCCTTCAGCCTTTCGTCGCCATAAGATTTTGATCACGGCCTCGTTAGAAACCTTCAGGAAGCAGGGGCGTCAGAAGGGGGAAGGGGGGGGGGGGGGAGTGGGACTGAGTTACTAGGGGGCCCAAGGTGGAGGAGGGGCCTTAATTGTTTTATACTTTAGCTATTGAAAAATAGCAGATCTACAAGCTCACAGTGCGGCACAGAGTGCCGCGCTGCGAGCTTGTAGATCTGCTATTTTTGAAAATGCGTGAACATGCGTGCAAATCTTTGAATATATGTCGTTTTTAAGCGAACATTTTGCTTCTGGGGGGTCACTGGGAACTAAATATTTTGAGATGTGGGTCCGTGGCCAAATACATATCATTTTGGGGGGTCCTTCACATGAAAAAGTTTGAGCACCACTGACATAGAAACCTACGTTTTTCAAAAGACCTGAGAAGGATTTGAAATATTCAAAGATTGCAGCGCACTGTGAGCTTGTATATCTGCTATTTTTCAATAGTTAAAGCACAGAATGCGAGTGAATCCTTGTACCCAGGGCCCAGAATTTGGTGCGACACCCCTGGGTGAAGGAGGGAAGGGGTAGGCTATCCGGTCGCCCAGTAATAACGGCCTGCTCCCTATTGTACTCTCGGTGGCCACTCTGCCTTTGGGGTGTGATATTTATTGGGAAGAGGGGAAGGGGGAGGGAGAACGAGGGCGGAAGAGAGACTACTATACTGGACAAATGGGAGTCATATGTATTGTTCGCAGCTGTAGTGTGTACGGCCAACATAAACAACATGCCGGAGGACTTTGTTAAAACACGGCTCCCCCCTGCAATTCTTTGGCGATTATGGAAACATTCCGTATCTGCGTGGCAACGATCCCCGCACCTCTGAACCCTGTACCGCGGCCAAACAACACAACTCTCCCTGCTAAAGAGAAACACAGTGGACTCTTGACTACTTGACCCGATCTGATCTAACGCAAGCAATGTGCTTCGGATTACACATTGTATGTATAAGGATTTTAATTGCTGTAGCTGTATTGTACCATAGCTTATGTAACCGTATCACAATTTAAAAAGAAAGAAATGATACATGAGACATGAATGATACATGCATTTCGGCGGTGTCGGGCAGAAACCTCGAATCTCCCAAGTTTCTAATCTATCGTAAATCAAAGTCCTACTTCGTTATACAAGATTGTTGCACAAGAGAAGTGAAAATAGCAGATGTATAAGCTCGAACCGACAGCGATGATTTGTTACATGGGGAGGAAAAAACAACACAATTTGCTGCTGCTATTGACCGATTATGATTTCTCCAAACATGCTGTGGTAAAGAATCGATTTATTTTTTATTTTTTACATTCCAGAAAAATTATTGCAGCTGCAGTGTGCAAAGTATCAGGTTGAGAGCAACATTCGAGCTGCTGGAGATGTGAGGGTTCAAAAGCAAGCTGGAATTGGAGTCACTGCTCGCCCCCCCCCTCCCCCACTCCCTCTCCCTCTCCCACCCCCACTCCCTCTCTGCATCAAAACAGATCATATGCCAGCGGAGCAGCCGACATGAAACACAAGAGTGAATACAGTGGATTGCTGGGAGGTAGGGATGGGACGATAAGCGTGATGTGGATTGTTGAAGTGGTGGCCCTCTAAATTCAAGACGTCACATGCACGTCACATGCATGCGCACGTGTGCACGCATGCCTGCCGCTCGGTGCTAATACTGTATAACACAACATTTTTAATCTAATTATATTTCTTATTATTTAGTTACATTGTTAATTTGTTGTTTTTATTTTAGTTTCAATTCATGTATTTTCCTTTAGGTTTTATTTAAAATAACTTTACATAGACTTTATAGACTCACCCACACACAGTAAAGTCAGCTCCTTTCGGAACCTCTCCCGAGTCCCTCCGCTATGCAGCTTTGACAAAATGAGTGATTTAAACTCATGACATGAAGAGTGAGGAGCTGCATAGCGGAGGGAGAGGTTCCGAAAGGAGCTAAAAGTCTGCAAAAAATGCTAGGCGAACGTATATGCTGGCCGCATATACCGGTAAGTGTAAATGAGCCTGCCTATTGTTATGCAAAGCAGACAGGTAGGGGATTGAAGTGTTGACCGAGCCGTCGAGCCGTGACACAACTTGGCGACGTGCGTGCACGCGCATGTGCGTGCGTGCATGTTGTGCGTGCGTGCATGTCGGGCGCGCGTGCGTACAGCTTGATAAGTGCGGGCTCGCCGAGCCCAACCGAGCCCACGGCATCTGACCCCTGCTAGTACCACTTAAACCCTCTATTGGTAAAACGTATTAATAATATATGTACTTGGTCTTTTTTTCAATCTCTACCAAATCTCTTTGCCAAAAAATAGCCGATCTACAAGCAAATGTTCCGCCCCAGGATAATGGATGTTGGGGATATTTTGATTATCGCGATAACATCGTAAATCGCAATTTCTTTGGTCACAATAATCGTGACATGAAATGTTCATATCATCCCATCCCTACTGAGAGGCAGAGCAGCAGGCGGGGTTGATTTGCACCCAGGGTGCAGCTTGATGGGTCGATTACCACACGGCACAGTCTCACAGACCTCTGGGGAAAAGGCCCCGGCTCAGTGGCATATTGGGAGGCGTGAAGGCTTTTAGTTTAAAGATGTTACGTTGCGTGTCGTGGCAGATTTCAGTCCCCGTCTGTTTCTGCCTTGCCAATCTAAATAAAGTTCCGTGTTGAGACATCCCAAAAATTGTGATGTGAACAGTGCCCAGATATACAAAAGAATTTACTGTATTCAAAGAATAATGCTTGTTTTTGTCTGGATAAATAAATACGACTAAAAGATTCAGTTTATTTTTACAGTCACTAACTGGGTGGCTAATGGCATAGTCACGTACTGTTAGAACTAGCAGGCCGTGAATAACCCAAAACAGGCAGAGAACGTCCCAGAATACAAACACCCTGCTCGTGTTGTTGTCTTACCTCGCTGGTGCTGCAGAAGAAAGGAGACATATTTGAACACCAGTCTCTGTGCTGTAGGAGGAGGATTTTCGTTTGCATTCTAAATTGCACTGAGACTTCAGAATGTGCATGCTGAGATACATGGCCTCCGGGAAGAGAAGAGACCTATAGAGGAGCAGGGCCGCGAACAGACCTTGGTAGGACAGGTGCTGTAATGTAACCTCCCTCCCCTACACACACACACACACACACGCACACTTGCAAAAATAAAGAAAAAAGGTTGAACTTACAAACGGAATATAAATAGAATTAAGAAGAAGAAAATAACCTACCGGTACATTCATTTCCGGACGACTGCAGAAATATTTGAAATCCGAGAAGATAAACAATCTAGAATCAGTGAAGCAAAAGCTACTAGGGGTATTAGTGTCACGCAGAAGTACGGAAAGATAGTCAGTCTACATCGCGCCGCATTGCAAGGCATTAACTGCTACTGAAGCAATGAAGCTGAGGCGGGTTGGACAAAGTAGAGCAGTGTTTCGCAACCTTTGTTTCTGCATGGGCACACTTTTCATGTCCCAAGAATCCATGGGCACACCAACATAATACGGGGGTGTAAATATCGTCACTGTCGGGAAGAAACCTTGTATCTCCAAGTTTCAAATGTGTATCTTTCTTCGCAAAGTAAAGCCCTGCTTCATCATACAAGGCTGTCGCACAACAGTAGTGAAAACAGCAGATCTACAAGCACACAACGCCTCGCACCGCGAGGCGTTGTGTGCTTGTAGATCGGCTGTTTTCACTAGTTTAAATCATTTTTAAAATGATAAATACAATACTGGCTTTCAAGCAGTTTCAAGGGGCACACTTGACCCTTCTCAGGGGCACACCAAAGGTCCCCAGGCACAGTGGTTGAGAAACACTGAAGTAGAGAGTGCTGGCCAAGAGACAAAGACCGAAGTGGGTGCCATGATGCTACTGTACATTACAGGTAGGCCCACAAATCTACAGTACAGTATATCTGTGTCCCGACAACTAAATTAGTATTAAACAATATGCAGTCAAAAAACCCTAGAGGTGATTCATCCAGGCAATAAGATAATCTCACAGAGTTGGTTTAGTGCCGTGGCACTAGCAAGTTCACACTTTTGGGGCGTGACGAGTCTGTGAAGAAGAAGTGCAAGCCATATCCGCCAGACTTCATTCACACCCTAATGTCTCAGAAAGAGATTCAAGATTCAAAGTTCTTATGTGTTACATCTCAGACTCATATATGTTTATGAGTACACTATGACTACACAAGACAAGAGTAAAACACATTGTAGCATCAACAACAATAAAGAATGAAAAATAACCACAGTAGTAAGGTAAATAAAATTCAAGCCAATAATTAATCACAGCACATTTTGGGGTGAGTGCAAGTGCAAGGGTTCAAGTCTGAAATCATACATGCTTAACAAAGTCTAGGGATGTTTCCTTCTGCTGCTGAGTGTTATTAAAAGTGTTAGGTACTTTTCTATTTGTGTATTCTTAATACTTTTGAGCATGCCAGTTCCCTTATTTCTTGCTAAAACCAGAGACTTATGACGAAGGTAAAACAACCTATCCTATATCCTTTGTAATAGAATGTGAGCAGGGGAGAGAGCAGCTATGGTTCAGCAACAAAGACATAAATGAAAGAAATCATGTAAGCATAAAAAAGGGGCACTTTTTCCTAATGAAGGCAATTTGGCAGGTGCTTGGGCACTAGTTGGTTCCTAGGTGTACACATGAGCAGTCAAGCAATCTCTCCATTCTTGTCTCCCAGGGAGAAGGTAGAGCCATCAACAGATGGCTCTACCTCCTGCTGTGTCTTTACGAGGCTATATGAAGCAAAAGAAAAAAGGAGGTGTGCGTGAGTCTTAACACTGGTTTATGTTTCTGATAGTCTATTCACCACCACATCAGACACAAGATGCCTCCGACGCATCCTTGACATCATCTGGCATGCCCATGTTCCTCAGACCGACGTCCATTAGCATTGAGTTAATGCTACCACAGGTGCTGGCAGCCATTTGCCTGTCAGGTGCTTTATGGCAGTGGTTCTCAACCTTTCCAGGCCGCGACCCCCAAAATAATCATATTTTAACTGGGGACCCCCCAGCCTGACGAGTTGAGGCATTACATTTTGTATAACACGGTTCTGTTGTGAAAATAGATCTTCATGCTCACAACGCCTCGCGAGATCTGCTATTTTCACAATCTCTGCCTCTAATATTTGACAATTTGACCTTGTTTAATTTGACATTTTAGAGGCATTTGAAGTCCTTAAATTTTCACTTTTGAAATGTGCATATACCCTCTATAGACTCAAACTTAATGTTGGTTTGTTTAAAGCTGAGTGAGAAAACAATCTTGCACATTAAGTTAATCATCTGTGGGACCCCCCCAAAATGAATTGGGGACCCCCCTGAGGGTCCCAACCCACAGGTTGAGAACCACTGCTTTATGGACACCTCCTGTCAGCCAGCAGAAAGAACCCAATACGGTCAAAAGCCGCAACATGAAGATCAGCTGAAATGGACACTAAATTAGTGTCCATCAACCCCAATAACCTGGAGAGTCAGCCGCAGCAAATCGTCCACTTTGGCGCACTGGGGTCATCATACACCTTGAGGATAAATGCACTCAACAGCAGATGGTGCGGCGCCAGCTAAGACGCCATCACGCTGATTCAGCACTGTCTAACCCTCCTGATCCAGGCCTCACATGTCCCAACTATAAGGCTTGTTATGTGGCTCTGGTCAGCAGCACATAGCCACATGCACTTAAAGGAGTAGTTCACCCCCAAAATGACTTTTTTTCTATTGATTACTCATGCCATGGAGAGTAGAGTTCAATAATATTTTTAGTTTTTTGTCGGATTCCTAAGACAAAAATGTGATAACAATAAATTTACCCCATTAGCCATTTTGGGGGTGAACTACTCCTTTAACAAACCTATACTCATCTCAGCACAAGGGATCTTGCGTCATCTTCGTTAACAATGGACTGCCAAGAAGAAGGAAGAAGTATGTGGTGTGCGTGATCAACAGTGTGCATGATTCTGTGAGAGGGAGTACACAATGGAAATATACATTTTAAAGAGCTGGGCCTGGAAGGCCCGCTGGCTCACAGTCTATAACTTATTATCAGTCAGCACAACGTACATTTCCTTAAAACCGAGGGTCAGGGCCATGGTCTCTCTATGCACACGGGCGAATCAAAAGTCAACCAGCAATATGGAAATCAGCCCCTGCAACTGTTGAGACACTGAGGGCCTGTGTAATGCGATGATAATGTATTGGCTGCAAGAGCATGTTGGGTTGGTGGGCGGGTGGTGGAGGTTGTAAAAATGCACACTGTATGCTCCGTGGTGTTGCTCTCCGTAGAGGGAGTGTAACACTGTGGAGTACAATATGTACATTTTTGCGTGTGTATGTGATAATCCATATTAGTTCATTCTCTCGTTCTCTGCTTGGGAGGGGGTGCAGTGGAAGAGGCGAAAGCTTGGAACAATGCGGCCCTGCCTATCTGAAGCTGACTGCAGGATGAAGTTGGATAAGCAGCTCCACTGTCTAACTGCATCAGTGATATTTACGGTCAGAGACGTGTTGCAGTGAAACCCAGGGGGAAACGATGAAGAACAGGTTGGGGTTTCATTCGTCTAAACACGTCTTTCAGTTCATTTTATCGTCGTTGTCGGGTGAAAACCTTGTATGTCCAAAACTGTTCGTTTTGCGTTTATCATTTTAAAAATGATTTAAACTAGTGAAAACAGCCGATCTACAAGCACACAATGGACACGTTGTGTGCTTGTAGATTTGCTGTTTTCACTACCTTTGTGCGACGGCCCTGTATGATGAAGCAGGGCTTTACTTTGTGAAAAAAGTAAAAACGTACACATTTGAAACTTGGAGATACAAGGTTTCTGCCCGACAGTTATGTTGAGCTAAGTATGATTTCATCCTTACCCTGCCTCTCATCCTTTTGACTATGGCTGTCACGATATGACATTTTACATGACGATTAATTGTCACTCTAATAATTGCGATTAACGATTTATTTGTGTTTTTAGGCTTTGAGGCTTTTAGGCTTTGAAGTTGCACATGGCAGATATGACACATAACCTAAATATACAAAGAAATGACTGACATATTTGACAACTTTCTACTTAAAAAATAACATTGATAGTGGAAATAGCCGATCTACAAGATGCGACGCGTTGTGAGCTAGTAGATCTGCTATTTCCGCTATTTCCGAAAATGTTTGTAAATGTATGAACATTTTTCAACATTCACGATTATGACAAAATATTTGCGATTATGACAAATAATTGCGATTAGACGGCTATGTAATAATTGTGACAGCCCTAACGCCCCCTGTGCCTTAGTAGTGTGCTGTAACATCCACCACCTCATTCTCTCCACGTGAATAATGGCCTCCATAGGAAAACAGAGGCCGGTGCCAGGCAGCCATATTAGTGACACGGCAGCTCAATGAACATCAGAGGCTGTTTTGCTATAAGGCCAATTTGTGGAGCAGCCTGAATGGGACCCGGCCTAATGAAGGGAAGTGATTAGATAGGCAGACAGAGACCCAAGTCACGCACGGCGGACCTGAGCGACTCAGCGTGAAGAGAGAGAGAGACGGCCAAGGGGAGGGTGACAACAGGGGGGATTTGGGAACAGAGGGGCAGGGCAGGTAAAAGCCTAATCCATACTCATGCTGTACAACCAAGCCATGCCTCACGTTTCGCAGTTGAAAGACAGTTATTTACTGTGAGCCCATGTGGTCAATCGAATATGAATTAACCCATTAAGACTTGAGACCGGGGCGCCCGCTGGCCTGCTGGTCCAGGTGCATACCACTTAGGCATTGCCACATAGGAATGGATGCCTGGTTGTGTCGCTGGTTCAATTCCCGATCGGGATGAACTTTGCCGCGTGTCGCTCCCCATCTCTCCCCCCATTTAGTGTCCTATCAATAAAGGCATAAAAGCCCCAAAACAAATCTTAAAAAAAAAAATTCGTAGAAAAAAATTCTACGAATGCCATCTAAATCAGTAGTTCTCACACTTTCAAGATATTTCAAAAATGTAAAAGAGGGGAAGCACAAAGTGACATGCTGTGAGTTAGTATATCTGCTATTTTTCGGTACACAGTATAGTCATGTCATCAACATGGATCTGTCTCATTTCCCATATTCCCTCCTGATTGGCTACGATTGCCTTCAAAAGTTTGTGTATGCGACCTGGCAGTCGCTTATCTCCCGATAAGAGAGTCTTATTGGTTATAGGTACATGCAAGTTTTCGTTCATAGCGAATTCTGTCATTTTGCATGGCTAAATGTGCAGGAACTGATAGCTCAGAACACAGAAAGAAGCTGATAAAGAACACTACAAGTGCAGGGTATCTGAAAGAGTCTTTGGGACAGCAGTTTTTATGATAGCAGAGGAGAGATGGGGCTTAGGAAGATATAAAGTTTTAAGGTAAAACGTAAATATCAGGGCAGATAAGGGTGCATGGATGGTATACAGCTGGCATACACGCAGCTAGCAGACGAAGGTGTGAGAGGTCATACGCTGTCTGCCCAGTCTGTAGGTTGTATGCTGCCTCAGCAGCCACAGAGCCCTAATAGTAGTAGTAGTGGTGGTGTAATTTGCTTCTCAAAACGATATTGTATGAAAGACAGAGGAAAATGACCGCAAAGTTCCATTTGGTTCCATTTCGCCTGAGTTAAATGAACAGTGAGGATTTCATGCTGCCAGACAGGCAGACGGGAGAATCCTCGCCGTGTGTGTTCCCTCCTGTGTGGTGTGGGGGGAAAGAAGAAGCCGGTCGTTTAGCAAACAGCCACGTCACGAAGGCAGCAATTAAGATTGTTTCCCTTAAAACAATAACATGCCACCGAAGCCTCTCTTCCCGGGTTGAGAACGGCCCCCCCTGTGCCTGACGGTGAGAACAAATGAGGCTGCGAGGCCGTGGTCGGCGGGTTCGGCTGGGGATGGCGAGGATGTTAATCATTTCCACCAGTGGTTTACACGAGCTCAGCATGTCGCTGTCTGCCTCCGCCTCCCCGCTCCAGTTTATTTACCTTGCGTCATCAGCGGTCTCCTCCTGTGCTCTTTAGCGCGCACGCCCACCCACACACACACACACACACACACGCACGCACGCACACGCACACGCACACGCACACGCACACACACACACACACACACACACACATACAGTTCATGCATGCTCACGCTGAGCACATACCGGTATGCCCCATACACTGCTACGTTTAGCTCCACATGTGTCACTGCCTACTCCGACAGCGAAGTTTACTTGCAGTACAGGCACACATGTGCACACACGCGCACTCACGCACGCACGCACACACACGCGCTGTGTGTGTGCGCGCGTGTGTGTGTGTGTGTGTGTGTGTGTGTGCGTGTGTGTGTGTTTGTGAGCGTACATGCACGCGTGTGTGCATGCAGGCCTGCTTGTGTGTGTGCACGCGTGCGCGTTCTTCCCCATCCGTGTTTATCACCCCAGTGAATCAAGTGTCGTTTTTTTTGGTTAATTAACTAAGTGGTGTCTCCGGGGCCTGTCTGTGCTCTACTAGGTGCCAAACTCCATCAAGTCACCAGAGCGTCTTCTACAACTTCAGAGACCGCCCCTGGTCTCAGGACGATAATTGTAAAAAAAAAAAAGAAAGAAAGAAAACGACCAGGGAACAGAAGCGAGCACAGATAATTACAAACACACAAAAGGGAAAGCTTTACTTTTCCTCTTCATCCCGTCTTACTCCCTGCAACAGCTAGCTGCCCTCCCCTCCCCTCCCCCCACCATCCTCATCCTCATCCCTGCTTCCTCTCCCACTGGGGTGGCTGTATTCCAAAGTCCTCTCTAACCTTTTCTCCAGCCTCCCGCGGTCACCCTCACGTTACTATTCTGGTTCCTTCCACTTCCCCGTGCCGCCTCCGCTGCCGCTGTCCCGCGTTCCTCCGAAAACTCTTCCACGTCCCCTGCTTGGCCTTGGCAAGAGGCAGCAGCGGTCGTCCTCTAAACCAAACTTCCATCTGGCCCACTTCACGGCCCTCATTCTGGGGTCATTTATTTCTTTTTCCCTTTCCTGGCAATGGACCGAGCCGCATTCTTCCAAAGGCACTTATGCAGCAATGGAAATCATTTTGGAAATGACCCAGCCCGGTCCGCTCCTCTCTGCCCAAAACTATAGCACCCACGGAGCGGCGAGGAGAGGAGAGGAGAAGCTTTTCTGGAGTGGCCTCCAGCAATGTTGTTTTTGACAGCAAATTTTGATTTAGTTTTAGTCATAGTCTTTTGAATAGAATGTCATTTATTTTTAGTCATAATTCAGTCGCCTGAAAAGTTTTAGTTTTAGTCTAATTTTAGTTGACTAAATATCATACGTTTTTAGGCGACAAAATCTACTAGTTTTAGTCAACTAAAATGTGTTTTGGCACACATAGATGGAATCGTATTGACTGATCTCACACTTGGTTGCGTGCTGAAAATAGCAGATCTACAAGCTGACAACGCGCCGCGCTGCGACGCGTTGTGAGCTTGTAGATCGGCTATTTTCAGCACGCAACACCTGAGAGCAACCAAACATAAAATGACTCTCTTCTCCACTAGACCCTCCATAACGTTTTAGTCTAGTTTTTATTTTGTTGACGAAATTGTCAATATATTTAGTCTTAGTTTTAGTCATCACAGCTTAGTTTTTATTTCGTTTTTATTTCGTTTTCATCAGTGAAAAAAACGCAGTCGTCATAGTTTTAGTCGACGAAATCAACACTGGCCTCCAGCCAAACCCCCAGGTCAGCTTGAGATTGATGGAATGGGAAACTCAGCACACACGACCACACACACAAACATAACACACACAAACAACCGTGCGCACACATGATTTATTTCTCCTGAAAGCACCACTCAGTGCGGCTCCGTTCAAAGGTTTCCCCAAAGGAGAGACGCATGGCGTGTCTCGCCCGGCACGTCTCCTTCCAATTGAACTCACACATTGTGTAGCCACTAGCCAGCAAAGGCCATTACCCCTCATTCACTGCCATTGACCTGGGAATTACTCTACAATACCAATGTCTCCTCCGGGCTCCACTGACTGTTGACACAATCTAGATAATTGTCTGTGAGAGGCAGTGGCTTTGGTCGGGGCGGAGGGAGGGAGGGAGGGAGGGAGGGAGGGAGGGAGGGGTCAACCACGGAATTAAACTTTAGGTCCTGGACTGGACGTCGGCCAGGAGGAGGAGTGCAGACGAGACGTCAAGATCGTGCATTTCATTAATATTTAAAAACAAGTGCTGCTTGTTAAACATCTTAACCCTGTTCAGAAAGCATATCGTCACTGTCGGGCAGAAACCTCGTATCTCCAAGTTTCAAATTTGTATGTTTTTTTCGCGAAGCAAAGCCCTGCTTCATCAGACAAGGCCGTCGCACAAAACAGCAGATCTACAAGCACACAACACGTCGCGGTGCGAGGCCTTGTGTGCTTGTAGATCGGCTGTTTTCACTAGTTTAGTTTTTTTTTAAGCGATAAAAACGAACGGTTTTGGACACAAGGTTTCCACCCGACAACGACTATATGGGGTGGGGGGTTCACAAGTTTGGGACGAGTCAGCTGGTTGCCTTAGCTAACTCATTCAGACCGAAAACGTCTTCTAAATCCTAAACTTTCCTAAAGCCTCATTTATACTTCACCGTGCAAACACATCCTAGTGTATGCTGATGGATATGCAGATATGCAAGCTCACAGCGTCTTGATTGAGACGCGCTGTGAGCTTGCAGATCTGCTATTTTCGGCGGTCCAACTCCGTCATATGCTGAAGAATTAATGGGGCTTAAGAGTTTTATAAATGAAAGTATGTAGACGAGTCACTGGCCTGTGTATCGCAAATACTAGCTAAGTTAAGAGTTTGGTCTTGGCTTGAATGGCCTGCAGCAGCAGCAGCATTGGTTGTCTTTGGGCATAATCAGTCTTCCATGACATCCAGGCTTGTGGACAGGGCACAGGGTCCTATGGTGGTCAAGGCTATTGGCCATTATCTAGGTCTCTCTCCCACCATGGCCGTTTTTCACATGATGACACGCACTATTACATTAGAGGGGGGGGGGGGGGGGGTCCTTTGCTGTTTGAAAGAATGAGTCCTCTGCTCTATATTAAGCTTATTGAGCTAATAGCAGTAGACCGGTGTTGTGGAGGTGGTCTATATCAGTGGGGGGCCCTTAATAAAATACACCGGTCAAAACATGTGATCCAGTAATAGACTGTCCAAGACCAATTTATAGCAGCTATTCTGAGCGGAGCGAGAACGAAAGTGTGCATCCTGAAATAACGAGCTATTTACGTTGTGGTTCCGGTTGTAGTGAAACACATGATGGCTGTGGGGCCCTGGCTCTGGGCAGTGGTGGAATATAAGTACTCACATCTTTTTATTTAAGTAAGAGTATCAATACTGCAATGTAGAAATACTCTGTTAGGGTGCCCTCACACCAAAATACCTATGAGAGTGGAATCCGCGTTCCGCCAATGCATTTCAATGAGAGTGAAGCGGTTTCATGCCAGCAGAGGATTTCTGCAAAAAAACGCTCCCTTATCATTGAAATGCATTGGCGGAACGCGGATTCCACTCTCATAGGTATTTTGGTGTGAGGGCACCCTAACAAGTAAAAGTCAGGAACAAAAAATTTACTTGAGTAAAAGTACAAAAGTATTGGTATCAAAATGTACTTAAAGTACCAAAAGTAGAAAGTACTCATTATGCAGAGTGTCCGGTTTTCAAATGTATAAAAAGTAGAAAGTACTCATTATGCAGATTGTCCGGTTTTCAAATGTATAACATGTATAAAGAATTTTAGAAAATAGCAGATCTACTATCTCACATTGTGAGCTTGCAGATTGGCCGAAATGTATATAGGGCTGAATTTTGTAATAATACTCAAAATCTACAGAGTAACTAGAAACTAAAGTTTAAAAAAAATTGCAGTGGAGTAAAACTTCAATATTTGTCTCTGAGATGTAGTGGAGTAGAAGAAAAAGCACTGAAAATTGGAAATACTCAGTACTTGATTAAATGTACTTATGTTACTTTACACCTCTGGCTCTGGGCTTTTTCTTTCCTCCTTCCCTCTGGAGTCCGTCTGAATCTTAAACACTCTCTTCTCGAGATCTAATTATCACGAAAACAACTTAGGATAAAATAAAAACGATGTTATGTTCATTGCCGTTCCTCGGCCGTTCAGTGGCATCACTTAGTGCTGCGAGAAGATCAAAATAATGGTTTTCTTGTTGTTGTTTTTTCTCCCTCTGGGTCTGACCCTTCAGGAGGATGCTTGGAGAGTTTCGTTGGCATCTAATGCATGAGTAAACAGACGCCGGAGGAAGCAACTCATTCAGATGTATCTATTCACACTGGACATTTTAGAACTCTCTCAGAAAAACAAGCCCTCCTCCTACGGCAAAGAGGTTTGGACATGAGAGAATATTATTTACTTATACTAGTGCATGGGTCTTTAACAGGGGGTCTGGGACCCCTAGGGGTCCTCAGAGGTACTACAGGGGATCCTCCAAATCTTTGAGTGATATAAAGTTATTTGTGAACATATTCTGAGAACTTTAGCCAAAAATAGCAGATCTACTACAAGCTCACAACGCCGGCGTTGTGAGCTTTTAGATCGGCAATTTTTGGCAAAGAGCTTTGGTGTAGAGGGGAAAAAGAGCAGACTAAGTACAGAGTGAAAGGTCAAGTTTATAAAGTATTGACGGTTCAGGTTAAATATCTGAAAACACAAATTGACATGAATCCAAAATACACTGATGATCGTGCTGTCAAACAATGAAACTATATGGAATCTATGAAAAGGTTGTGGGGGGTCCCTGCTTCATCTCTCTCTCAACTAAGGGGTCCTTGGCCTGAACACGTTGAAGACCCCTGCTCTAATGCAAGAGTAAACACTCATTCAGATGTATCTATTCGCATTTTAAAAATCTTGCAGAAAACAACAAGCACTCGTCCTACGGCAAAGAGGTTTGGACATGAGAGAATGTGTTTACTTATACTATGTGTGTGTAACTGTCCTCCATCTTTTGCTGGCAGGGAAAACGTTTTCTAGCATTTTATATGGACTTTTTCATTGTTATGTCTATGCGGTGCATTTCTTTTGTTACACAACCACATTGATTGGCAGTGGCAGGATGTCTGTTATTTAGATAACTATTTGCAGCAGCAGCAGCAGCAGCAGCTCATAAATGGAACGGTTCGTGTCTCTTCTCGTTTTTCTCAATCAGAAGTTAAGAGGGGTTAATGATGTAAGTGAGCGAAACGGTCCGCAACAAGGCTCTGGTGGAATCACCTTCGTAATACAATAACCATAGAAACAGCACTTCGTCTCTGTCGGCTGGAAACCTCATAATGTCCAAAATTGTTACTTTTCAGGATTCAAGTTCAAATACAGCAAAAGCATCAGATCTACATGCTCGAAACACGCGTGGATCTGCTACTTTTAAAGGAGTGGTTCACCCACAAAATGACTATTGATTACTCACCTCCTGGAGACTTGAGTTCAATAATATTTTGATTCTGGATGGGGGACCCAAATGCAGTATTTTTTTTAGGAACTTTAGGAATGCGACAAATACAAAAAAATATTATTGAACTCAAGTCTCCATGGCATGAGTAAAAAGACATTTGGGGGGTGAACTACTCCTTTAATGCTTTTGTGTGTGCCGCTGTAGTACGATAACGTGGGTTTACGCAAAAAAACACAAAAAGTTTGAATATGGAGATAAGAGGTTTCTGCCCGACGGCGACGACTTGCAAATGCAGAAATGAACTTGACGCGCTGTACGCTCTCATACCCTCTCATACCCGTGACATGAAACAGAGCAGAGGAACAAGCACACTTTAACACGCCGGAGCGAAGCATCATCCAAATTATCCGGAAAAGGCAACTCTGAGAGAATGAGAGAATGAACACGGTCTTCAGTGCAATTATCGGCATGATCTAAGACCCCGAAGTGACTCAAACATGAGTGGGTATTCTTAGTTTCCAGACCAGTTTGGCAGTAGTAAACACTTTGGTCGCTTTGGCTCCTGACTGCGGCCCCCTGAGTGTATAATCAGTCACATTAATGTGAATGGTAATGCGATGCAGAAGAATTAGTCCAGTGTGCAGGGCTGGGTCCCCGGGGGGTTGGAAGAGAAAGTGGCTGCCTTAGCAGTAGACGTTCGCCGAGATTCAACAATAAGCAGCCAGCAGCCTTTGCTTGGGACCGTTCTCCACAGGAGCAAGGCTACCAAGGTGCCTGACAACAATAACAAAGGGTCCCTATGTGATTGTATTGTGTACACAGGTGGTTCTCTACCTTTTCAGGCTGTGACCCCTCAAAATAATCATATTTGAACTGGGGCCCCCTCCCACCCTGACCAGCACTATTAATAGAGGGTATGCGTGTGACATCATCATCATACCGGGAAGTTATGCGGGAACACGTACTGAGTGGCAAAAAAAATACTTTCTGGCCTTGACAGCCCATACATCCAAAGAGAAAAGTCATTAAATGACATTATTACACGATGTTAAACTCACTTTGCCACTCGATTTTCCATTCACTTTATGCACGCGCATAACCTCTATTGTAAGAGTTGAGGCATTACATTTCGTTCCACAGACAAATATTGTGAAAATAGCCGATCTACAAGCTTCTAGGCCGGTTATTTCTACAAAGTCTGCCTCTTTCTTGTACTATTTGACAATTTGGCCAATGTTTGACCAGGTTTTATAGTTTGTTGATTCCTTTTGATGCAGTAATAGGTCTTTTACTTTTACAGCAGGGCTACCACAGTGCCTGACAACAGTAACAGAACGTCCAAGGGTGATTGTTGTGTTGGTACACCAGCATGGCTGAATGAGGCCGTCTGCCTGTGAGGCAGCTGTGATGAAACCGCCGTCACTCCTCTGTTTATTATCATGTGTCCCTTGGAGCTGAAAAATGGCAATACACACTAAACACATGCAAACGCGCGTTGACAAATGTACATGATGATTGTGCACCCAATTGCACACTAAAGACGCGTACCTGTGTGCATTATGCAAACGCGCACACATGGGAACATGCACAAATGTGCATATAAATATACATACGCATAATACATAAGTGAGTGCTTGTGCTTGCATGCACACACGTGCACACACACGCACGCTCACACACACGCACACGCACACGCACACACACACACACACACACACACACACACATACACA
>NC_137810.1:51175578-51193078 GCF_963921795.1 Nannobrachium achirus
GGCATGGACGAAAATATAGCTCATATATAGGCTCTGATGCAGCCTGACAGTGAGTCTGCGGTTCGATTCTCAGGTGCATCAGGAATTTGTATTGCTACTTGTCACTCCTAGACTCTCTCCCCATTTCCTGTCAATCTACACTGTTCTATTGAAATAAAGGCAGAAAACTATAAGCCCCAATTCAGCTGGTCTCTCTGCTGCTGAGGCTAGTCCGGCAATGGGATGTCATTTTCACCCCATCACACACGCATGCATAAACACACTGTCTCTCTCACACATACACATAGACACATAAATAAACATGAAGGAATTCACCACTCTTGTGCACGCGCACGCACGCACGCACACACACGCGTACACACACACACGCACACATACACACACACGCACTGCCATCTTGACTACAAAACGGGTAAGGAAACCATGGAGACAGGGGTGTCACAAGGGGGGGGGGGGGGGGGGGGGAGTGGGACTGAGTTACTAGGGCCCAAGGTGGAGGGGCCTTAATTATTACTTAATTTCCAATATTTTTCAAAAATAGCAGCTGTGCTGCTGTGAGCTTGTATGTCTGCTATTTTTCAATAGTTAAAGTAACCAGGGCCCAGAATTTGGTGCGACACCCCTGCATGGAGACGCCCCATGGCAGAGGAGAGAAGAGAGAGATGAAGACAGGGCCACTAACAGTATGTCTATGTTTGGAGATGCCAGCTGGTTAATGCCTGTAAGACAGTAAATTAACCATCTGATAAAGATTTGGAAAGCGGAAGAACGGAATGCACACAACGTGCCCAATTAACACGAAAGAGGACGACAGAGATTTTGAGCTACCAGCAGTTGTTACATCTGCTTGTAAAAACAACTCCAGTGGGCTATTACTGTATGTTTGCATTTATTACCATGGCTGTGATGCTACTGGCTATGGTTCAGCTCCATCGCTTGCCTTCAAGCCTGCTTTATACATCATCGCACAGCATTGTGAGCGGGTGGATCGTCTATTTCCGGTGCGAAACACACTCGAATGAGCATGTATAGTATATATACAGTAATTAACTAGAAAGATACAATTCTGGGAAATTGCAGTTTTTGCATTTCCCATTCAAGTTAGAGTTCTCAACGGGCCTGAAAATTAAGGCCCGGCCCTAAGTGGGCCCTAACTGGGTCAGCCCGAGGCCCTACCTGGCCCGACTAGTTAGCATACATTTTAGGCCCTACCCTACACTAAATGTCGGGTCGGGTTGGGTATGGTCGGGTTCGGGCAGAATTTGAGAACTCCAAAATAAACTATGTAACGTATCTCTTATATGCAAGCAAGCAGAGGAGTCCCGATGAACCAGGTCGATTTGACATATGGCCCAAGTGCGCGGCAAAATAAAGTTTATCTGGAAAGAAAGAAAGATGGAAAGATGGAATAAAGTCAGACAAGTACTATAGTCTGGTTGCCCACACGAATGAGCCTTCAGCCTGCAGTAGTAGTAGTAGTAGTAGTAGAAGGTAAGATCTACTACGTCCCTGTAACCACCATCAACAACTGTACGGTGTTGGGTTGCACAACAAATGGCATATCCCTCACCTTACATGTCACCACTCTGTCAAACACAGTTGGAGGGGGGTGGAGCGACATTACAATATGAGAAGGTGAGAGAGAAAGAGAGAAGGAAAGAGAGAAAAAGAGAGAGAGAGAGCGAGAGAGAGAGAGAGAGAGAGAGAGAGAGAGAGAGGGAGGGAGGGAGAGAGGAAGGGAGAGGGATGGAGTAATTGGCACAGTTGTCCTTAGAGCCTTAGCTTATGAAAGGGGGGGGCAGCAATGTGAACATAAAGAAGCAAACAGTGGAGCCTCTGAGCTGTCCGTCTACTAAGGGTTTGAGCCTGGAGCTGTGCTCCCATTACGGCCTAAAGCCCCGCGGAACTTCAAAGACACTTTGTTGAGGCTGTTAATGGTGCTGATGACAGCACACGCTCTGTGCCAGGTGAAATGACAAGGCCAAAAAACCAAAAGCAAGACACCGAGAGAGAGAGAGGGACAGAGAAGAAGGGGAAGGAGGAACAAAAAAAGATTGCCCACCAGGGGAGAACACTGCTGTCCAGCAAGCTATAAAACACAAAAACCCATTCTAGAATAACTGCCATCTTTAACATTTGGCAGGATGGAGTAATACTCTCTGCCAATGTTTCTGTAACTACAGCACTCAACTCAGCCCCTCGGGGTGGCACAATTAAATACTCTCTCGCTGAGATTCATCAATAACCAAATGACTAAGGGGAGGGGAGGGGAGAGGGGGGGATCATTCCGTTAAAAGCTAGGGAGCATGCTGTGAAGACAAGGAGCGAGGTTGAATGTTTACCACGGACTTCATGTTTCTGTGATGATGTGGCCCACGTGCGCTCATTATAAGAACAAGAACATAATGCCTGACTCTTTTATTACCACTCGTTCCTAACGTGCGGAAACGGGAAGAATCTGTCAGTACCGTTCCTTGGTTACTTCGGCATTAATGGATGACAGAGACGTCTGACACATACGCCTGTGAGAGCCGGCCGGCTCTCAGGCATTTTCTGCCTTGTTTGTTATTGCTTCAGTTTAGACTCACAGGGATCAAATTTCCTTGGCTACTGCAGAGAGAGCCAGGGGAGAGCAGTGGCCATTTTTTGAAAGAAACAGACAGCACAAACTAGCAGGGCTTATTTTTATGGAGCGAGCCGATAAACGTTGAAAAGGTTTAGACTGCAGCCACAGCAGGTAAACAGCGACGGCCGTGATGATGTCGCCACAGGAACCGTAAGGCAGCATCGTGATGATGTCGCCAGAGGAAACCGCGAGAAGACCAATTACCGGGAGGAGATTGAGAGTAGCATGACTGCAGTGCTGACGGGTACTGCCAAAGCCTATACACAATATGTTATTAAACTCAGATTGCCGCAGAGAACAACAACAGAACATATCCCGAAGTGTTTCTCAACAAGTGGGACAGACTCCAAAAAGGGAGCCCGCGAGATCTGCTGACATAGTTTATTTAATGGGGGAAATATGTTATTTAATATTCTGACTTTATGATCAGCACGAAACGCAGCAGGGCCCAGTGCAAAAGCAGCTGGGAACCACTAATCTATACAACTGACAAGCGCACGGAGGCTGCATGGCAGCCCTGGGAGGGACATTACTCTCGCCAAACAACTCCTACAACATCCTCTCTACCACCAACAACTACAACACAGAGAGAAACTCGCTGTTTGGGTACATTCTTTACGATGGTACATGTTTTACGAGACCATTACCATACTGTATTACCGTAGTCAAAACACCAGTCCCATTATGGTGAACATAATACGGTAGACAAAACACAAGTGCCATTATGGTGCTAAAACATGAAACATATAACCATACGAGACCGGGATTAGAGCAATGTTACGGTACGTACTACTACAACAAACATACACCGACATAGGCTATGAAAAAGGAAACACTTTTCAGCGGGTGTAAGCGTTTATTTAGACGGTATATATACAGTCACACACAGAATCACTCAGACTGGCTAAACACTCACAGCCACAGCCACGCACACGCGCACGCACACACACACACACACACACACACACACACACACACACACACACACACACACACACACACACACACACACACACACACACACACACCACACACACACACACACACACACACACACACACAGTATCATGTGGCGCACACACAGTACACAGTGGGTGGAAACCACCGTGGATTTAGTTGTCACTCAAACCACGCACCACATACCATGAACTTGCAATATCACAAGTCTGAAACTGACTCACTATGAGCTTTGTTTGTTGCAAGTCATCCTTCCTGTTGTTTTCCATGTCAAGCTCTACCGTACAGTATATTTGTCTCTTTGTCTGGCAAAGATGAAATGCCTAACAGGGAACTTTGAATCTAAATCAGGCGTGTCCAAACCTTTTTCAAATTAGAAAATATTAAAACACCCGAGGGCCGACTATCTCCAAACATAATGTACCGTACTTTAGGACCATAACAAAGTTACATACATATCCATTATCCATTGCATTTAAACCATTTTATTTAACTCACATCATCATCAAGGTCTTTTGTCAGGTGTGTGCTCTGAACAAACAAATAACTCCCTTATTTCATATTACCAAATGTAACCCGACGTGCAAGGTACAAAATACAATAAAATAGCCCTTTTTGGCCACTGCAGAATGAGACAACAGGGAACAAGAAATCCTGACAAATTATACTCTTGGAAAATATTGTTGTTTGACGGTGCTGGTGGGTCGCTTATAATACAATTTAAGAATGAAGTGGCGGACCGCATAAGATTTGTCCTCGGGCCGCAATTGCCTCCCGGGCTGCATTTTGGACAACCCTGATCTAAATCTCATTATTCTGATTTGAGACAATACACTGTATACTGTATAATGTGGGGGAAAAGTGACCTGTCTTCTGTGTATTCCCACACTATATCGTCATTGTCGGGTGGAAAGTCCAAAACCGTTTGTTTTGTATTATATTTAAAAAAAGATTTAAAGTAGTGAAAACAGCCGATCTACAAGCACACAACGCCTCGCGGCTGCTGTTTTCGCTACTTTTGTTATGATGAAGCAGGGCATTGCTTTGCGAAATAATGTACAAATTTGAAACTTGGAGATACAAGTTTTCTGCCCGACAGTGACGATATACTGTGTATAGTATCTCATGATTACACCAGATCAATGGGATTTAGATTCAATATCAGCTACGGTTCCCTTTAAAATAACATTTCAAACTACAACCTAAGGCATGAATACTGGTGCACAATCACACATCTACAAGTTGTCTCCAGTATTGCACCAATTATCTAAATCATCAAAGGGATACTACTGCACTCCTTCAGTCACACATTCAGTATACTGTTCATCATCCTAGCACTTATTCATTCACCTACTCTCTAAGACTTAATACGTTTTTTTGCACCAATTATCTAAATCATCAAAGGGATTACTACTACTCCATCAGCCACACATTCAGTATACTGTTCATCATCCTAGCACTTGTTCATTCACCTACTCCTCACCTACTAACGACTTAATTCGTTTTTTTTTTTTTTTTTTTTTTTGTTAGATACATCCTCAGTGTTTATGTATTCATTTCAGCCAAGAACACTCACGCTAAAGTAGATTTAACCATTAATTGCAACAAATGGAATACAGTTTTAATGGTTCCGCTTTTGGGATGTTCTGTAAATATTGCTTAAAGACCTAGTGAAATCAGAAATGCGTTTTTCACACTTTTAGAGCATATCTGCAGTGATAATAAAGTCCAGCCCCTAAACAAAATGCGTGATGACGAACATTAAAGCTATTTAATAATTCATAAGGTCAGAATGACTGACAGGTGCCCGTGTCAATCAACTTCAACTACTTCAACTTCAGCTACTTCCGTTACAGTCCGTCTTTAAGCAGCATGGTAAGCGAAATCAGAGAACGCTAAGCAAAACCCCCTATGGGAGCGGGCCTAGGCAATACACTGACAGACTGACTTGAATCAGTAGACATAAAATCACAATAGTATTTGATTGAGCCTGCAGTATATAATATGCCAGACTCTGATCAAAAGGGGAGGCTGGGTGGAGGAGGCAGCCAAAGCAGCAGCAAGAGAAGCAGAGCATCTAATGAATGGAGAAGCCGAATTTAAAGGAGACGCTCTGTTGAGAGCATGAGCTCTGATTGGAGTGTAGAAATGCGTGACTGCTTCGGTACTGGCCAGAAGAGCTGTGAACGGAGAGTAGGAAGCAGACTGACGACTCCTATGTCCTGCATGAGCTAACGTTACGCTATGTTTAATTTGTAAACCTGAGAGTGTACTGTAACCAATAACCCACCTACACATTTCTAAAATGGTTATACATACAGGTATGTGTACTCTCCGAGTTAAGGATTTTACTGCATAGCACAACCGTGTCTCCTGACAAAAATGTTGAGCTTAGTCCTACTACAACAGCATACAGTATAACAAGCCATTACACACACATTTTTCCCTCCATAACTACATTGTCCACTAAATCCTCTCTGTCTCTCCCCTCTCATTCCCCTCTCTCAGGGAAGCCAAACGCCTACGGATGTACATGTCATTTGTATGTAAGAGTCTGATAAATGAGCTTCAAGCAGCCAGAAAGTACTCCCCCCCCCCCCGCAGATGCGCACCTATGCATGTGCGCATGAATACATGCCTCTGTGTGTGTGTGTGTGTGCGTGCGCGTGCGAGTGTGTGTGAGTGTGAGTGTGGGTGCATGTGAGCATATCTAAGCAGGAGAAACCTTGGATGTGTCCATCTAGCTGGCGCCAAGGGACAGAGGACGGGCCAAGCCCAGTTCTGACTGAGGCTGGCTGGCTGATTGGCGAGCGGAGGAGGGGGGTGGAGGGATTGGTGGGGTTGTTCAGGGTTTGCTTCTGATGTTTGGAGCAAAACAAGTCATTAAAACAGGGCCATAAATATTCACAGAAAGATGGAGATCGCATCAGGGAAGAGAAAAGACTCCTCCTTCTCTCCCTCCTCAGCAAGGATGGCCGAGGGGAAAGAGGGTGAAGCCTGGCCGGTTTGCCTGAATGTCAGCGCCAGAAATTGCAGCACCTCTCGCGCTCTCTCTCTCTCTCTCTCTCTCTCTCTCTCTCTCTCTCTCTCTCAGTGATGCAGACAGAGTGCTATTCTGATTGCCCCGCCACTCAAGCCAGGGGGTGAAAAACATTTACATGCAAATACAAATGACCTACTGTGGTTACTGTGAGCATGTGAGCTATGCTACTCTGAATGCACAGCGACCGCAAAAAAAAAAGAAAAAGAAAAAGAAAACAGGCACACAGGGGCTAATCACCTAACAGCAGCAGCACAAGAAGCTGTTATATGCGGTATAACAATTATACTTGGCTTTGCTGCCGATTGGGTGTTTGTTACAAATTTGAGAATCCCGCTCGACAAGTTTAGAGACGTAACGTCTTGTATTAGCAGATTTTCTGTGGAGTAGCTTAAATCCACAGACAGCTTACAGCACTAAGAACACACCTATCTCCTCAAACAGAGCTAATACCATGTAATCAAAACATAAGCACTCAATTTGTAGAATTCTAATCACTGACAGCCATGGAATCCATGTTTGCTGTGATCCATGTTTGCTGTGTGATAATCTGACCCTGCTGTATCTACAGCAATTCTCTTAACCTGTATCTTAACTGCCTCTGGCGACTACATTTTCCCCATGCGATCAATACAGAAAGGTCTTATCTAATCGTACCTTATCCTCTGTTTTCTTAACCACAAAGCCACATAAACCCGATATACTTCAGTCGATCAGGGTCCCGAGGGTCCGGTAGTTGGTCCCCTCCTTTCACCCTCCATTCCAAATATCTTCGGCGAAAACAGCAGACACGCTCGCAACAGGTCGAACCATGATGCGTTGTGAGCTTGTAAGATGTTTTTCTTTTCGCCTATAATACCAACGTGCCTGCAATAGGGAAACCAGGTTGTAAGTGGTTAACTACTAGGGATGGGACCATAAGCGATATTATTGTTTATTGTGATAAAAAACACTCGCGATAATCGTATCGTGGAGATTTCATTTAACGTGAAATCGTCATGCGCTGGGATCAATTCACCTTTTATTTCCCGAGCTGCATATCCGGTACCATTTAAACTCTTTATTGGTAAAACGTACTTATAATATACATACAGTACTTGATACAGTCTTTTGTTCACTCTCTACAAATCCCTTTGCCAAAAAATAGCCGATCTACAAGCTCACATTGTGAGCTTGTAGATCGGCTATTTTTTGGCAAATGTTCCGCACCCAGGATAATGGATGTTGGGGATATTTTGATTATCGCGATAATATCGTAAATCGCGATTTTCTTTGGTCACAATAATCGTGATATGACATTTTCGTATGGTCCCATCCCTATTAACTACCCAGTAATGAGAAGACAGAGATGGGACAGATTGGGCTGGCTATGTGCTGCTTGGTCTCCAGGGCTTTTGAGCACGGGAGCAGACCATGGCTCTGTTCCTGGCTGTCACCCATGACTGAGGTGCTTGGATGGAGATGCCGCCTGCTGTCACCAGACCTGTTATTTCCAGATGGCCCCCGTGGGTCTGGTTCTCTGATTCTCCTCCCTCTGGAGAATGCTAGTTTGTTTGTCGCTCTCTTCTTCTCCACATCTCCTAGCCCTTCTATTTCACGTCCTTCCAGCCCCTCCCTTCATCCATCTGGTTCGTCGCCCGTTCTCAACGAAGCATTTAATAACCGCTCTTTTGTTCCGTCTGTTTGTGATTCATCCTTGCTTTTATTTGATGCTTTCATCTCATCTCTGACTCACTGATGCACGTGCCATTTTCTTGGTTTTCTTATTTATCTCATGTGGGTGCACGTGCGCACCTGTTTGCCTTGCACACCCACTCACGGACACGCGTTTGCGCGCCCACACACTCAGGAAGTGAGTATATGCGGCGCGCAGTAAGACCCCTTTGCTCTGCCACAAGAGAGACCCAGCCGGTGCTTCTGAGCTGCTGTCGTTTAGACGAGTGCCGTCTCCATCAGAGCTAGGAGGAGCTGCACGAGCAATCCTCCTCCTCCGTCTTCTTCTTCTTCTGGTCTCGGCCTCTCCTGCCTTCTTTGCACTCGCAGACCTGCACCTCCCTGTTCATCCCATAGTCGAATTTAAGGGTGGGCGATATGGAAAAATACAATATCACAATATTTTTCCAAGCTGTATCACGATACACAATCTTATCGCAATTATTTTTCATGTTGGTTTTTATGGTTAATTTTCAGTATAACCAGATAACCACCTACAATGTAATAAAAACTAAAAGAAAAAGGAGTAACAGACCAAGACCAGTGGTCCTCAATGTGGGGTCCTGGGACTCTCTGGGTTCCTTTTGGGAGGTCTAAATTTGACCCTTACAAGTATGTAACTCTGTCTCTGACAGTATACAAATGAAGCCAAATGGACCTGGTTTCATTTGTATACTGTCAGAGTTAAGGGGAGACCTTGACATTTTAAAGTTTTAGAACCACTGATTTAGACCAAAATGCAGGTTTAAATGAATTTTGCAATGAATCTAACAATTAAACAGGATTTTGAAGCTCCCTCATTGTATCACGATATACGATTACTCTGAAAAGGCACATCGATTTCACAACAAACAATATTTATCACCATATCGCCCACCCCTAGTCGAATTACAGCATATTCTCAGCTTTTCTCCCAAACAAGCAACGGGGACTTGGCAGCGACCCGGTGTCCTCGTCCTCCCCCAATCTCCACCACCACATACTGGAACCCAGAGCCAAGCGAGCCCACAGTTTGGTGCTGGACCCCTCCAGCTCTCCCCTTGGCCTCCAGGGCCAGAAAGCCAGCAAGCCAGAATTCCTTCAGCTTTACTGGCTCCCCCCAGGTCACAGAATGCATTGAGACGTTAATTACCTCAAAAGCTCGAAACAAGTGGCAAAGCAAGGCAGCAGAGAGGAGGTAGAAAACGAAAAAATAAATAAAACGGAAAACAAACAAACAAGACAGATTCAGAGCCAAGCTAGAGATATGAGACGATAAGGGAAAGAAAACAATGGCAAAGCACTGAAGCAGCGTTGTGGTAAAATACTCTGTCAACAGCAGGGACACGCATGCAGCATCGCCAACACGAATCTTCTCATTTTTTATTCTCGGAGATTCTCAGGGAGCATAAAAACGGCAGGGGAGCACCAATTAGACTCGAATTGTCCCCCCAAGAAAGGAATGAGACATTAAAACAGCATCATAATTATATCAACCGGGCCTGGAGGACACGACTCCCTCACATTGACAGCCTCCCTGACCCTGTCCCCTCCATAAAACTCAAAACATTTCAGTCAGCCTCGTGGTGATTTTGTGCAAATACTTCCATGGCCATGTGCCTTGCGTTGGGGTCTGTGCTAACTTAGGAGTGTGTGTGTGTGTGTGTGTGTGTGTGTGTGTGTGTGTGTGTGCGTGCGTGCGTGCGTGCGTGCGTGCGTGCGTGCGTGCGTGCGTGCGTGCGTGCGTGCGTGTGTTTGCATGTCTCAATGTATTCATGTATTCCGGGCGGTATGGGTGGTATAGGGCTCCATCTCTCCCTGTCATGGCCCCTCGTTAGTGTCCTCTCTCGTTAACAAACCGGGTCTCCACTGACACCAAGGCTCCATGAGTGAGACAGGGTGAGAGAGAGAGAGAGAGAGAGAGAGAGAGAGAGAGAGAGAGAGAGAGAGAGAGAGAGAGAGACTCAATGACAAGGAAACAGGCGGGGGAAACACTCCACTCACCCACTCATGCTTAATTTATACCCTGTCAATACAATGGTGTCACCTCGCCAAAAATAGCCAATCTACAAGGTCATGGTGCAACGTGTTGCGAGCTTGTAGATCACTGTCTCCCAAACAGTGGGTCAGGAGGACCCATTTGTGCCAATTATTATGGTTCACGACTCAAGTAAAAAGTAAAATAAAATAAAAACGTTCTTTTCCTACATTTAATGTTTCAATTTTTGGCGAGGTTGAAACTGTTGTACGACTAAGTAAGAGTCATCAGTCTTCAGTCTTGTTTGTTCATCAGGAAGTAAAGTATCAGATATTTCTCCATCATGTTTGCCTGCCTCAGTATCAGGCCATATAAATGCCAACCCAATAGAATTATTGTCCCTGGTCTCTGCTGCAGCCATGGCAAGAATAGTACTTCGCTACTGTAGCTGTGTATTTACAAAAGCACTCGCAGTCGCACACATATACGCACTTACAAATACATTCCCATGCATCCCCCAATACATACAGTACTAGGACTACACAGGATGTTTGTTTTACTGACCAGCCTGCATGTATGTTCACAAGCATGCATGCACCCGTGCACAGTGCACACACACACACACACATACTGTGTATGCCCAGGCTGGCATGCACTCCATCGAGCCAATATAATAATAGGTTGAACAGATTGGTAAATTTAGCATCCCAGAAGCATGTTTATTCAGGAGTGACTTCAGCCTGATTTATGTTTCGGCGTTAAGTGTTGTGCAACGACGTGTCACTCTACAAAAATAACCTGCTTTCAAATTTTTAAAAAAGTGTCGACGAGTCGCACAAAAATGTGTTGAAAATGCTTTTTTTTTTTTTCTTCTCTTTTGTCAAGCGATACTTTGTCACAGAAGCATAAATCTGGCTTTAGACTTTGGTGATCGTGGCCACATTACTCTGTGCCTCTCGCACACTGCAGCCAGGGGCGTCACAAGGGCCTTAATTATTTTATACTTTAGCTATTGAAAAATAGCAGATCTACAAGCTCACAGCGCGGCACCGAGTGAAAAGACGTGAAAATGTGTGCAAATCTTAATACATCTATTTTTTAAGCGAACATTTGTAACTACATTCTTGCTTCTGGCGGCTCCCTGAAACTAAACATTTTGAGATGGGGGTCCGTGGCCAAATACATATCATTTTGGGGGTCCATCACATGAAAAGGTTTGAGCACCACTGACACAGAATCATAGGGTTTTCAAAAAACCTTAAAGGATTTGACATTTTCAAAGACTTGCAAAACATTTCAGTTTTTCAAAAATAGCAGATCTACAATCTCGCAGCTCGGCACGCGCTGTGAGCTTGTATATCTGCTATTTTTCCAAAGTTAAATCACAAAATAATGCTTAATAATGCGTTCTTCCCAGTCTAAATGGGTTAAACCCCCTCCCCCTATGAAGAACATTCATGGGGGGGCCAGCAGTGGATCCCCAGAATTTGGTGCGACACCGCTGACTGCAGCACCTCAGACTTTTACATAGCGCAACACTGCCCCAACTTCTCAAAGACATTACATCACAGCTAAAGGGCATAGACAAAAAAAAAAAAAAGTGAAATCATCACACAATCACGCACACTAGATGCTCTGACAAGAGATGGGCCTATGGCTGCTGATGATGGGGAACAGTCATATGAAAGGGCCTTTTTCAAAGAGAAACCCGAAGACGGCTCATTATTGATGTATCAGGGCCTCCTCCTTTGAACTCTCCCATCCATCTTCCTTGCTTTGGTGCCGCGCTAGATGTACACGATAAGGACCATACTGAAGAGGAAGAGAGTGTGATGGAGTGAGAGAGAGAGAGAGAGAGAGAGAGAGAGAGAGAGAGAGAGAGGGGTCTGAAAAACAAGTGATTAAAAGATAAAAGGGAAAGAGACGATGAGAGCAGGAGTGTGGGATTAAATGGCTGAGGCGGGTCCCTCTGGGAGGAACCTTTA
The DNA here is from genome assembly GCF_963921795.1 of Nannobrachium achirus. NCBI lineage: Eukaryota > Metazoa > Chordata > Actinopteri > Myctophiformes > Myctophidae > Nannobrachium > Nannobrachium achirus. The sequence continues at coordinate 51,187,857 of NC_137810.1, forward strand.
TTGCATTTTAATGGGAAGCTGGATGACCGCTGACCCTTGAGCCAGGCATTGGTAGGTAGGAGCTCAACACAGGTCAGACCTCAGAGCACTGGGCCTCGTGTGTGTGTGCGTGTGTGCGTGTGTGCGTGTGTGTGTGTGTGTGTGTGTGTGTGTGTGTGTGTGTGTGTGTGTGTGTGTGTGTGTGTGTGTGTGTGCGCGCGCGTGTGTGTGCGTGCGTGCATGTGTGTGTGTGTGTGTGTGTGTGTGTGTGTGTGTGTGTGTGTGTGTGTGTGTGTGTGTGTGTGAGGGTTAGTAGGGGTCACTGACTAACCTGTTTATCCTGCTGCTATAGCAACAGCAGCAGTAGCCTTGGGCATATCAAAACAAGCAGAATTGCTACATGCACAACAAGTATGTGTGCGTGCATGTGTTGTGTGTGTGTGTCGTGTGTGTGTGTGTCGTGTGTGTGTGTGTGTGTGTGTGTGTGTGTGTGTGTGTGTGTGTGTGTGTGTGTGTGTGTGTGTGTGTGTGTGTGTGTGTGTGTGTGTGAGTTTGTGCGTGTGTGCGTGAGTGAGTGCCTGCCTGCCTGCCTGCGTGTGTGTGTGTGTGCGTGCGTGCATGTCTGTGTCTCAGGCAGAGATTTTTAAAGGCAAGGTATGTATTTCTAAGGCTTCAATTCGTGCACTACAAAGAGCATACCAGAGTCTCGCCTCCTCTCTCTCTCTCTCTCTCTCTCTCTCTCTCTCTCTCTCTCTTTCTCTCTCTCTCTCTCTCTTTCTCTCTCTCTCTCTCTCCAGCACGGCTGGCCTGCCACTCCGTCATCGGGCCTTCCCTTTCACCTTCTCTTTATCCCAGCTCCACATGCTAAGTGGGAACATTGTTACGGTCAATTTGTCCCATTCAGGGTCCCAGTGGGCAGTAGCCTTTCCCTGACAGCCAGCGAGAGACCACACTGCCTGAGAGGCCTTGACATCAAGGCCCAGAGCAGGGAAATGGAGGGGGGGGGAGGAGGGGGGGGGGGGGGGTGTTGGAGAGGAGGAAAAAGAGGGCAGGGGGGGCGGTGGGGGGAGGAGAGAGAAGGTAATGAGGGGAGGGGAAATAGGAGGAAGGCAGAAAGGAGAAGGAAAAAGAATCAGGATGGAATGTTGAACAGAAAGGATGATAGTGAATAGGGGCTTCCTGGTCTAACATGAGGCCCCCAGTCCCAGCAGCTCAATGCTATTGGTACTAATCTGTCAATCTAAAGTCCTATATGTGGTGCCAGCTCCTGGTAAAGAATACCAGAAGAGGTGCCGGAAAGAAACTCGCCTGGGCTGATGGTTTGTGCCTTTTGATTGATTGATTGAGGTATTTATTAGAGGTTTTGAATAGGAAAAGGTACAGTTTCATGACGGTACAGTTCACTGATACAATGTCAACTAAAAGGAAACTCGGGTAAGGCAAGGCTTATTTGTTATTTTCCATTGAGATCCTTAATAGCCTTATATACCTCTGTAAACTATGCCTATACAGTTAGACCTAACCTTATTCCTAACCTTAACCTCAGTGAAACGGTGCCAACACCTAACCCTATTCCTAATCTTAACCTCAGAAAGATATGTGTAATCCTAAAGTTATTTCTAACCTTTATCTCAGCAAAACAAATGCAAGAATTTAAGATCTCTGCGAGTTTCTTTCCGGCGACTTTACCAGTTACCCTAGTAAAGACCAGGCCTGCAATAAGTCTGCCCGGGTTTGGTCAAGGACCCCGTAGAAACACAACTCGTAGAATGGACACACACTCACTGAAGTGATACATGGAAATTGAGCCCACCTTTGGGAACCTGCGTTTTTTGGCATAGAAACGTGACATTTAATTAGAATGCTGTTCATTCAGCCACATTAATATGCTTCAGGCGATAGCTCAGCCAAGGTGACTTTAAGTCTGTGCTGCTAGTAGTCCGGATGCATAGCAATACACACGCAACAACAATCATTAACATAGCAATATGGTCTGTTTCATTACACAATCCCCGAATATCACGCAGCACACGGAGCTACACGCAATTAAATTCTATGCTCGGGCAGCACCAGACCCTCGCAGGTGATGCAACCCCCTAGTGGGGCGGAGAGGAGGATTAAGTCGTTCTGCAAGGGGCACCTGTTATTTAAGAACATCAGGCACAACACTTGCTCAGAGGCAAACGGTGCTGGGCGGCTGTTTGGGCTTAAAACACAGGGCGAAAACAAGGGAACCTATTCAACCGACTCTGGACAGCGTCGAATCACACTTGCATATTGGTGCAGACAGGCTGCGTGTGCTCATAAAGGAAGAACACAGAGAATGCAACACGCATTCCTGTGCTTGTCACGGACTTATACACACACCCACACACACTTACAATCCCTCAAATTAATTGACAGCTCCCGATTTCCATATATGAGAGCAGTCAAGGACTAGTATGTGTGCGTGCATGTGCGACTGTGCGTGTACACTGAAGGATGGCGCAAATCTCCCCAAATGAGCCACTTAAATCCCAGCATCCCTAATTTGTGGGGAAAGCTTTCGCTGAAAATAGCCGATCGACAAGTTCACAATAAGTTGCACTGTGAAACACAAATTGACATGAATCCAAAATACACTGATGATCGTGCTGTCAAACGATGAAACGATATGGAATCTATGAAAAGGTTGAGGGGGTCCCTGCTTCATCTCTTTCTCAACTAAGGGGTCCTTGGCCTGAAAACGTTGAAGACCCCTAGCTGGTTTAAGTGGTTAAGTAACTGTGTGTGTGTGTGTGCGCGCGTGTGTGTGTGCGCGTGTGTGTGTGTGCGTGCGCGCGTGCGTGCGTGCGTGCGTGTGAGACTGTGTACACTAAAGGACGCCGCAGATCTCCCCAAATTAAGTAACTTCCTAATAAATAAATCACTGGACACGGCCAGCCAGGGATTAGCTGAGCTCCAGTGAGCAGTTTGTTGGAGGCTCTGTGAGGAAAATGCACTGCTAGAAGAGCATGGCCAAAGAACTGACATCAGCACATAGGGGCCCTGGAACGGCACAAGCCCTTTGGTTTTCTGGACACACATTGAGCCTTGTTATCCGGATTGTCCCATTGACAGAAATTTCTCCGGTCTTACATTAGGGCTTTATCTTTGGTAAAGCCTGTCAGTGAGGGTTTTTTTGGAGGCGCTGCTCCACTGAGAGAATGATTTTTAGTGTTCCAGACAAGAGCTCCTCTGACACCTGGTACACGACTCTTTCCCTGAACACAGCCCGGGTTCCCGAACACAATTCCACCCGCTAATGAATCATTTACTTTGGCAGGAATAGCACCTCCTGCACAGTGTTGTAGTGCTAAATTTGGAAGTGTGGGCACGCACCGACGCACGCGCGTGCACGCACATTCATGCACGCGCGCCAATGCGCGTGCACGGCACGCGCGCCAATGTGCACGCGCATCGCGTGACGTTTTAAAACGGTTCTGTAATGTGATGCGCTGCCGCCAGGCACGTGCGCACATACAGCAAAGGGGGCTGGAGCCCTTAACTTTATCAACAGAATTGTCCACCAAAAGGCCCTTCAGCCCATGCCTCTCTAACATTCTGTGCACTCCCTGTCTGTCGCCTAACAAAACGGCCGCAGCGAGATGCTCGCATGTAGAGCAATAACTTTCAATCGAATGACTTTAAACTTAAAATAGTACAGTGTCCAAATCAAAAGTGACCATAGCAGTCAATGCTAGTTAGTGCAACAAGTTGATATAGACCAGTGGTTCTCATTCTCAACCAATAATTTGATGACCAGATCATCAGCTAAACCATGCAAAATAGCTGCACAACTGATATTTCCAATTCATTAATCCATTCTCAAATATTCTATTACCATCTGCTGTGTCAATCATGCTCATTTCAGCACGGCAGGCGAGCCTATTTCAACCAATTGCTGGGTCAGAACGACCTGTAATATAATATCAATATTTCCTAAAGACTTTTCACAAGAGATATTTCACAATTCACATGGTTAATGCACGGCGGCATAACAGAACCGTTTTAGGCTTAATATAATAGTTAATATAGGCATTATGTCTTACCTAACCAGCCCTCCAATAAGAATAAGACATGTTTATTTACTCACGTGTAGCACCACGTTGCCGTTGTACAGACAGTGCTGGTATAATACTTGGGTAGATAATCCATTAAGGTAACAAAAATTCACAACAAACAAACAAACTGCTGCAGGCTATGAACCGCTTAACGTTTGAAGAAGTAAACACAGACACATAGTTGGTTGGTTGGTTGGTCAGTGAGTCTTATCCCATAGCCCGAAGGGGCAGTCAGCTTGCTGGTTGGTTGGTTGTTGCCTTGTTGGTTGTCATGGCAATATTACAACCAATCGGTGGACGATCTGCTCTGTACTTGCCTGGCTTCTGCACTCTGTCTGCGGTACTGTCAGAGCCCTAGAATGGAGAGTTGCGTCACTCCCGTTCACTTCATGGGGCCAGGTCTTCTACGCACACATCTATTGGCGTATAGTGACAAACGGCGAACCGGAAGTTTACAAAATGCATTGAAGTCTATGAGGTGTAAAGTGACAATGAACCACGTGACCAGCGCTGTTTCTGACCCCGCGGTGACACCACTCTCTGATTATACTGCTCTGGGTACTGTAGGTACTTGATGACAGACCAGCAGCCAGCCTGCCGGCACGCGCATCACTTGTGCACGCGCGTCAATGCGCGTGCACGCGACGTGAGAGAAGTGTGGGCACGCCGTGCCCACGCGTGCCCCCCCCACTACAACACTGCTCCTGCAGCCCGGTTATTTATACTGGTTAGCCCCGCGGTAAGCTATGAAAATCCAATCCAAATAATAAAAGAGAGAGAGGGGGGGGAGGGGGGGTTTAGAGGCACCAGGGTTTTTTAAACATTGAATATTGGGACAGTACAGTATGCTTCAAGGCACACCAATAACAAACCTCATCTTAGGAATTGTGTCCAAATTACTTGAATGACATTAAAGTGATCCCTGACTAATACGACAAATATGCCTTAATACATTATAATTGTCCTCTATAACTACAATGTAAAATTAAAAACACCTTAATTATTTTATTTCTTCTAGAAATAGCTAATCTTTCACTCAACAGGAGAAATGCCCGTCGCAAGTTGATGATGTCATAAATGTCGTGTGTGATCTATCCCTATGGAATTTATGGCATGCATGTGCAAATAAAAACAAACTTAATACTTCATATGGTTAATATG
>NC_137810.1:51198078-51343078 GCF_963921795.1 Nannobrachium achirus
GAAAAAGAGACTGATTGCGGGAACAACGGCCCATCCAAAGCATTAACGGTCGGCCGCTGTCACTGAACCAGCTCGCAAATTAGCCTACATCTGCCGCTCTGCTCCCTCTGTCTGTGCAGCTCGGCCAGTTGTGTGATCAATCTTCTCTTGTGTGTCCTCCACAATAGTTCGCCTATTTGGTGCTCGACGGAGAGTCTGCTGCTGCGCACGACTGCTGCTGCTCTCGCCAGTAGGAGGATGTCATTGCTGCGTCTCTCTCACTTCTCTGGCTCTCGGTTTCTGTGAAAAGAAACGCGCGTTTCTTCTGTCTAGATTTCGCCCCACGCGCAATCAGCTCCAGTCGATAGAAAAGTCCCATGCATGCATCGCTTTATATGAGACAGTTCCCGCTCCTTAGACCTCAGGGCTACACTCAGCAGCACTTTGGCAAGGTGGGAGGATCTGATCACACATCATCACAGTGTTTGTCTGCTATACAGCGGGAGATTGGACTACAGCATCTCTCCTCTCTCCAGCTCCCTCCCTGCATGCTGTCATCCCTCACAGGCTCACACTCTACCTCCAAATCTGACTGTCCCAGCCAAAACCTGAGGCAGAATTATGCAGCGGCTGGAATGGAATTGATTAATGGCTAATTGGATTTAATTAGACCAAAGTATTACTCAGCTTGGGAGAGTGGACACTGACTGCAGTGGCCAAAAATAGATGCAAAACTTTTAGAATGGCCAAGAAGAAGCTGAAATCAAGCCATAAAACTGTCCTGCTTTGTGCGCCAATGAGGAATCGAGGAGGATGGCATTGGCACTGTAAGCTATAGGCTATAGCTGAAACGATATAAGTGGATACACCATGCAGTAAGACGCCTATGGGCGAAAAGCGACCTCGCCCTAAAGAGCAAGGTAGCGCCATGTCTTGGCCATCTGGCCAGTGATGTATATCGGACCCAGTTACCCATATATGGAGACCCCTGGTACCCATATTCACAGATATGGGCTTAATATTGATGACATCAGGGATCTCCATATATAGGCATAAAAGGAATTTGGTTCCCCTGGCATCACAGGGATCTCCATATCTCCATATATGGGCATAAACGGGATTTGGTTCCCCTGGCATCATATGGATCTCCATATCTCCATATATGGGCATAAAAGTGATTTAGTTCCCCTGACATCAACGTGATATCAGAGTGTGATGTCAGAATGTGAGTCAGCATGATGTCAGAGCGGCAAACTCCTAGACCGTAAAAAAAAGTGTACACGGATGGACGGACAGACAGACACGGACATGATGTGGTCGCAATAATCACTCAGAAACTAGTTTATATTCTTGTTAGTCAGTGTCAGGAGGTCAAGACCCAGGAGGACCACAGGCAACATTACAGCAATGACTTTGTGTGACCTGAAGGTCATTAACATAGACCTTTACATTTGTAAAATTGTGTCAAAGGCCTGTGGTAAATATAGTTTGAACCATGACATCTATATACTTTATATATTTATCAGCAAACAAATCAACTCAACTGAATTTAGCCCGTACACTGGATGTAATTTATTTCTACAGGAAGGTTGTTTTTGTTGAACAATTCTTTAGAGTTTTATTAAAAACTCTAAATAGTCCTGTTCACTCTAAATAACTCATTAACATGAAACTACATTTCCCCAGCAGTATTAGCATCCCTGCCGGTTTACTGCTTTGCTATTTTCAGATCTGCATCATCTCACTGCAGCTTAAATTAACACAAAAGCGAAAATAATTCAGACTCATTAACTCCCAATATAGCCTAGCTCTTCTCCAACCAAACCTAATTGCGACAGTGTCACAGTATGGGCCTGTGCATGAGATGCTGTGCATAATAAATCAGTTTTCAGCAGAGAAACCTGGGGGGGAAAAAAGTATGCAATCCCAAATATAGTTCTAGACTGCCTGCCTGCATATTTCTACAAAGCCTTTGAATTGATATTTCAATTGGCTCTCAGACATATAGGCTACTGAAAAGTATTCATGTTGATGTTTGTTTTCTGTGCATTTAGATATGGATATTTGGCCAGCAGCACCTCACAAATTGTTGTTGTTTGGGTGAATATTTATATAAAACCCACAGACAGAAGGAACCACTTTCAACCTTGCACCAGTAAGTTGTGTTGTGTCATCATCGGGTATTAAATGTTTTTGCTATACTTTTGCTTGACACTCATAAGTATATAAACTAGAATTATACTGTTCCTACGAAACAGTGTGGGCTCGCTCGTGACTATATTCTGCAGCGTGCACACTGTCATGTGAAGTTCAACCAATACTCCAGCTAACACCACTCCCAGATTTTCCTCACCTCAATTGCACCTAATTGGCTAAGGGCCCTGCCTTTGTACTGTCTGCGGCAGAAATATGCGGCGGAAATATGCAGCAGAACTCACTATATAAATAATAGCCTTGCGTAGCCAGGCTTTACTCATCTGCGAAGAGAAAAGCCGGGTGACAATATAAGGCAGAAAGCGTTCAACTTCCGCCGTGAGAATTTCACCGGAAGACCGCAACGCGCATGACGTAACTTCCGTTAAACGCAGGACTTCCGCCACTTCCGCTAGAACCAACCGGAAGGCATATTGTCTACAGGGTGTATAAATAATGAGGATAACATAGTGTTCTCGCCTTTCAGACGAGCCCACAACTAGAGAAGATGCAATTGGGAATTGCAAGTGTGGTTGCTGACGTGACTATATTCTGCAGCTAACTGTCATGTGAAGCTCGAACAATTGATTCCCTATTGATTATTGATTCCGTATCCCATTGATTCCCTATTGATTCCCATTCCCATTGATTCCATCAATTTCCAATGGCAGCGGAAAGGTTAGTAATCAATAGTTATGTCATTGATGATGAAAGTTACGTCCTTTTTGAGGTGTTACCCTGCCATTTCCAATGGCAGCGGAAAAAAAGTCCATAAAAAGTTACAGGTTACCCTAGAAGTCTATAAAGTTCCCCTAGAAGTATAATGTGTTGCCCTGTTAGGCAACCACACTAACTAGAAAGGTGCTATTCTGGAAAATTGTGTGGTTGCCTTGCCTACATATTGTGATGTCACGTGAAGCTTGACCCATCCTGTCTGATGATTGGACATTAGCCTATATTGTCCAATCAGAAAAGGGACAGAAACGGTCCATTGAACCCAATGGACCTTTGGGGTTTTGTGGTTACAGAAAAGGTTACAGAAAAAGCCAATTGAACTCAATGAACCTTTTTAGTCAACCACACTAATAGAGCATTGATTTATGAACAGATGAAATGAGATACCTTATATCACTGATATATCACTGACTGATCTTGTGTGTAGGCCAGTGTCAGTCAATAACGCTGGCATTACATGATGCTTGTGGTTAAAAGACCTATATACAATCTGCCCTTGAAATGGTTATGTTGAGTAAAAGTACTCTATGAATAATTAATTACAGAAATAATGACTTTCAGGCCCGTGGGATTGTGCCTTTTATGCACAGTAGCCTACAGTTCACTGTCCTCATATCCACTGTCTTAATATAGATGCCATCTATTAAGCAGATTAGTTAGGTCTGAGTGTTGTTCTACACTCTCATTTAAGTGAGAGGTGTAAAACCTCTTAGCTGTGTGCAGTCTATTGATTAGTGCAGGCTGCAGGGGTCTTCAACAGGGGGTCCGGGACCCCTAGGAGGTGCTCAGAGTTACTGCAGGAGGGGGGGGGGGGGGGGCTGCAAAATATTTGTGTGATGGGAACTTTTTGAGCGATGCCAGCGGCTCCAACAACTGACCGTGTGTGTATGTCTGTCCATATGTGTGTCATATATGAGGATGGCTTCAACAGCTGCAACACTGTTGGGTGACCTACCTTCAAGTGGCGCTGTTGAGCAGCCTTGAAGCCTTACACGCACCACACTCACACTCACACACACACACGCACACACACACACACACACACACACACACACACACACACACACACACACACACACACACACACACACACACACACACACACACACACACACACACACACACACACACACACACAGGCCAGTAATGAGGGATAATAAAGGAGTTTTCTTTTTCTTTTTTTTTATTCAATAATAAAAGCTCTGCTCACTTCACGCTGGGTGTGATTCTTTTTTACATGAACCCTAGCATCCCTAGACTTGAACCCTGGCATCCCTCTTCTGAGGGGAAGTTTAGCCAACTTCACAGCGCGAGGGGTTGTGAGCTTGTAGATCGGCTATTTTCAATAAAAAGGTTTGGTGTAGAGGAATAAAAAGAGCAATACAGCGTGAAAAGGGTAAAGTTTACTAAGTATAGACGGTTTTACCTATGAAATCTATAAAAAAGTTTAATCTGCCAAATATTTTATAGGCTACAGTATGTCTCTTTTGCACCTTGTCTATCTTAAGGGATATCTTATTTTATGGCTATCTATAAATAAGGGTGTGTTTTGGGCATATTGCCATATTTAAGCAAATTGGCACATTTGCTTAAAAAAAGGAGCCATTCTAGCAATTTCTCGACTGACCTACAAATGTTTCACTCAATTTAGTCTGTGACGAAATTCACAAAGCTTGAACTTGCCAGTACCTGCAAGCAATTCCAATCTTTTCCAACACTAACTGCTCCAGCATTAACTGCTCAAATCTGCACTCAGAAGAAAGTCTATTTTCCCATCCAGGGAGCAGCATTGTGTTCCTCCAACGGGCACGGCTCAAGTCAACGCAGTGGTTGACTGTGGTTACATCAGAGGACGTGGTTCAGTCTCTGGCATCATTATTCAGGCAGCGCAGTAGATTGAGCAACACTGGAATATTGATGAGTTCTTTTCACTCATGCCCTGGGTTTCTCTCTCTGTCTATGTCTGTCTGTCTGTCTGTCTGTCTGTCTGTCTGTCTGTCTGTCTGTCTGTCTGTCTGTCTGTCTGTCTGTCTGTCTGTCTGTCTCTCTCTCTCTACCTGATTATGTCCAGTATGTCTTATATAGCTAAGAAGACCTGTGGGATTATACCAACTCCTGAGAGACACAACAAATCTATTTTGATGACATCCGATCCCGCCTACACTGTACTCTGAGAGTGTACAAGACATGTGTAAGTATATAGGGTTTTAAAGCAAAGCAGGGTACCATGTTTTGTCCATATTTTATATACTTCATTGACCAGGGTCCCCCAGGGGTCTATATTAGGCCCCATCCTTTTTTCCCTCTACATGAAATATCTTACCAGAAACTATCCCATCTAAGCAACAAGCTCACATGTTGTCAGCTTGTAGATCTGCTATGTTCACCAAATGTTTTCCCCAGAATAGGGATGCTATATTCATGTGGTTAAAGGTCTCAACATGTACACAGATTCAAGTATAGATTAACTTTTTGCCGTTTTCAAATCTGATGCTTATGTGAACCTTTCAGCAATATTTTTTTAAAGTTGCACCTTTATCAGTCCTCGAGAGGAGATTACTGTATTAAGGCTAGGCATTTTTAAATGTGATGGTGGTATTTGCAGAATACATTTAAGACTGGATGTTGACCTTATCTTCAACTGCTACTGAAGATAAGAAGAGACACCTATAGGACAGGAGAAGTGAGAAATAACTTTTTGATAGAGATGTGCCAAAGAAAATCACATAATTCTCCCGCTGTACGTGTTTGTGTGTGTGTGTGTGTGTGTGTGTGTGTGTGTGTGTGTGTGTGTGTGTGTGTGTGTGTGTGTGTGTGTGTGCGCGCGCGCGTGTGCGTGTGTACGAATGCATGAACTCCTCTATTTTCATGTGCTTTCTAAGATGCCCTGTTGCCATACCCCCATATATACTGAAGAGCAGGGGTCTTCAACATTTCAGGCCAAGGACCCCTTAGTTGAGAGAGAGAGAGAGATGAAGCAGGGATCACCCACAACCTCCATATACCGGTAGTTTCTTTTTTTTTTCTTTTTTATGATTGGTACTTTATTAGTTTTCCCATTTTTTTTAAACAAACAAACAAAGACAACAATACACAATAATCACAATAACAATACAACAATCAGACACATACAGAAATAATATAAAATACAATAAAATAGTTTTCCAGCGCGCACAGGTAGAACGATCGTCCACAGTCAAACCCCCTATAGAAGAAGCATTATATTCATTTACCAGTGGGTTCCAGCTCGCTCACGAGCCAGGAACGCCTCTCAGTCCCAAGTCCTGCAGCAGGTAGTGACCCCACTTCAAATCGTATTTGTCCGTATTGTTAAGCAACCTGTAAGACAACCTCTCATAGGCCGCGACTTGACCTAAGGATGCACTCCATTGTGATAGAGCAGGAACTGTTGGATTTTTCCACTCTTTGACCAGGAGCCTCCTGCCTAGCATGATAGCAGTCTGAATCCATTCGGCCAAACAGGGGGCAAAGGCGGACAGTATATTGGGGTCTCCTAAAATGAACAAGCTAGGATTGAAAGGGATGGTCAGGCCTGTTGTCCGCTGCAGTCTCTCGTGAATGCCCCCCCAATAGTCTTGGACTTTAGAGCAGCTCCAAAGCATGTGTACCAGCGTACCGTCCCCATCTTTGCATCTCCAACATTCAGAGTTTTCAGTGAGGCCCACCCTAAATAGTCTTGAGGGAGTCCAGTAAATCCTATTGATTATTTTAAATTGAATCAATCTAGTACGTAGTTCTCTCGACATTTCATATACCGGTAGTTTCATTGTTTGACAGCACAATCGTCAGTGTATTTTGGATTCATGTCAATTTGTGTTTTCAGAATGATATTTAACCACTTGAACCGTCAATACTTAATAAACTTGACCTTTCGCTCTGTACTTAGTCTGCTCTTTTTCCCACTCCTTTGCCTAAAATAGCCGATCTACAAGCTCACAACGCCTCGCAGCGCGAGGCGCTGTGAGCTTGTAGATCAGCTATTTTTGGCTAAAGTTCTCAGGATATGGACACTATTGGTTCAAGTGGTTAATATAAAAAAGGAGAAAAAAAATTCTATCACTCAAAGATTTGGAGGACCCCCGGTAGTAACTCTGAGGACCCCCTAGGGGTCCCAGACCCCCTGCTGAAGACCCTTGCTGTAGAGTTGTTCAGAGAATCCTATAGTGCCCACTGCAGTATAGATACAGAGCGAAGGGACTTAAATGCAGCCAATTCTCAGAACACTATATTATAACTTCTACAGTCCCCAGACTAGCTGCAATATATTGCACTGAACAGCTTTGCAAAAGAAAGAAATTGGGACAAAAAAGAAAGAAAAAAACTCAGTTGAAAAGACTTCCACTATTTCATCTCCTATCAAAGTTTGCAGAGGAAAGGATGCTGGCGATAAATAAATAAACAATGAGCATTTTGTTCTTCCTCTCCTTTCATCCCAATATGCGCCTCAGAGCAGGTAAGCAGCCGACCTGAGCCATGATAAGAAGAAGAGCTGCAAGAGAAAGTGAGGAAATTTAGCGAAAAGAAAGAGAAAAGAAAATCCATGACCTTTGATGGAGAATGCTCGTTTTAATCTGTAAAATACATGGGAATAGGGGAAGCGCATAGAACACCCTTTCTGTCACCCATGATAGGAAACCAAAAGAGGATAGAGAATAGGCCTATTATTATTAATGTTAGATACTGTACCAGTAAGACTCCCTAAATCGGGAGATAAAATCGGCCTGATGGTGGCGCTAAATGGGACAGATCCATGGTGATGACATGACTGTAGACATATTGTGTACCGCTTTGCATGATTTTAGGGCAAAATTTGTAGGAGCAGTGTTCAAAAAATTGTTTTGCAAGAATCGGCCTCAGGTTGGCGCTAGAAGAGGGCCATGTGATGGGGCAACGGTTGCGGAGATATGAGTAGGGTAAAAGTGTGACGTGACGTGACGTGACGGACAGATGGAGGGACGGACTGACAGGCGGTGGAGGTTTGATTGTAACTGCGACCTGACGGTCGCAATAAATCTGACTCTTCCCAACTCAGGTGGTTCTCTTAACTTTCCCTTGCGGCCCCAGAGTTTTTTTTTTTCTTTTACACAATTCTTTGAAAATACTTCTGGACATACAAGTTGATTGCCATGCATAAATGAGAGCTATACAAATGAAAACAGATTTTCCTGTTAATGATAATGATAATGCTGACTGATTATAAACTAAGGCAAATGTATAAGTAGGAGGTGCATTAGCATCATTTTCCATTGACTTAACTGAAGAGAAGACCAGAATTTCTCCATCCATTACATAAGAAATCTCATTGGAGGCCTATCACATTTTATGAACTGAATAGTTACAGTACTTTGCACAGGAAGTCATAAACAGATAATAAACACAGATTAAGAAACACAAGATACTGCTGTGTTGGAGTGAAAGAATTGGTCTATGACCATGGGATAAGGATCAGAGCTACATTCCGAGGATGGGCAAACCACATTAACACACTAAGAATTTCCAAAAACAGCCATAATAGCTGATCTAGAGCTCACATTGCATGCAATTTGGCATGAGCTAGTAGAACGGACATTCTTGGTATTATTGTACAACTAAATATAGGGCTTAATTGTCTTGTGCAAGTTGTGCCTGTCATTCTGTTGAGCAGAGGTCTGCAATGACAATGGGATTTGTAGTTATCATGACTAATTGCATGAAAGGTGAATGTATAATCAAGTGGTGCTTAGAGCTTGGTTGGCTCTCTAATGAAAACATTAGAACATCTTCACAGCAGCTATTTTGACAGATAAAAACAGCTGAAGTTAATAACATTAATTGTGGCTGTGTTTCATTTAAGTGTTCTGAAAGCCGAGCCACCAAATGCGTCAATTACCGTCTTCTTGCATTTTTAAAAAATATATATTTATTGATAGGACATTTAGACCAACAGGAAACAGGGGGAGAGAGACAAGGAGTGACACGCAGCAAAGGTCAGGAACGGGACTCGAACCCTCTGCACTCAGGCATCAGAGCCAATGTGGTACGCGCCTGGACCGCTGGGCCAGCCGGCACTCCCTTCTTGCAATTTGTGTCCAGTGCTGATTTAGTGTGTACTGTAGCTTGCTACCACACAGCGTATGTTGTGCGTTTACTGTTTATCTCAAGTAGCGTGGTGTCATTTTCGAACAACTGTGATTCGTCTTTTTGGGCCCTTGTCACTGCACTAGGGACTCTCTCCTTGTTTGTCAGGGTGCCTGTTCAACAGGGAGGGGAACTACGGAAGATATTGTGAACTCCCATGTGTGTCATACTCTCTTGCTGTCTGGTGAAAAGAAATGCCTCTATCAGGAGGCACACCCTCCCTGAGCCCAGCAGGGGCGTCAATTGGGTATGGCAGGGGTATGCAGCTGCCATACCCTGGGGGGAAATAAAAGTTACTTTTAAATGTAAATCCATGAATGTCTCTTTGTCTATCTGTGCTGGTTATTATGTTGTTAAAATACAGTAAAATAACTACAAATGCAAAATTTAACAAAATGGTCACTTTAACAAAGTATTATAATTATATTCTCCACACTTTTATTCTCCCCATCTTGACAAGATGGTATATTCCCAGGTTCCGTAGGTCAGCTGCACAGGTGAAATGCATTATTGTTAATTGTGGCACATTTACTAACATGCCAAGTTTAGCTGCACTTGAACAACTGTTCCAGGCTGCCATATCCAGCCCAAGAAACCGTAGAAACGGGGGAAAATTTTAATGTACTTCAAATAAATGTATCATGCCTGTTGCTAAGGTGTTGCCATACCTTAGGTTTTTCTGAACTGACGCCACTGGATCCCAGTAGTTAACTTAGTTAGTGGAGCCAGTCCAGATCCCTTTATTTCTGTGACAGGGGAGTCAGAAATATGCCAGTGAAAATGTAAGAACGTTTAAAAATGTGAGGGTTGAAGAGAACGGTTAAGGACTGGAAATGAGGAGGAGAGATGGATTTTGAGAGGTAACTACCGGAAGATGAGGAAAATAAACTGTAGGGGGGGAAAGGAAACTGAAAAAGTGGAGAAGAGCATAGTGGAGAAAAATGTGGAATAGACAATTTTAAGAAGTGAGGGGAAATGGATACAGAATCAATGAATCAATATACAATTCACAGATGATGGAGTGGAAGGTCAATATACAATGAAAAAAAAAAAAAAAAAAAAAAAACATGTTGCCTGGCTTGACGCAACTAATAGCAACACATCAACCCTTTTGTTTGAGGATGAGTCACACAGTGGAAGGCCATGGCCATCACTGTCAAAACGTATACAGTCACAACATTGAAAGACCATGAATATTTCAGGGCCAGTCATCTCCTGCATGCTTCATCTGAACCTCCGCCATGGCTGTTGATCCACTGGCAGGACCCTGGGGTGAAGCAACCTCACTAGAATACACAGAGGAAAGTCAGGAGAACAGCATAACAGTCCCTGGATCTCCAAACGTGATGAATTTTGGATTCCTTTTCTGTTGGCCTCTGAACTCCTTTCTTGTTATTTGTACGTTTGCTTATATATTATGTTTCGAGCTGCGACCTGGAGTTTCTAGTGTAGTCCAGCAGTAGCCTACAAATCTTCCTTTATATTGTGTTTTTTTAAAGTCCACTAGAGGTAAGCCACAAATCATCTTGCCAATATGTTTCAAGCTGAAGGCACAGGGGTCGTAAAATATCTGTAGCCAATTTAGCTTTCCTTGTAGGGCAATTTTACCCAAAAGACTTGAGATAGTTACCCACACAAGCCATTAAATGTGTGAAGCTAATGACTTATATGAGCTTTCATTTTGAAAAAGAGCATCGATATACGCATACATCCTTGAAATGTTCTATTGTAATGCCCTTTGGTGCACGTAATTAAAATAGTTTTTCACTCCTTTGTCTACTTTGCTTTTAAATGTGGACAGATTGGAACAAAGTAGTAGAGAACAAAGGCGGTCTAACACAGACAGAGAGAAAGAAACTTCAAATTGGTATGCTTTTTATTCTAGCTTTTCAACATATTCTTATCAGGATGTTCAAGGAATATTTAGTTGGTCCAACAAAAGAGAGTAATCTAGAGAACATAAACCACAATACAGCACCAAATTGACAAAACCTCCATTGACAAACCTCCTAAACTTAACCCTCAGCTAAGAAATCACACCTATGCTATTTTTGAGTCCTGCAAAGCTTGGCCAACGTGACCCTGGGCGTACAACAAACTTTGGGCGCTTTGTGCAAAGATGTAGGCCAAGATTCGTTGGCCAATGTGACCCTGGGCGTACAACAAATTTTGGGCGCTTATTTGTGCAAAGATGTAGGCCAGATGTACATGTAGGCCAAGCTTGACCCTTGGCATACAACAAACTTTATCCACCTGTTTCCGTGAGAATTTACTGTAGAATTATTTGTGGTACACTTCCGGAGAACAGCAGACATACAAGCTCACATCGCGTTGCAGATGCAACCGTTGTGAGCTAGTAGATCACTCTTGGCTGCAGCACCGGAACTGCCGCACTCCTTCTGCGCAATGCACGATGGGACGTTGGAAAGTTGTGGATACAAAGCCAGATTTTGGAGCTTAGCTCCTTCCAGGAGCACCACTCAAACTGGATATGACCATATTGGTGTTAGTTTTCCATCAGTCCCATCATTTCTTATGAGCAGCTGTAGCTTAGCGTTAGGAGAGGCTGTCTGGTAATCAGAAGGTTGCCGGTTCGCATCCTGGCCCTGGTCACTCTGGCAAATTGTCCCTGAGCAAGACACATAACTGCTGCTCCCTGCGCCCTCATCATAACCATCTGAACAACCATCAACTGGGTGAAGCTGAAACTCAATCCCCCCGCGGGACTAACAAAGGTCTCCTAAGTCCTAAACCATGGTTTTTCTGACCAATTCAGTGGAGGAGCAACATCGCTGAAAACATACACACGATGCTTGCCAGCATGTGATGCATTGTTAACTTCCTCTCTCTTGATATCATTTCCACATGAGTGTATTGCTGCTCATGTAGCCTACAACTACTGCACCGGCTTGTCCAAGGTTACGCCTTATTAATATGCTATTGGGCAGTATATCACAGGGGCAATAGTTCATATCAGGTTTCAACCTTGGGATGTGTCGTACGCTGTGTTGTATGTTACTGATACCTCATGTTGCAAGCCTCCGGAAATTTGTTGCAGGATGTCGGAAATAAGATTCCCATCAATGGCGAAGTGAAGATAGTTGCCGTGTCGAGATGAAATCAAGCTGCATCGGTCAGATATGAAAGGCTGGACAGTAATTGCTGTAGATTGGGGGTCTCTGACCTTACAGACACAGAAGCGCATCAGTTTAATAGGAGGGAAACAGTGGTGTAAAGGAAATAAGTACATTTACTGAAGTACTATTAAGTACAATTTTGATGAGGTATTTGTACTTTACTGGAGTATTTCCAATTTTCAATACCTTTAGTCTTTTACTTCTACTCCACTACATCTCAGAGGACAATATTGTACTTTTACTCCACTACAATTATTTGACAACTTTAGCTATTATTTACTTTGTAGATTTTGATTATTATTAGAAAAAATACATTAACCACTATCGGCCATTTGGAAAAAGCTGATCTACAATGCGTCGCATCACACGTATTGTGAGCTTGTAGAACTGCTATTTTCAAAGGATTTTAATTCATTGTATACATTTGAAAACTTGTGAAATGAGACATTTCTGCGTAATGAGCACTTTCTACTTTTGGTGTAAGTACATTTTGATACCACTACTTTTGTCGGTATTGAATTCCAGACTTTTAATTAGTAAAAGGCTATTTCTACATTTAAGTATTGATACTTTTACTCAAGCAAAAGACTGGAGTACTTTTTCCCCCCCGCTGGAGGGAAACAATTAGAGGAAAGACAGAGGGACAAAATAAATGTTTTGGAAACGATTCCCATGCAGGACACCTGAGACATCTGTTATGCATGCTAACGTGAAAACGGAACAAATGGTTTTCATTACGTTATAATTGTAGTCGCTGCTTTTGCTAAGACCACATCCTGGCTAAAGCGCTCTTTGATGATAATGGATATCTTATTGAAACAATTAATCTTTATGTGTAGAAACACATAAAGCTCCATAGTCTCGAGTCGTACCTGCAATTCAAAGGTCCTTGAAGTATCGATAGTGTTTCAGGCAGGTTCTTTTTGTTCACTTTCAAGTTGGGTTTTTCTTTGGGTTACAGTATGTGGCGTATATACATGTAGGCCTATAGACTTTAAATCATATGTTTTGTATTGTCAGTTACATTGCATTACTGTTTATCAAGCTCGGCGTTCTTACTCTTATACTGCCATACTGGTTGACTTGTCTTATTTGTGAACAGAATAAATAATCATTTCCATGAACCTTGCCAAAGCTACTCTCTATTTTGAATATTGATAAGTATGTGGAATTGATCCAGTGGTACTATCAACCGAGCAAAACATATGAGATCATCTGCAGTTAATATTTACTTCATGGAAAACAAGATAGGCCTCCTGGTTAGTGGGCTTATCATGATTGGTATCTCTCCAGGCAGAGAGAGAGAGAGAGAGAGAGAGAGAGAGAGAGAGAGAGAGAGAGAGAGAGTTGGGTGAGTCAGAGTGATCATTTTCTCCAAGGGATGAGTGATTTTCTTGTTATCTACTAATCTTCAATTACTCAATATCCAGAACTATTTTGGCCCCAATCAACTGATCCAGTGGAGCAGAGTTAAGAGTTAAGGAGGAACAGATGAGAGCCTTCGGGGCACTATGTTGGTAACCCCTCAGTCCTGGGAGAGAGAGAGAGAGAGAGAGAGAGAGAGAGAGAGAGAGTGTGTGTGTGTGTGTGTGTGTGTGTGTGTGTGTGTGTGTGTGTGTGTGTGTGTGTGTGCGACGTGCGACGTGCGTGCGAGAGAGAGTGATTTGGAGAAAAGCAAATCACCAATGGGAGCACATTAAATTCAAATTCATAAAATTATCAAACTTTACACTTGGAAAAGACTACCTGCTTCAGAAAACACATCTACAGTGTGTCCCCTGCCTCATTTATCAATATTATTCCCCACTGTCAAATGCTTACTTTCACCACGGTCCCTGCCTGGTGTAATCAAAACAAATCTGACACGTATGGCATACATTTCAAAACTGATAAAAACTGAAACTATTACAGCAAGACCAATTCGGTGGAGTGCTGATGGTATTGGGAGAGTATTTTGCCTCTTTTGTCTAGAGAGCCTAGAGGCTAAGAAAACACAAAGGTACACAGTGGAAACTCTAATGGTTTATGTAATGAAAACCTCGCCTAATGAAATAGAGGAGTTTAGGGAATTGGAATCTGTAAATAGAATTATAGCACGGGCCACTTGTGTTGAGGATACCCGGCAAACAGCGAATAGCTTTTAAATTGATGAAAAACCTAAAGTCACATGGATGTAATTTGACCAAAAAAAGAACATGGAACACCTGCAGAATTCCCAACATATTTGCAGAATTGGAGTCGAGAGATGCAGGTTGTGCATTTAGGCAGTGGTGGGCCAAGTAGAAAGTAAGTAAGCCTTGTCGAGCCGTGAGGCCCATAGAGCAGGAGCCTATCTAATGTTTCTGTAGCGTGAGGCAGCTTGATGTACAAGTACACCCCATGGACATGACACTAGTATGTCGCAGGCACTATACTCCAATTAAAAATTCTATAGGTATTCAAAAGTATATGCACTGTTAATGATTTTCCAGAACCTTTCGAAAAATATAAAATAGCAGATCTACCAGCGAACACTTTGTGATGCAACATGTTTGTGTGCTTGCAGATCTGTTATTTTCACTATAGGCTATTTGAAATAGGGCTGAATTGTTCATTCTGTTTTGTTTCTTTCTTAGGAATGTAGTGGAGCCAAATAATAAATATATATACAAAAATACAAACAAGTAAAGTAGCAAAGCGCCTACTCAAAAAGAAAGAAAGAAAGAAAAAAAAACTTAAGTACTGTGGTACTGAAGTAAATGATTAGGTAGCCTATAATTCTGAACAGGAAAGATTGCAAACTGATGCATGTAATAGTTTTAAGGTTATCTGCCATCAGTGGTGCCATGCAGTTTGGATGTTATCTCCTCTATAAAATGTCTTGAGTTCATCCCAGGCAGCAGGAGTAGGCCTACCCCTGTCCCTGTGTCCCTGTGTCCCTGTGTGTGTGTGTGTGTGTGTGTGTGTGTGTGTGTGTGTGTGTGTGTGTGTGTGTGTGTGTGTGTGTGTGTGTGTGTGTGTGTGTGTGTGTGTGTGTGTGTGTGTGGGCTGCAGCAGACAGCTACATTGAGTTAATGGACTGGCCAATACTGCCCTCGTGGGGTGCACTTGGGTAATTGCATAAAACATGCCATCCTGAATAATGTTGAAGTGAACTAGTGAGTGTGAAGTGGATAAATACTCAATAAAGAAGCGATCATTCAGATTGACATCTGGTGCGATGATGATGATGATGATGATGATCACATTATTGCGTACATTTTCCCATCTTTTCAGACGTTACTTTCGCTTCTGTATTCTGTGATATGATTGGTTGAATATCCAGCCACCATGTGCTCCCTCCCCGCCCCGCCCAGTGGTGGAAAGTAACTAACCAAGTACATTTACTTGATTACTGTAAGTATAATGTTGAGGTATTTGTACTTTACTTGAGTATTTCCAATTTCCCATTCGCATTGCGACGCATTGTGAGCTTGTAGATCTGCTATTTTCAAAAGATGTATATACATTTTGAACTTGTGAAATGGGATATTCTGCTCAATGAGTACTTTCTTCTTTTGGTAATTCAAGTTCAAGTACATTTTGATGCCAATACTTTTGTACTTTTACATTTTGAATTCGGGGACTTCTACATATTTCTTGCAGTATTGATGACACTTTTACTAAAGTAAAAACATTTGAGTACCTTTTTCCACCGCTGACCCCGCCTGTCTCTGTCATGTCATGTGTTCAATGGAGTTGCACAATAGTTTCTGTTGAAAGAACGGCTAAAAGTTGCTGGTTACTTCGTCGGTTCACGGGAGGACAGTCACTCACTCCGGACAGGAAAACATCAGTAGCCGCATCAGAGAGAAAGGTCAGTCCCATATTATAAACCTTTTTGTTGCTGTTCTAACCCCCTGATCATCAACTTTACGTTCATGTTTTTGTTTGTGGAGCTGCTTGCACAGCTGCTAGCATGACAAGCCATGTTTGTACTGTACACAACATTAAAGTTGATTTTGAAGGTTATTTTGTATGTTTTGTCAGTTGGGTTCTGGAATGAGAGAAGTGATGTTCGCTTACCATAGAAGGATGATGGACCAGAGCTACACTTTACCCCAGTGGTTCTCAAAGTGGATTCCAGGGACTCTGTGGGTCACTTTATGGGGGTCTAAATTGACCCTCAGAAGTCAGTAACTCTGACAGTGTACAAATGGAACCAAATGAACCCGTCATTTGGTTCCATTTGTACACTGTCAGAGTTAAGGGGAGACCTTGAAATGTGAAAGTTTGCGAAACACTGCTTTACCCAATGTTGATGAGGCCAGGGTCAAGTTCATGAATTGGACACGGCTACTACAGATTGAAAGCATGTTGGATTCATCATTCTGATCTGCAGAATGTAATTAATTCAGTTTTGTACTGAATAATACATTTGCGTGAGAGAGGTAAAGACAAGTGCTAAAGTAAATGGAGGGTCCCATATTTATATTTAATTAATTACATTCTTCCTTCCCTGGTTAGTAACTTTACCATGGAATTTGTATCTGTTGACAGTTGACCTAATCAAAGTTGGACCACTACATGATATGATGATGATACATACATTATGATACTTTGCCCTACCTGCTAGACAGCCAAGTAGTGTTACACTACCTTCATGTCAGAGATCATCTGGTCCAGATGGGAGAGGCAGTACCCCTCCCCTCCCCTCTCCTCTCCTCTCCTCCCCTAGACTTTGTAAAGAGACATTTTTTTTGTGATGAAATTTGAAAGGATCTAGAAGAGTGTGATAGGAACCCACCAGACAACCCTTTTGGCTCCTTTTTTATTAGTATAATTTGTCACAACACAAGGTGTAGGACATTTTGATAATAATACTAATTATTATTATAATAGCTGAGATTTATACAGTGCCCAAAGTCACTTTACACAAAGCGACTGCTTGATCTACTGCTTGATCTAGCGGTGTATTATAGTCTTCCGTATATAACTGTAATATAGCTAGCTACAACAATTTTTTATCTAATGTTTTATCGTGAACTTATTTATCAGGGAGCAAAATCTCAGACTTTGCTCTGGGACTGTAATGATGGAAGGGAAGTTTTCACCCATTGCCTTCCTGAACAAACCCCATCTTGCTTAACAAATATCTTCTACTGCAATTTTTGCAATCACTTGATGAGTCAAAACAGATTGCGTCAAGCACCAAGCTTCATACTGCCAAGATGGTTTGCTGACCAGACTATAATTGAGCAATTTTATGTCTTTGCTTGTGCCATCTGGAATTCTCTATTAAAACTGATCAAAAGGAAATAGCTTTAAGTCCATAGCTGTTATTGAGGCTGTAGTGTAAGTGTACTTAATTTGAAAGTGAAGGAATGAGTAATCAGTGATTGGACAAGGGACATGAGGCCTATCTCTATAGCCCATGGGTCTTCAACAGGGGGTCCGGGACCCCTAGGGGGTCCTCAAAGTTACTACAGGTGGTGATTTTCTCCTTTCTTATATTGACCACTTGAACCCTAGTGTCCATATTCTGAGAACTTTAGCCCAAAATAGCCAATCTACAAGCCCACAACGCCTCGCACCGGTGTTATGAGCTTGTAGAGCGGCTATTTTTTAGCAAAGAGCTTTGGTGTAGAGGGGGAAAAGAGCAGTCTAAGTACAGAGAGAAAGGTGAAGTTTATTAAGTATTGACGGTTCAAGTGGTTAAATATCTGAAAACACCAATTCACATGAATCCGAAATACACTGATGATTGAGCTGTCAAACGATGAAACTATATGGAATCTATGATAAGGTTGTTGGGGTCCCTGCTTCATCTCTCTCTCTCAACTAAGGGGTCCTTGGCCTGAAAACGTTGAAGACCCCTGCTATAGCCCACTACCACATGTTAATGGCAAATCCCCCCACAACACAACTGTCACACTTTGGCTGTTAGGAAGCCACGCAGCCTCTTCTTCTTTCCTGGCAATTCAGAACAGAGAGCATATTCTCTTGAGAAGAGACAGCTGGTGACAGCTGGTAGGCCACGCTCCGCACATTTGGCAGTGCAATCACACGTCATGTGCCTCCATGACCTTGTACATCAGGTCACAGATGTAAAAATGTTAATTGACGTTGCTTTGTGTTGTGATAGCTGTGAAGAGGGCAGGGTGGGTGGTAGAGCTGCCTTGGTTTTTGCCATCCACAAGTGGTGAGATGGTAGAGATGGTAAAAGACAGGCACGTGCACACATAGACATCAAAGGGGGCTTGAGCCCCTGCCCTTTTACCCTGCTGTAAAAAAAAGTGCCCACTCCAGACCATGAATGCATGCTTTTACTATGGAGAAAGAAATGCAAATGCCCCCCTTTCCATGTCCTATACCTATAGCATTCAGGAGACTTGTCTTTTCCGAACTCTCCTGAACTTGAATGCAACATTTTATGTTGAAAGAATGTGTCCTCTGTCTAGAAATCCACGTCGTAGGCCGCACAGCGAAAATAGCTGATCTACAAGCCATCGACGCGTCACAGCGCGACACGTTGAGAGCTTGTAGATCTGCTATTTTCGCATTCTTTGCCAAAAGAGCCCTTTTTTGGACATTTCAGCCCCTGCCTCTCAAACATCCTTTGGTAAAAGGGAAGATATCGCATAGACAGCAGTGGTCAAGGATTGATGAAGGTTCACCCACTGTCCCGTCCCCACTAGGGCTGGCATCCTTGAGGATTTTTTAACGATTCCATCTCCTTAGCGATTCCCTCTAGTCGGTCCGATTCCTTAACGGTTCCCTATAATGATTCCTATTGGCGGTTCTAAATGGCCTCTTACAGTCTTTAACTCAGAGAGTCTCCTTGGTGGTCAAAAATCATAGACAAAATCATAGCACCTTGTCTTAGTTTGAGAACCACCAGTATTGTAATTGTATAGCAGACGTGAAGTCCCCTGCCTCTCTAACATTCTCTGCACGTCCCTGGTAGAGGCCTTGATGAGAGAGCGCCTGAGGCGGCAGGCGGGGTCAATGTTGTGTTTATTCTACACAACGACACACTTTGCAGCAACTGTCTGGAAAGTTGTTTCAGACAACATGGTGTACATTTTTTATACAGCAGCAGGCTTTCAATTTTCACCAATAAATCATACATTCTGCCCCGCCATTGAAGCTAAGATGCCACACTGTGTTTCAATCCAAATCTAGTTGTTGCAAAACTTTTTGCTTGAGGAATAAAAACAAACCATGGGAAAGAGAAATCCATCATGTTATATTTCTACAGTACCTTGCTTTTTATGCAGTGTGGTTTCATCCCTCTTGCATCACACTGCTTGATAAATTAAGTGAACAACATGGTTGAGTTCAGTTGCCATCTATATTAAACCCAAACTGACAGAAAACTCCTCAAAGCATGAATCTCATAGCAGATGAAGTATTAGTCCTGAGAACAAAGGACAGAACGTTTCATCATGACGACAGATGCCAACTGAGGTGAATCTGTCAGTCTGTTTACACAGCTCTTTTCCGTGTCAGAGTTCAGACTTCAGAGCTTATTGATTGATTGAATCACTTTATTAACAGTTGCTTAAAAGTACAGTTAGGGCTGTCACGATTATGACATTTTACATGACGATTATTTGTCACTCAAATAATTGCGATTAATGATTTAATTGTGTTTTTGTCGTTGACAATTACATTTCTGTTTGGCTTTTAGGCTTTGAAGTTGCACATGGAAATCATGGCACATAACTTGAATATACAAAGAAATGACATATTTGTCAATTTTATACTTAAAAAAAGAACATTGATAGTGGAAATAGCCGTCGCGACGCGTTGTGAGCTTGTAGATCTGCTATTTCCACTACTAAGTATTTGTAACTATATTAACATTTCTCAACATGGAAACGATTATGTAAAATAATTGCGATTACCTCAAATAATTGCGATTAGACGATTATGTAATAATTGTGACAGCCCTAAGTACAGTTATACAATAATGCTAAAAGGATAACACAAAAAGCCCTGAGGGCTTGTTTCCATTGTGGTCCTATCTATTCAATTCATCAAGACATACAGTATATATACTGTAGTGTACACTTTAAAGACAACACAAGAAGTCATCAATACTAGGAGCAGTAACAGTATATTTATTCATTATTAGGTTGAAAGCAACAGTCACAATGGAAGACAGTGAGAAGAATGGTGGCGCGCCAGCTACACAGCCGCCTAATGAAGACCAACAGGTGAGGAGTGCTGTTTTCTCAACCACTTTCATCCTGGCTCTCTATTTTCCCCTAGGTTTGTGGAGTATGTGAGCATATATCTACAAGTGCATTAGCGCACACCATGTCATCATATCACATTGTTAGCTTGTAGAGATTGGCTATTTCTTTGCCACGCAACTGCAACACCATCGCACAGTGAAGTATTGTATGAAACGGGCTAGTGGTTAAGCCTCTTAGAAAACTTTTGGTATATTACAAGATAATCATTTGACCTTCAGAATCTCAGTTGGCTCACGTGTCGGTGGGTGGAAGTCCTCATTAGCTGACACAGAATACTGAAAAGCTATTCTGTTTCTGTGAAAGCAGCAGCTCACACAGAATACAGAAAAGCTATTCTGCATAAGCTATTGTGTGTAAGCAGAATGTCATACCCGTTACTGAGGAAGGCTTTGTGTGGGCCCTGAATGTTTTTCTCTTTCTCTTCAATGTGGGCCTTGACAACTACCATAGTCTCAAATATCTCCCAAGTCTTCACACTGTATGTCTTGTTGTTAACGTTGGTGTTGAACTCTTCCCAGAATGTTGTCTCCAGGGTGGGCAACCTGCCCCTGGTGAGTTCAGCGTGTGGAGTGGTGTCCAGCGCCTACAGTAGTACCAAGGACAGCATTCCCTTGCTGAAGGGGGTGATGGACGCTGCGGAGAGTGGGGTTCGAACCCTGGGAGCGGCTGCCACCACAGGGTCCAAGCCCCTTATGGACATGTTGGAGCCACAGAGTAGGTTCAAATTAAAGTGGTTACAGTTACATGTTAGTACTCTAGGTTATTTCCATAGTCTCAGCATAAAATAAGTGTGAGGTGACATTTTTAAAGAATCCAAGAATTGGACAGCATTGAGAAGATTGAGAAGAATTCAATGTTTTACTACTACTAATAGTGTAAATACATAAAGATGCCACATGAATTACAATAGTTCGATTTCTTCTTAACTCATTCCCTGCCAGGCCCGATAGTCCCGAGATTATTCCAATGTCTTTCCCCGCCAGGCCCGATAGTCCCGAGAATTTAAAAAAAAAAAAAAAAAAAAAAAAAAAAAAAAAAAAATTTTCAAAAAAATATTTTGACCCCCAAAAATGGAGTAGGCATGATAGCAATCGCGAAATTGCATGTTTAACCCCCATAGCAACCCCATCTTTCAAGCATGGCAGCCATTTTGGCAGCCATCTTTGTTAAACATAGTGGCTGTTATCTCATGAATGCCTGAACGGATTTCCATTCGGATTTTTTTGTTTGAAAGCTGTGAGCAATGTGGACACACGTGGTGCATTATCTAGACATGGGTGTGCATGATCCGTGCACACCCAATTACATGGAAGTCTATGGAGACGAATGGCAGGTGGGAGTACGGAGGTATGTTAAAATGGCGGTCAATGTGTTAATTACACTCTATTTGAGCGGTGGTAAGTCTCCTTAGCGTGACCGTGTGTGTAGCTATGCGTGTGTCTATGCGTCTGTGTGTCTGGAGCCTGGAGCCTGGCCTGCAATACCACTGGATGACCAGAGAGCTGCTGTTGAGCAGCCTTGAAATGTACAGTACATGCATGCACGCATGCACACATGCGCACGCATGCACACACACACGCACGCACACACACGCACACGCACACACACACACACACACACACCTTGAAATTAATGGACACCACGCTCAGTTCACACTGGTGTGATTTTTTGTAGTTTCTGCTGTGAATGACTATGCCATGATGGGAATGGATAAGATGGAGGAAAACCTGCCCATCCTTCAACAGCCGGCTGACAAGGTTAGACAGAACGCCATATATTCCAGTTCTACCACACAAGCAGACATCTTGAAACGTATCTATAACGTATAACATACAGTAATACAACTACATCAGTGCTTGTGGTATAATAAACTGCATGTAATCTTAACAACAATAATAAACACACTTTAACAGAAGGTGTTTACCAAGCAAAGGCATCTTTTGTTTGCTGTTTTTTATATTCATATTTTCAATTGTGAATTTTTGTTTAGTATGTGGTTGTAGTATAAGAATGACAATGCACTCCGAGGTGTCCTGAATTGATAAGGCAAAATAACAGAGCCCATTTAACTATATCGGGACACCTCAAAGTGCATTATCACTTGCATCGCTTTTACAATCTAGGTCTCATTAGTTTCAAATGGCCCATAAGTTCTTATCACAGTTGTAGATGCAGAAGGGTGTGCAATAACTGCAATACCGCCATACTGTGGTTGTGTAATGCATACCGTGGTGTCGAGTTCATAACCGCAATTATTATTATGAATACTTTTTTCATTCAAAACTAGGGCTGTCACGATTCCGATTCGAACCGAAATTGACGTTCGATTCAGTGAATCGAAATCACGCATAAAACCCAAAGTTTATATTGTATATGTTAAACCTTTTGTATTCTCATTTGTTATTCAAATAAAAGTGACTTATTGAACGTGTTTTTCTTTATAAATCAAGACAATAGCCTAAATTAATAGTCATATAACTCTCAATGCTGAAAAAGGGAGGTTTAAAAAAATAGTATATCTTATATTGAATCGGATCGAATCGTGACCATAGAATCGAAAGCTGAATCGAATCGTGGATTAGGCATATTGTGACAGCCCTATTCAAAACGACTTTTTTGGGGAGATGCCGCCATACTGTCAGTAAACAGTGATGTATTACCCATGATGACTACAAATCCATACCGCCCCAGCCCTGAATCTACTCTGTTCAAGCATTATTATTCAGGTTCCTCATCTTCTCCCTCAGGTGGTGTCAGATACAGTGGGCATGGTGTACCAGTCGGTGACGGGAGCCAAGGATGCTGTGGCTGATGCTGTGCAGGGATACTGGGCGGGTGGCATGGCGATGACCTGGGCAGCAGTCAGCGGAGGCATCAGTTCCGTCATGGGGAGCCGGGTGGGCCAGATGGTCAGCAGTGGTGTCGGGCTGGCTCTCAGTCGCTCCGAGGATTGGGTCGAGCTCAACCTTCCGCTTACTGAGAGAGAGCTGGGTCAGTAACTAGCTGTGTAGAGAGAACGTTAACGGTTGATGATTACGCCATTTGAATAATTAGTCTCCAACAGTAAAACATGGTAAGAAAGCAGAAATGCTTTTTAACACAGTAAGTGCCGTTCCCAACTGTCAGGATTTCAAATCCGACCGCAGAGTGCTTTTCCCATACGTCTTAATTCGGGATATAACTTTTCCTATTTTAAACCGTAGCGTGCGGTCTGTGGCACCTGGCACTGAAAAACTCAAATTCCCATAATCCTTCGGGAGATGTACTGTAGTCATCCGGAAATGAAAACCTCAGTTATGTGGATGTCCACGGTTGTAAATTTTCCATTCTGGGTGAAAGAAAATACGACCTTCGCAAAAGTAATCAGATTACATTTGGACTAGTGCGTTCAAGGAGCCTCGGAAATAAGGTAAAACACTGGAAAAACCCCTGCAGAATCCACTGAATTAATTAATGATATACCTGGCAATAGATGTGATTAAGTGATTCTTTGTTTGCCTTACACTTCAAAGAACAAATAATATATGGCAAACAGACATGACTGTACTGTATGTAATATTTCCTAATCACATAGGCCGGTCCAGATGATGGGGTAAGGGAGCAGTGATCAAGATGTAGTACAGTGACTCTATTTGAACACATGAACGGCTCAGGCTATTCATAGCTGAGGAAGACGGTTTGATGTAACACCCCAACTGTTCACTTGGCCCATAAACCTACAACGATCTCCAGCACTCACAGCTTTGACACCTGTTACTGATGATGTCATGTTACCGTGTACTGTAGACCTGCTGAACTGTACTGTACTTCCATGTGATCATGACTGAGAGACGGAGGTGTTCACATTGAAATCTGACCGTGCCCTTCAGACTGTGAATGTATAGTTGCCAGGGACGTGCTGGCCATTGGGAAAATCGGGACAACTCCTGAACGGCCGGTTCATCCCGGTCAGTCCAGGCCGGCCATTAGGAAAAAAAAATAATAAAATATCAGCCTTCGTTTCATTTTGGGGGCTGGGCGGCCAACAAAGTAAATCGTCACTGTCGGGCAGAAACCTCGTATCTCCAAGTTTCAAATGTATAATTTTTTTCGCAAAGCAAAGCCCTGCTTCATCATACAAGGCCATTGCACAAAAGTAGTGAAAACAGCAGATCTACAAGCTTGTAGATCGGCTGTTTTCACTAGTTTAAATCATTTTTAGAATGATAAATCGGTTTTGGACATACAAGGTTTCCACCCGACAGCGACGAAAATTGGCCCACTGGCTTGTCACTTGTCATGATCTGAAATGGCAAATCTTTGAGTAGCAGCAGCGCTATAGAGAGAGATCTTTCTCTATAGCGCGCAATGAGGGCCTCTACAACTCTTTTTCCCGGGCTGAATCAGGGGCCCAGCACGTCCCTGATAGTTGCCAAAACAAAAACCGTTGTTGAGATTATCAGTTGTTTAACGTTTCTATTCTCTCTGTTTCAGCTGCTGTGGCTGAGCCTGTCACCAGTGAGGTGGTGACTACCACTAGCCCACCCTCCAGCCCCAGCTATTTTGTGCGTCTGGGAAAGCTCTCTGCCAAGGTACAGGAGCGAGCCCGCGAACAGTCCCTGGTCAAGGCCCGCCATGCCAGGGACACCTCCTATGCTGCAATCTCTCAGATTACAAGCACCCTGGACCTACTGGAGAAAGCCCGCTCATCTCTGGGCACTGCCAGTAACCAGATCGGAGGAGCCCCGGAACAGCTGCTCCAGCTCTGGACAGAATGGAAGAAGAAGCAGCCTGGAGATGGACAGGTGGAGGCGGAGGTGGATGGTCCTAAAGACGAGAAGGAGGTGAGCTCCCATGAAAAGATATATTTGGCACTGTCACTTCACTTCTGTGTGCGTGTGTGTGTCTGTGGTCCATGTATTCCAATTAAAGCATTTCCAAGATTCCCAATGCTATGAAGTACGAAGTGAAATAGTTTGACAGATTTTGTGTAAATAATGTATTCCTACCAGAATCTTGCCTGATTGAAGGGGAAAACAACAGATGTCTCACTCACAGCATGAGCATTGCCTTGTATGGGAAGAAGACCAAAACCAGGCCAACTTTATTAAAATGATAACTAGGTTATCCCCTTCAGACGCATCACTATTTCAGGTTGCTCTGTGAATCATCTTCTGCCTACAGCAGCTGGAATGGAAGGCCCTCTCCATGGTGCGTGCTCTCAGTGACCAGGTCCGGGCAGCGTGCTCTGGTGTGGTGTCCAGCGCCCAGGGTCTGCCAGGAGCGGTCCAGGACCAGCTGGCCAGCGCGCGCCGGACGGCCGAAGAACTGCACTCGTCCCTGGGGAACACCAGCACCATCACACCCCTCCTGCTGGAGCAGAGCCGTCAACGCCTGACACAGGTACTAATTAATTACACCACCAGGCTGTTGGTGGTTATCGCTTGATTCAGTTCGGTTCAGAGCTGGAAATGTTTGCTTCACTTTTGTTGTGCTGCTGGAATCATTTAAGCACTTAACACTGTACACACACAGTGAGTTAATGCCCTCTTTACCTTTTCATTAGCAAACGGATCATCATCATCACCCATGAGAGCCACTGTAATAAAATCAGGTTCATTGAAAACACCAGGAAATGCATTATAAACAAATCCATTCCCTAGAGAATCTACTCATTTGCATGTATTTCGGAATCTAGGGCAAACCAGCTCACGGTTTCTATTTCCACTCCTTTAGTGACACCTCAATATTTGTGACACCTCCTGCATGACTATATGATGGTGGTAAGGATTTAGATATTGGGTTTAAAATAAATATCTTGCTGCTCTCAGGTCCAACAGTCCCTGGATGGCGTCATGGAGTATCTGGTCAACAACACCCCGCTCAACTGGCTGGTGGGACCGTTTGCCCCGATGATCACTGAGAAAGAAGAGGGGGAGCAGGCAGCTGTGAAGACGGACCAACCAGGTGTCAAGACAGACCAACCCAAATAAAGTTGTTCTGCTATCTTCATGGTTCGACGCGACAACTGGGCTGATCACTTTAAAAAATGTCATCGTTATCCATTGTGCCGCTTTAATGACTTGAGATTGTGTAGATACGTTTGCATTCGCGTGTGCTTATGTCTCAATCATGCACAAGCAACTGGTATGCACTACATATGAATATATAAATATATAGAGTACTTTATAAATGCATATTTGCAATTGTGTGGACTAAGGCTTTACAAATATATATTTTGAACACATTGCCATTTGAATATAAAACCTGTGTGTAAATCCTAAACCCAGGCCCCATTTTACACTGGCAGCCAAATCCAGCCTAAATCAGATCTGTGCCATATCCAGATTGGAATCCGATTTGTTTAATGAAGTCTGATCTGGTCACTTGTAAATAAATGCAGTGTGAACGGTCATGCCAATACATCGGATTTGACTGCAGTCTGAACAGGGCCTAAAATGTGAAATTATTTGTTCAGAAGATATTCTGATGGAGAAAGAAATCTATAATGTATCTTTGGACCTGCTGGGCAAAATATGCCTCATGTTATATATGCCTCAATCGGGTGCTCTTATCATCATCCTAGAAGTATTATAAATGGGACCAAAACCATCTTTGATAGACTTGTATTTATGGCAACAAAAAAAGAAATTTAATTTACAAAGCTAATGCAAACTATACTTGCTTTACCTATACATGGTTTCATCTTTTCAGGTTTACATATATAAACACACAGCATTTAATTTTTGTTGTAATTAATGTGGTTATTATTATGTTTGCACATTACTTTGTTGGTGGAAATGGCAGACTGGTTTGTTATAAAGCATTCATAACAACAATGACCTGTCCTATGTCAATAAAATTGGGACTGCACTTAGCATCTCAGTGTGTCAGTGTGATAATGATCATGTACACTGGATCAGTGGTTCCCAAACCTTCAGGTCTGGACCCAAAAGAGAAATGAGACTTTTGCCCGGGACCCAAACTAGTAAAAAACAGCAGAACTAGAACAGCAGAAGGGGGGGGGGGCATTTAATAAATGTTTTCATTCAGGAAAAAAAATGATTTTTTGGGAATGCATTTTGAAAATGTTGTGAAATAATAATTAAAAACAAAATGTAGATAACAAAAAAATAAATAAAGGGACCCACAAAAATGTGTCCCACAAATGGGATCCCGACCCAGTGCTTGGGGGACCACCACTGCCACAGTCTGATCTCCTCCAGAGTCCCATTTCATGGAATGATGAATTGTTGCTTGGGGTGACGTCATGCTCGTTGTGGTGCTGGTGTTTCTGAATGTCGGGAGCTAGCGCTGGTTAGGAGGAGGCCGCGCGCACAACACAACAAGAGGACAGGCTAAACTTGTCCGTTAAAATCTGAAGACCTGAAGGTCGTCGACAGCCCCCCGGTACTTTGACACGCAGGTATCGCTCTTGTCCCGAGTGACTTTGGGGGGTGGGGGGGATCAATAAATCGAGGCCGATCGAATCCCGTTAGACGAGACAGACCATCATCGCACCGTCTCTGGGGTTAGCTGATAGGTGTTAGCTGTCTGTGGCTAAATGGCTGCTATATAGTAGCTAGCTGTCGTTTAAAAGCGTTCAGGTTTAGGGGGTTTTATTCACCGAAAACAGCCGTTAACCGCGATCGGCGGTTAACGGTTGTTTTTCGGAGGATGTGTGTTTGTCTTCTGGGGCTGTCTGTGTTGGCCGTGTAGTTTGTAGGGTTCTGTTCTTCAGTGGCTTCAGTGTCACAGCCAGCCAGCCACAACAAGTCGGCCAGCTGAGCTGAGCTGACCTGGCCCGTTGGGCTAAACGTCGCTACTAAGGTTTTAAAATCATGCTTTTAATGTAATCGCACGGACGTGTCTCTGGACAAAAATGACGTAATTTAAACCGAAAACCAGTCCCGATACATTTTTTTTTCTTCCAGTTTTAAACTATTACGTCATTTTTACGGTTGCGCGACGAAAGTGTAGCCTACACATCAGCCTGTATTCTGTACTGTACTCTACATTATATTTGCAT
This sequence comes from Nannobrachium achirus, assembly GCF_963921795.1. Classification (NCBI taxonomy): domain Eukaryota; kingdom Metazoa; phylum Chordata; class Actinopteri; order Myctophiformes; family Myctophidae; genus Nannobrachium; species Nannobrachium achirus. Next base: position 51,226,491 of record NC_137810.1, read on the forward strand.
TGAGCCCAACAACAAGCCAGGGGACAGTGACACTGACTGTCCCCTGGACATCGATTGTTTTCGGGCTGCGGACAACACTAAAAGTGTCCGTGTGACGATGACAGTCATCTGTTAATTTGTTTATCCAGCTCTACTTCTGCCAGCAGGCTAACCGTTTTATTATCAGGAGGCCTTTTGTTCCATTTGTTGTTGTTTTTTCGCGTTCAGACTTTTCTTTGCTTTTGTTCTTTGTTGTGAACTTTGTTGCTGGTGCGCCGATCAAAACATCTTGCTGCTGCTGCGGCGGCGCAAGCACTGCTGCACATCTACAGCAACTACAGTACAGTTTAGTAGCACACACAAACAACCCATCTTTCTGTTGGTGTTTTGTTTCATATATTAAACCAGCTTCCCAGTTTTTGTGATTGTTCCGGACTGCCATGGCAACAATCTAGTTCATACCTTACCTATCTTTGTTTTTTTTTTTTTTTTTACATATCTACTGCATAGTACTGTGTTCTATCTGTCTGTCATTCAATGTTATATGAGATACTTCAATGGTTTCCAGTGGAAATAAGCTTAGTCTTTTCATGGATCTCCTTTTAGTAGACCTTGTACCAGTGAACTGTACCGTCATGAAACTGTACCTTTTCCTATGCAAACTTCTAATAAAGTCTTCAATCAATCAATTGTTAGTGCATTCAGGAGGAAAGAATGCAAGTGTTCTTACTTTCAGACTATATTTAAATCTCTGTTTACCCTTGGCAAAGTCGAATCCTGCCTATTTGGCATTGTTGTGGCCAGGGACATAAGCTTGGTTGTTAGTTTTCATTAGAGGAAAATGGCCCCTTTGAAAATTACACCCAGTGTAACTAGGCCTGTAACTATAACCCTTTAAATCTAAATGACACCAGTATAACCCTTACAATTACACACTAGGTCTACTCGGGGGAACACATTTTAAGTGCCAACACTGCTCTCATGCTCCAATGCCAGTCTCCAAGCTCTTTTAGCTAGTTGGAAAAATTAAATAACCAGATATAACCAAATAGACACTAATAGTTTTGACTAACTCTTCCAACCCCATTTTCAGGAATATCCTCTCCCATCCCCCTTGCCCCTTTTGTCAGAGAGCATGGCTCAGGAGACCAATCAGACGCAGGTGCCAATGCTTTGCGCAATGGGATGCGGTTTCTATGGTAATCCCCGCACCAACGGCATGTGCTCGGTCTGCTACAAGGAACACCTGCAGAGACAACAGGGAGGGGGGCGATCCAGCCCCCCGGGAGAGAAAGGTAGGAAGATGGGAGAGGGCCGACCTAAAAAATTAAACAAATTTATATTGAGTAGTATGGGCCAGGTAAGAAAGAACAACGGGAATATTACCCCAACATGGGCTAGGTACGTTTAATGTGGTTGCTGGAATCTGCTAAAAGGGTCTGGAGAAAATAGGTAGCAGTGGCTGCCTGTACTTTGGCATTAGAATCCAAGAGAGTGATTTCTCCATTGTTAGTTGACAATGACTCATGATAGCACATCATGCTAGTCCAGTATAGCTGACGAATAGCATCACCATGTCATTTCAAGTGAACAAACATTGTAAGCTGTGAGGATAAATGGCAAAACCTACAGGGGAGATTTTTACTAAAAAATCTTTCATGACTCTCCTGCACAATCCCTTTTATGTTATGTTTATGTTTCTTATTTAAATATATATTGTTTTGTTTTATCACCCCTGTGTGTGTTGTTCTAATACATTTGGCACATGAATTCAATGCAAGTGGCAGGTCACCCATTTTTAGTGCCTAAGTTGTGGACGTGTGTGTGCGTGTTGTGTCCTATTCTTCACAGTTGCGACGTCACCAGCAGGGTCCCCATCAGGAGCAGCCGCTGTGTCTGTAGAAAGCACGACCCCAGAGCCTTGCACAGAGGGGGTGGGAACGCCACCCGAAGAGAGAACACCCAGGTATGTTGAATGACTAACAGGAAGTCTGCTCAGCCCAGTTGACTGCGAAACGCGTGTTTCAAAAAAGCACCACCGGTTCAGTTAAGACCCGCCCGTGGAAGCTTGTGATTGGCTGAACCGGAGGTAGGGAGCGCTTTGGTGTGTTCACTTGGACTGTGCGGAGGTGCTCGGCGGTGTCTCAAGGTCACCTAAGACGGTGCGCCTCTGTCATCTCCAGCGAAAACAAGCGCTCCTTTCCTTTACAAGAACCAAACTAAACCGAGGTGCTTTTTTGATTCACGCCATTCACGCCTACGAAACACATGGTTTCTAATGTGTGTGTGTGTGTGTGTGTGTGTTTTCAGTCCCAGTTCACCCAGTCCTGTAACACAGCAGATGACAGCCATGAGCATTTCCCAGGATTCAGGGGCGGTAGACTCTGACCGGGCTGAAGCAGAGGAAGAGGAGGAGGAAGGCACATCCAAAAACACAGGTCAGACAGGAGCACAGAGACATATCACACAGTCATGTATGTTGAGAACAAGGACGTGCAAAAATACAAGAATGTTTGTTTGTTTGTATTCTCATCTGTGGCTTCCACAACTCTCGACACTGCTTTCATCATACACTTGGCTCAGAGTCCACCTTTGTATTTGTGAGATTTCCACATCTCCCTTGAGCTGAATGAAGAACTTACCCCATGTTGCAAATCAGAATCAAGAAGATTTGTGTACAAGCAGCGACAAGGTCCACAAGCCTGTGCTAAAAGCAACTCGGTACAACAAGAACAATAATACTATACTGGATATGATTAGGCCAGGAGTGCTGGTGAGGATTAAAGTAAAGCAAAAGATCACCGTTTACCCCCCTGACTCAAAAGATCACCGTTTACCCCCCTGACATCACCAGACCAATATATTCGTGAATTAGTCTGGAAACTATTGTTTAATTCCAGGGGGCATTATCAACAGGCATAGACTAAAAAACCTCTGGACATAACTGTATAGCCCTATGATCAATCAGAGCTATGAAACTAGCCCTAGAATGGTTGTGATATTACATTAATTTCATGTATTCCAGACACACAGCCATAGATCACTCCTATGAGGAAACGGGGAGAGAGATGGGGAGAGACGTGCAACAAAGATTGTCGGTAACGGGACTCGGAACAGGCTACATTAGACCCAAGTGCCTGGACCAGATGTAGGAGCTTAGCTCCTTCCAAGAGCACTGCTCAAAAAAGACAAGTTAATTTGGAAGCCTATGGTAATGCTCTCAGTCCTCATCCTATCAAACCCACCTCAAATTAGATGAACAATTGATTAGACCAACCCAAGCCAAGTAGGCTGGACGGAAGCAGACCCAAAATGCATCTACAAGATCAAATACAGCATGAACTTGCAGATTAATCTGGCTCCCAGGATAAAATGTGGGGAGTAAAGACAAAACATTTAAATGTTGAGGTTTTCCATTTCAGCAACCGAAGGATGGACTGGTGTAACTGAGCTCATCCAGCTTCTCTTGTTCTCTTGTACCAGGGCCAGTAGGAGAAGCAGCACAGACTTCTGACGGTGACCAGACCCCAGATAAAAACAAGAAAAAGAACCGCTGTTTCACCTGCCGGAAGAAAGTGGGCCTCACTGGTGAGGAAGAGAAGTTCTACACAGCAATTTGTTCTAGTTTACTACCGACAAGGTTCAAAGGTTTATGGGTCACATAAGCTGTGAGCTAAGATAATTTTTATTTTCCTCAGTTTCAACGTTCTATTTTAAATTCAGATGCAAATTTCTTGTCCTTTTTATAAGTCTACAGTATATGTTTAAAGGTTATTAGACTTCTGTGGACACTTTGGGACCTATCCTCCTAGTTTGACATAGTTACTTGCATCATATTGGTCATTTGGTGCAAAGTGTTGAAATGTGTGGTTGTTGTATAGAATAATATTGCCAGAGTGCCCTTTGGTACCAGAGCAACAAAGTGGGCCATTGGCAAATGCATTGTCAGAAGAACGCTTATTTATGGGATTAGGTCACCTTCTCAGACTAAGATACAGTAGCTAGGAAACCACCCTAAGATAGTGTTTACACCCTTAGTGAGCATGGCTCACTAGGACTCTGCGCATACAGTCATTTGGGTTTGTTATAATGCTTATTTTTTATTATCAATACTGAAAATTCAGCAAGTAGACAAACCGATGTGGTTATAATGCTTATTAACGGTACAGGTAGTACTGTTAAAGGTTTTGCTAACAGGATAACACAAAAAGACCCGGGGGCTTGTTTCTATATGACCGCAGAATTTTAATATTCAATCTCCATCCTTACCCGCATCCCATATTTCCGAAATCACCATTTGCAGTCCATGATTTAGGCAAATGTGGTCCACCCCGCCTACCACTGTAGTGAGAGCAACATACTGCAGGCTAGTGGTGCATTTCACGGTCCAAGGCATTTCACAGTGCACTGCTGGCTTGCACACCAATGCTGAACTGGCCAGCCTCAAAAAACAGTCTCCTGGAGTCCAGCTTTCACTTTTCTCTTAAGTAGACGACATGCACATTTGTAATCCTTTTTAACCGGTGAACTGTTTTATTTTGATTAATGTCAGAATCAGAAACACTTTAATTGTCAGATATATTTGCATGTAGGAATTTGACATTGGTATACCGTCATTTGCAAACCGCACTTCACAGAAGCCAAGCAGAATAGCAGATCAGTATAGCCATGACCCACAGGACAGACAGTACCTCACAAATAGGGATCCGTGCACTGATCTGGGCAGAAATTATAATAAATTATCTGCTTTTGTGGATGACAATAATAATACTTTTTCTTTTTTTTTTGCATTTAAACAAGTTCAAACTATAATACACTGTTTATGTAATATGGGTTCTGACTGACCACTTCAAATATGCCCCCCCCCCCTTTAGATAGACAGAATACTTTAATTGGCAAGCAATTAAAAAATAAACGACAGTGTCACCAAACAAAATCACCGATGTGGATTTAAAAAAAAGCAAAACTTTCTATTTTGGTCCACTATATATACTGCTGTACAGACTATACAAACAACCATAATGTGCAACAGGCAGCTACAGTAACAAATAGGACAGAAGACTATGGCTAAAAAGCCTGCAAGAAGAACATGAGGGCAAACCCATACAGTAACCAATAACAAATGCTCTGCTTGATTACTAAGTGTAAGAGATAAAGAACTAGGGACTATAATATGGATGTTAATGATTGTTAATGATAAGAATCAATCAACTTTAACCTGTAGATTGTAGAAGGTAGACACTTAAAGGTTCGCCCCCAAAGTGACTTTATTTCTATTGATTACTCACGCCATGGAGACTTAATGTGGCGGAGAGAGTCGCAGCCCCAGCCTGAAGCCTCAAAAGTCTAGTATCTGCCCTCATTCCATAGGGATATCCCTTTGGAGTAATGGTTAAGATATTGGACTTTCACGCGGGAGACCCGGGTTTGAAACTGGGTGGGGAGGTTCGGATCACCTCCGTTACATTAACATCAATAATAATTTGAGTTTTTGTCCCAAGATAAAAATTAGGGATGAGGCCGAATATTCGGCACCGAAAATTTTCGGCCGAAAATGGCTAAAAATGCATTTTCGGTTTTCGGCTGGATAGCTTTTAAAACCGAATAGTTGAGCACCGAATAGTGTGAAGGACAGGGGTCCATGGGTCCTCAATAGGCGGACCGCAGTCCATGTCCGGACCGCGGCGCACCTCCGTCCGGACCGCGGCACATTTCTGAGAAATCTCCGCACAGTTGTATCTGACGATCGGACTGACTGTGTGTGATGTGTGTTTGTGTGTGCGTGGGTGTGTATGTGCTCATTCGCTCAAACACATACACAGGCTCACAAGACACACCCCTACGCCAATTTGCAAGCCCACAAAGCGTCGCGGGTGCAACGTGCTGTGGGCTTGTAGATCAAAGGTTTTCCTTCCCTCCGAAGCAGTCTGCTCTCCATGCTGCTCCCCCCTCCCCTCCCCTCTTCACACACTCATTCCGCTCGCTGCCTTAAAAAAGTTGCTAAAACCTCTTGGAAACCATTGCTCCCACTGGATTAATAACTTAGAGATCGTCTACCTTTGGCTGTTCAATTGGAGAGGACAACAGCAACACATTAATATCCACGATGTAAGGCTCCAACTGCTTGCATTAGACGAGAAATGGTCGCGAAACTCGCGATGCGTGATCATGCGTCTTTAACAATGTGATGTGTCGTCGCATATTATTGCCAGCTATCCTAGGCTGTGTTAGGTTAATAACTATGACTCGTTGACCCTGATTTGACTGGCCATTTGACATAGTCAATCAGCACAGTCTGGTTTGTGCAGTACGTGTGTCAACTAACTGAATGTCAAGTAATCCTCTCCCCCTCACGCTAAGTTCCACTTTATTTTCCATTCTGAACGACAAGCCTAATATTGCATTTATGCTCTTTAGTTTCCAATAATTAAACTATAAGCCAGTGTTTTATTGCTACACAATAAATGTAAATAATGTAGCCTACTCTACATGCATAAATAATTATCCATTCATCCATCCATCCATCTTCAACCGCTTATCCAGCATCGGGTAGCAGGGGTAACAGTTCCAACTGAGATTTCCAAAGTTCCAAATAATAATAATAATAATTAAAATAAACAATTCTAATGATTATAATAAACATACACATACATACAGTACATACTGTATAAATGTATCCGCCTTATTTTGCCTTCGCCTTTTTTTCGGACCTGGACCTGTTTCAAAAAAATATTTCTGGACCTTCAAGATTTGTATTTGAGGACCCCTGGGCCCTAGATCATTTTGCAACATACAGTATGTGCATTTGTTGTTGAAGGCCTGGCTGTTACAGCCCTTGTGTTTACAATAGTATTTTGTTGTAGGCCTAGATCATTCTGCAGTTTTAAGCACCTTGTTCTGATGCACTTTTATCTCTGTAGGATACTACTGCATTCAAAAGTGAGAAATAAATGTTTTATGGAACCATATGGTGATTATTATTTAAGTTAGGTTTTGCCATAATCAGGTAGCTTTACAACAAAGGTACAGCAATGGTACAAACATTTATTATACAAAATAAATTATATACATGTATTATTCGGCTATTCGGTATTCGGTATTCGGTATTCGGCGGAATGTTTCCAGTATTCGGTATTCGGTTTCGGCCAAGAATTTTGTATTCGGCCCATCCCTAATAAAAATGTTATTATAGTAATGTACCCCCATAGATTCGGGATGGGGATCCAAATTTGTTTGGAATCAATCAATGGGGTACATTTATTGTATGGAAACATAAGCTGATAAACAGCCATAAAGGCCATGCACATCCAGAGCCATGTAGGCTGGGTGCTAGACTAAAGGTAATCAACAATAAAAAGAGAAAAAAGTCTGCAAACCAATTTTGCTGTTCCCAGTATATGGTTTTTACTTTGGTTTCGAGCCAGATGGCTCTTCTTCAGACCTTAGGTCTTCGTCTTATACTGGGAACAGCAAAATTGGTTTGCAGACTTTTTTCTCTTTTTATGGTACATTTATTGTAATCAAATTATTGTGTTAGGAATGCAACAAAAAATATTATTGAACTCAAGTGTCCATGGCGTGAGTAATCAATAGAAATCATTTGGGGGTGAACTACTCCTTTAGGAGTAAATGAGCATATAGTTTCCGGGAGACATAAGCACAATTCAGAACTGATACAGTACAGTATGTCCACTGGATGGTGCTGTGAGGGATATATTTTGATTATAACAAAAAGTGTTTTTTTTTTTTAAATGCTAAAGCTCTATATTCTCACACTAATCTTTAATGTATAGTTTGTTCAATAGAGTCTCTCCAGCTCTTTAGTAAACAGAAAGTACAAATTCAGGTGAGGTACAAATTTTATGAGATTTACCAGCTTAAAATTTATTGTGATCCGTTTTACTTCTTTATCCTGTATCCTGAGGTTTCTCTCATGATTGGATGAATTTTGTATCCCAAACTGAAAATGTATTTTTTAATGGTGTTGGGATCGGGTCAATCGGGCAGGTTGAGGAGGGATACTGGTTCTGGCCTGTAGCGCCTTCCAAAGGGGAGTAGCTGGCATATAATGGCTTCTGGTGTAATGACAGAATGAATACATTTGTGTCTTGGATGTTGATTACTGTTGACCACGTTTTCCCCCTTTCTTTCTTTTTTTTTAAGGTTTTGACTGTCGCTGTGGTAACCTATTCTGCGCCATTCATCGCTACTCTGACAAACATGACTGTCCCTACGACTACCGGGGCGCTGCTGCTGCCCGTATACGCAAAGAGAACCCCATCGTGGTGGCTGAGAAAATTCAGAAGTTATGAGGACTGAGCACTTTAATATAAAGTCTCTCCCGACACACAGTGTGAATACAGAACAATGGCGACTTGGATGAAAAACACATGATGAAATGGCTTCATTTTTTCATGGTAGTCTAAGATGGGTGGGGTGGGGTGATGCAGTCACGGCCCCTGTCCAGACGCTCCCTTCAATACCATCTCCCTTTCTCTCTCTCTCCACCTGCGACTACGATTGAATGCATTTGTGTGTGTGAATGAAAGTGTGTGTGTGCGTGTGTGTTTCCCAGAGAGTCGGGGAGAGAGCAGTAAGGATATGGTGGGCATTAGTGTTGCTGTGGGGAGGGAAGACATTTAATTAATTTTTCTTTTCTTTTTTTTTATCCCTTTTTGTGGTTTCTCAACTTGGGGAACATGTGAGTTTATTTTTATACAATCCCTGTGAGGTAGTTAAAACGAGACAGTCACAGGGGTAAGCTGTTTAAGAGCGCTGCCACGGCTTGGCTAAGGACATAATGACAGAGAAAGGTCAATTGGGAAGGCTAGTAAGCTAAAGAACTGACTGGGTCCTTCCACGCATCAGCAAGGTCTTTTTAGGTCTAGGCATAGATCATCCCCCCCCCAGACTAAAAATGATGTCAAATTGACCTATTTGTTTTATTTTCTTCTCTTTCACATACCCTTATCTTTGGTTCACAACAGGTTGAACTTCCAGATCTCTGCATTTTCCAGAGATTCTCTTTATATCGTGTTAACATACGGATGTTGGGTGCATGAACAGTTATTGGAGTGGGCAGGTTGGGTAGGGAGGGGATCAATTGAGGGGGATATTGAGACCCTTGACTTAAGTGAGTGATTGAATTCTGTATTATGTTTTCCTTTCTGTTTTAATGAGCGTATGACATCAGAAGATCTATATTAATATATTGTAGTTAGCTTGAACTGTGTGATTGCATTCTATTTATTTTATTTTTTTCATCATTTGGTTGGTCTGTGCTGGAGGATTGGCAGCATGTGTCAGCAAATCATAGTGATTTGCACTTAACCTTTTCAATTATATTTAAGTGATTCCATTTTGATTATGTAACCATTTGAAGAAAAAAATATACAAGCTCTGATATATGATGGAGTAGAGTCCAGTTAATCCGTTAAAGATTGTGCAGTACAAATGTCAGTTTTTTATTTTTTTTCCTCTTTTGGATTTGGACACCAAGCACAACAAAAATAAAGTGTTGTCAACTGCAGAGCACAATACAACATGCTTGCCACACCTGCTCAGTTTTGTTCAGCATCTGGGTCATTTCTAGTTCTCGTTTAGAGCCGATCAGAGTGTAACGGGCTTGCAGAACAATTTGCCTGCTGGCTGATTAGTCGGACATCCGGTGATAGTAGGATGCAGTGTTGAGCTCTTGAATGCCCTTTTCTGTTCCGTGGAGGCACGCCAAGTGGATATCCATGTTTCTCCAACCACCAGCAGACCACTGACACATGCTGAATGAAAACTGAACTGGGTTGCAATGACTCTGTATGGCGATATGGAGACACCTTTTGCTCTCAGCTGAAGTGAATATTGTTGCAATACTACGGAGATGCAGCGTGCTGTGCTTTTACGATGTGCTGAAGATTCAGAAGAGTCCTTGCTATGAAGATTGCTTCTAGCTCGCTACTCCTAGGAAGATCCAATTTGCATGCATAAGTGTGCAGTCAGACACATTATTCTTTTGTAATTGACTGCACTGTTTGAAAACGAAGCAAGAATGTTTTAAAGACACTGCAGTAGCACAATGCATGCATGGCTGGAACCTTGGCTGTCTGAGGTTCAAATTAACAGGACTCTACTGTTTGTTTCAAATGTAAATACCATGTTGCTCCTATCCATAGTATAATCCTATGTAGATTGTTGCCAGAGTGGAGGGGGATTAAGGTCAAAAATAGAAATATGTGTATAAAAGTGCTTTTCATAATTATCCAAAAGGGAAAAAAAAGAATGTGCCTGAGATGGCACTTATTTGTTTTCTTTTTACCCCTTTAATTCACTGGTTATACCTGCCTAGTATAAGCGGGGGTAACTATTGTCAGACTAGAGAAGTGTACCGGCTTGTAACCACCACTAATGTCCTCATGCCGGATTGCTCCAAGATCTGACCAGAAGCTTTATTTGGCATTTCTATGAATACATTACCCATATATTATATGTAAAGTATTGATAAGAACTGGCTCATCTCTGAGCAAGGGCCCCTAGGTTTGCAGTGGCTTTATAGTGTTCAAGATGTCCCTACATGCCCCTACCGTTAAGCTTTTTGTATTTAGCCTTGCTGAAGTACAGGATCCTAATCCATGCCTTTATCGTTATAAATGACTGTTCATATAATAGTGATGATATTGAAAGTTCTTAGGCCTATGAGGTGTGCACAGAGGTTCCCTGCTACAGGTCATGAAGAATTGCACTTTTCCTTCGTCATGAAATATATAAGGCTTGGAAAAGATGCAGGGGATGTCCACATGCATTAAGTGATGAGAAGTACTCCATTTCTCTGCAGCATATCACCTGTTTGCTTGGCCTGTATTTATCCATCTCTCCTGTGAGTGAATAATTAGCCGTTGTCACGATTCCCTAGAAAGTCTTACTGATGGGCAGGTCTAAGTGGATCAGTGGCTTGGCGTGCAAACTTGAAGGCTGCCTATTAGCTGCGATAAGGCCCCTGAGTATTCAGGGAGATCAGAAAATCGGCCTAGTTATTTTAATTGCTCACTAATGATCATTGACTTCAAAAAGCAGTTCATAGTTGATTGGTGTGTGTGTGATGGAAATGTACTTTAAAATAATCTTATTTCAGGATACTTGTGAATGGACCGTCCCAACAATTTCCCCATTTCCCAGTGTGTGTTGTGTTTTAAGGACATGTCCTGCTTATAAGCAATTCTGCCTTGCCTGCTGGTTCGAGTTTCACTCTTAAAAGCTGGCCCTTAGAAAATACTCCCCTCTCCTTGACAGATCTAAGATTAAGAAACAACACCTGTCTGCTCTTTCCCGTTTCTGGTTTGATGTACATGCCGGGCCTACAGCACTTTTCACGTTGACAGGAGGGAGTCATTTCTTGAAACGGGGCACAGTTCTGATGGGTTAGACGTCCTTTTAAAGCTACAGACTTAAATGAACTGAACCATTCTGTCTTTCACTGTGTGTATGATTGTTCAGATGTGTGGACGTTATGCTTGTCATCATGGTTTTACACATGCTGTTTTATATTGACTGCTCATATCGCCCTATGTTTTATTTTTCATTTCATTTTTTGTGAAAATGTGAGCGGTTTGAATGTAAACCACCACAATTCATGCAATGGAGTGTCATTTTTCATCAAGCTATACCTAGCTTATTGATATTATTGACGTGTTTTATTTTGGGGTTGGGGACGTATTGGGGGGGCAGATAGAAGTGAGATTGATGAATCACTGCAGAGTGTTTTGTGGTGAGGGACTTGGCACCAGCAAACTGATATTATTACATTATACTTTTCTTCCCCCTTGTTGATTTCATGGAGTTTTGATGTGTTCGATCTTGTCTTTAGCACAACTTTACATAATCATTGTCTTCATCAAACAAGGCTTATGGTTGATGGTAGTGATGGTGAAGATAAACCCGCTTAACCACGCGTGACTGAATAATATGGTTAATATTCTCTTGTGTTACAGCAGCACATGGTATCTATGCGAGACAGTGAAGATGAAGTAATGATTTCTGTCTCGAGGTTGAGGGACACCAAAATGAGTTCTAGAATGTTCAACAGAGTTGATAGTTCTGTCCAGCAGGAAATCCTTTTGGCACTCCAGTCCCCCAGAAACACCACCAGATAACTTTTTATTTTGTTTTGTTTTTCTTACAAGAAAAAAGAAAAAATAGGATTGTATGATGTGTAAGAGTAAGTATAAAACAAATAAAATCACAAAGTTTATTTTAAATTACACTTGTTTTTTTGCATTTATTTGCCTAATTTGAGCCTTTTGTTCTGCAAAAGCTTGAGAGGCTGAAATGATCACTAACAAAGTAACTCTTAAAAAGCTGGTTTATGTAACCTAAACGTATCAGATGGCAGCTCTAACACCAATGCTTTCTTTTAGGTGCTGTACATCTATGCACAGTAGGCCTACCGCTTTGTACTTATGTATTTTTCGCAGACTCAGTAAAACGCCATAGACAAATGGCTCTACACAATGTCACCAAATGTTTAGCTGGAAAGTATGCTGGCTGTAACAGGAATTTACCATGAGGTCTGTCACCCCACAGAGTTCAATACCTTTCCCTGCGTCACTCGTACTAAACCCGGTTTACATGTATGATCAATGGCCATTATGACCTTACATGGAGAAAAAAATCATGTAGCCTAGTTACTAACCATTTATGTAAAGCTATTAACTACTTCTATACTAATACTGACCTGCTCCGTATTAACTATTTGTTTTGTTAGTTTTCTTTAAAAGAAAAGCATGTCATTTTTACTGGTATTGTATATTGGCATGCTATTTTTAATGAAACGAATGTTCATATTAGGCAGATGCATATTCCTGTACTTGTCAAAATCATGTTTAGTAGGCTATACACTTTCAGCTAATCGCATAAAGCAGAACTGATTGTTCTACACATATAGCCTAATAGCGGCTCATACATAACAGTACCAACAGGGAGCCCTGCCCACTGCCACATCAGCGGCAGCTCCCCTTCACTACATTGGGCCTTTTTACAGGTGGCATCTGTATCCAATTTACATGAGCTAAGCTAGACTCCTGGCTGACCTGCTGCTGTCAGACAAATCAAAGCAACCATGCAAGTTGGATCCTCAGAACAAGAGTATTGAAGGTTTCTGAATACCATATTGTCTTGTCTTTCACTTTTTATAGACATTATCATTATCACCTCTGCTTCAGTGAAGTTCGGTCTTTCCAAACATAGTATTAGGCTACTATAAACCAACTCTCATGTAATTGTAGAAAGGTGATTCCTGGAACAAGGTTTCCATGAGCACCTCATCACCACTATTTTCTCCACACTATCTCTCTCTCTCAGTGCCAGTGGTTCTCAAAGTGGGGTTAGGGGCCCCCAGGGGTCCACAATCCACAGCAAAATGGATGAAAGTTATGAAACAAATGGAATAGTGTTACCCAATTACTGAGGTTTTTCTTCAGAATATGTACAGTAGCCTATGACACTGATTTCTATGACACTATGTGCATATTAGGGAGTCCAATGGTACAGTGATTCTAACAAATGAACCCGTAAGGGTCCATTTGGTTCCATTTGTACACTCTCTCAGAGTTACAGACCCGTTATGGTCATTCAGGGTTAGCTCTTTGTGTTTCTGGTAATATTATTGTTTGCTCATTTTGTATGTCTGGCAAAAAGAATATAGGCCTATATGTTGTCAAAAATGTCCACCCCACAGCTCACAACAACAAGCTTGTAGATCTGCTATTTAGTATTTAACATACAAAGAGGAAAGTGTTTTGGTTGTAGAGTGAAATGGACCTGGTTTGAGTATAGTATTTAGGTGGATATTTAAGGAACAACAGTACACATTGCCATTTATTTCTTTGAGACCAAAGGGAGCCAGAGTACAACTTTCCCATGATGACGAGGCAATGGAAAATCACTCCGTCACATCCTGTCAGCTGTCACTTCCGGAAGCGGTGAAACGGGAGAAGGGGAAAAACACCGCACACACACATTCATATGGATTAATTTAAATGACAGCCGTTTTGCCTGTTTAGGCTAAAACTCCAGCCGTTAAACCCGCTTCGCGTTTGTCTCAAGGAACCGAAATCCACGTTTTCTTTTAAAAAGCCGTGTTTTGAGTCTCGTGGACATCGAGTGGGAGAGCCAGTTTGGTGTGTTTGTGTCCTGCTAGCTCTGGATACTTCACGTCACCGCGTCGTTAGCTGGACCTTACACACACACAACAATGTAAATGTTGGAACAAGTGTGATGATTTTTGTCATACATCATTGGTATTTTAGTAATTGCCTTCGATGATTCTCTCCTAGTCGTTGCAGTTTGAAAAGTATCCAGAATTATTATCCTTTTTTAAATAATTTTTTACCCCCTCGAGAAGGTCAAGACGGATTGCATCGGGAAGGAATGCTCGGTGTCAACATTGCTAAAACGAAAAGTAACACAAACTAAACGGGAGGAAGACGATATATATTCCTCCCAAGGCCGTTTTTGGGGCCACTTCTTGGGCTTTGCGTCCAACGCTTTTTTCTGAAATCGTCCTGTGGTGCAACCGGGAACATAATGGATGTGATGTGGACTTCTTCAGCAACAACTATACAGTTGACAGTTAACCACATAGGTTCAAAATAACACGTCGCTGTCAGACAAGTAGGCTTAGCTTTTTAGCCTACGTTCTGCTTTCAGCTCACTGGACTCTTAGTTTTCTGGGTTTGTGTTCAGTTAGCTAACCTTTTTGGACTTTGTTTTTTTTGTTTGTTTCTGTTCCACATATTTTGCCCTGAGGCTCCAATCAACAGGTAGGCCCATGTTTGTTGTTATCATGTTGAACTGTAATTATGCCAAGAATGATACTGTGCATTGTTCACTTTGCATGAGCTATAATAGAGCAAAATGACTTTTTTTCCCTATTGATTACTCACACCATGGAGACTTGAGTTAAAAAATATGTTCTTGTATTTGTCACATTCCTAAGACAATCATTTGATTACAATAAATTTACCCCCATTGATTCTGGATGGTATTTGGCCCCCCATCCGGAATCAATGGGGATAGTACATTTACTAAAATACATTTTTTGTCTTGAACTACTCCTTTAAGGAATTGTGCATTTCCTTCCTCACTGTACTTTATTGAACTTGGATCAAGACTAGTATCATATCGAGTCTTGACTTTTGCTTTGGTATCTAAGCAAAAGTCAGACTCGATAAAATACATCTATGATGGCCTTGAATCCAAGGCTAGTACTTTATATGCTATATTAAATAAACACATCATTTTCTGGTGCTCCAAGACACTGCATGTACCCTTTATGAGTTATGACATTGTTATAATTATGCCATTGTACTTAGATTGGGGTTCAGTGTACAGTAGGGTCATTATTATGACAAGTGATTCTCTTGTTCTAATGCCCCCCCCCCCTGCAGATAAGGATGAATGGCCTTTCTCTCAGTGAGCTGTGCTGCCTGTTCTGCTGTCCCCCCTGTCCGGGTCGCATCGCCGCCAAGCTGGCCTTCCTGCCTCCCGAGCCTACGTACGCCCTCCTGCCCGACCTGGAGGCGGGCACCGCTCCTGCTGCCGCGCCGGGCGGCACGGTGCCGGCGCCGGGCCTACGGGCTCGGAGTGGCACGGCCGTAGGGGGGAGCGGTGGAGGTTCCGGGGGCGTGGAAGGGAAGTGGAAGCTCCACCTGACAGAGCGGGCAGAGTTCCAGTACTCCCAGAGAGAGCTGGACGCCACGGAGGTGTTCCTCACCCGCTCTAGCAGGGGCAACAGAATCGGCTGCATGTACATCCGCTGTGCCCCGACCGCCAGGTGGGTTAAGCCGCTTTGGACCCAGAACGCATCTGTGACGCATTCGATTTGAACCACTTTTAACCGTTATTGTCAGGGGTGCACATAACCTTTTGGGGCTACTCAGCGGAGCACCTGGAGATGTGGTGAAATCTCGCTTTTTCGACGTCCCATCATTTCGACTAAGGGTTAGGTTTAGGCATAGTGGTTAACATTCACCAGGTTAGCATTCACCAGCGACGGCAGGTTAGCATTTCACTAGGTTAACATTCACCCGAGTCGAAAAGATGGGACGTCGAACAGATGTTATGTCGAAATGATGACACGAGATGTTGCTTGGTGCTATTTTGCTGAAAATTTTTGTTTTATATACATGACCAAATAGAAGGCTGCAATGCAAGCGTTTCATTGCTGCACATTACATAGTTATGTTCATCAGTGTCATATGATATGAATATTTTTTTTGGCAATGAATAGATGGTGAACTATGACAGCAGATGTTCATGCAACAAATAGATATGCTGTGCACATCCAGTAGTCGCTTGTGCAAGACAAAATAAATAATAGTAAAGAGAAAAGACACCGCCAATGGCCGATCTTATTGTGTACCTGATAATTGCACAGTAAGCGTTTTATTGGAGCTACAGCTCTATGAAAACCTCCACTGATAGGACAGTAGACTGACAGGAAATGGGGAGAGAGATGGGGAGTGACACGCAGCAAAGGTCGTCAGGATCGGGACTCAAACCCGCGGCACGCTGTCAGGCATCAGAGCCTATGTGGTATGCACCCGGCCCGGTAAGCCAGCGGGCGCCCTGAATACAGTATATATATATATCTTTAAAGCGAACATTTGTAACTCAAATCTTTGCTCCCTGGAAAAACATATTTTGAGATGGGGGGCCTGCGGCCAAATAAATATATTTTTTTCAGAAAACCATTAGGATTTAGATGACATTTGTACTAGTTGTTCACTAATCAATGAATAGCTTTATGCATTGCATTGTGCTGACTGTTTCCTTTGACCTTTTGAACCAGTCGGTATATCACACTTCCTCAGAAACATCCCCACACCCTGCTGTGTCTTGTCTCCAGACGTAATGTCTGTCTCTTTCCGCTCTTTCCGCTTATTCCAGTTTCTTTCTTTTTACTTCTTGCACTTGCTTCACTGTTGTGTCGATTCAGCTGTCTCAAAGTTGTTCTCCTCCCGCCTCTCACATCAATTGTTTTTCACCTATTCTGTCTGTCTTTGAACATTTTTAACTTGACATTACTTTTAGGAAGAGATAAACTTTATTATTGGGAGTGTTAAATAATGTGATTTAAAATCAACATGTTTATTTAGCCTCTAGATTTGTGCTAGTGAACCTATGGGCTTTGATTTGTTCTCGAGAGACAAGAGTAGTGGCAATCTTGCCAACTGGCTCCACGTGAGCTCAATTTCATATGTTGAGAGGCAAAATAACTTGTCTGCAGCCTGATCCCCTCTCTGTTGTGCTAGACTACTGCTCATTAATTTACCAAATCAATTAAAAAGACATGGACAGGATTGTGTTACAGATAATGTCATTCTAATGTTACACAACAATGAATACAAACTAGACCTGATATGGACCTCATTGTTATGCCATTTTCTGAGCAGTACGGCCAATGGCAAAACCTCAGGTCATAAGGGCTTTCAAACAAAACCATAAAGGGAGGAGCTCAAACTATCACTGAGTAAAAAAAAAGTATCGGATTGCTTTGAAGAGACCCAACATGCATTCATGAATAAAACGAAAGGGCTACAATACCTGGGGTTTATAATGGATACCCTGCTACTCAGGTTGTATAAAATGGCTAGAAGTAAGAGTCCCTTGACATAGATCCAGTGCCGTAAACCAATCTTGTTACACTGCGCTGTTCACCCCACAGACCTTTTGGCAGTAGAGGCAAGTTGGTCTGTCAGATGATCAACAGGTTCCTTAACCTTAATAGCCTGCAGTCATCTGTATGGACGCAATTATGACTGGAGCAAGTGTCTTCATTTTTATTTATAGTGTAGTCAGAAGAATATGCTTTTTAATGGTGTTTCCAAAGGCGCATGGCTGTTTGTTTTCATTCATTATATTCTATGTCTATTTCAGTAGAACAAACAACCTACATGTAGGCAACATACTGTATACCATGTACTTAAGTCAACTATATAACCTAGGTCAGTGGTAAGGTTTGACATTTTTGACTTTGCACGTAACTCTATATTTGCTGCCTCTACTCCTCTCCTGTACTCCCTCTCAGATTCACAGTGTTGTTCTCCCATGGTAACGCAGTAGACCTGGGCCAGATGAGCAGCTTCTACATCGGCCTGGGCACGCGCATCAACTGCAACATATTTTCCTACGACTACTCGGGCTACGGCGTGAGCTCCGGCAAACCCTCCGAGAAGAACCTGTACGCAGACATAGACGCTGCCTGGCACGCTCTGCGCACACGGTATGCCACGATCTATGTCCATTATGCCGTTGTTGTATTGTGAATGCTGTTCTTTGATGGTTTCACTGTCTGTTGCTGGCGACAGTGTGCTTGATGATGTCTGTACAAGAAACGTTAAATAATAAATAATAAGAAACTGGTCTCTATAATACCTCTCCCTGGCCTGATGGAGGGGGAAAGGAATTGGTTATATAAGGAACTGGGAATATTCAACCCATATAATGTTGAATATTCGATTCAGGCATTAAAGATCCAGGACAAACACATCCTCCCACTTCCTCCCGCATCTCCACTTCAAAGGGGGGAAGTGCAACCACAATGTGTTTGAGTCTCAGCCATACTATAAAAGGAGTTTCGGGCATTCATTTCCGGTACAAAATAAATAAATACTTCTAATAACTTAACATGGGCATAAACATGGAAATATAAACATAAAGAACCAAAATAAGAAATGCATAATTATCCTGGCAGCCACACTCCCACCAAATCTTACACTGAGATTTCTTTCATCTTAAAAGTAACCGCATTAAATAAAGACTTCACATGTTCAGTTACCAAATGAAACCACAAACATTCTGCAGTAATGTGAATCTCCATTCACATTAGTGTACCATAAACCTGTTGTACGACCATGATTGACATCAGGGATGTCTGTGTGTTCCGTTTGGGCACGTACCTTTTAGGCGAAGCCCGAACTGGCGAAGTGGGGAAATGTCCGATACCGTAGCGATCTGGCGAACGTCTTCTGGACAGGGCGTTTATCGTGCGCTTGCCCAGGCCTTACGGCCTGGGCATAAATATAACGATTGCATTCACCACGGCTTCGTAACTCGCGCGGCGCTCCGCCGGCCGCGCGGCCCTGGCCCGCTCTTCGCGGCCACTCGCGCCTGCGGCGCTCGGGGGCGAAGAGCAGGACCAAGGTCCGCTGGCCTTCGCGCCGCTTGCAGTGTCGTGGACAATCGATTCGCCAGATCGCTACGGTAGGAGACAAATCCCCACTTCGCCAGTTCGGGCTTCGCCAGAACAGGACTTTCCCGTTCCGTTTAGGGCCGTTGAGGGTTGACATTATTCTGACATGATCACAGTATATTGTGTTCACTCTTGACTTAAAGGTCACCAGCCTCAAAATGCAAGTCAAACCAGTTGAGACCATGTTTTGGTGCTTGAAGCACTGACCGGTCTTCCTGTGACTTCCAGAACTGTGATTGGTTAGCTCTGAGGGAATCCAGTGACTTTCGGCACTAAGACTGGTTAGTCCTTAGGGAATCCAAGTTGTTATTCGTGTTCTACCACTGGTTGTTACATACCAGGATCACTATCGTGTATGTCTTATCACTGGAAACCCACACAAAAAAAAGCGTTGCTCGTGCACTTTGTTGTGCGCGAGGTTTGTGCGCGACTGTTCTGTAGCGTGGCCACAGCAGACGTCTGGTCAATATATTTCACTGAGATTGTGCACGGAAAAACCTTTTTTTCTCACCCGGCGCGGAAACAAAATGTGCATCCGTGCGCAGCCAGTGAGAACGGCTACATTCATTAACATGGGGCGGAATAAAAGCGGTGTCCAAGCGTATATAGCTGTATGCTGAAGCTACAGAAGCCATACAGCTAAACATACTAAATGCGTTGTGCAGGGCTGAAGAAACCGGTGTCCATGTTTTATGTTATATTAAATGACCACGTTGTCAGTTAGCTGTGTCACTGAGAGAAAGAATAGAGATAAAATATTAGGAGAGATGGGGATTCATCCATGGGTAGTCTGGCCTCAACAGATTATGAGAAACTCTTATTATGCTGTCAGTGTGTTCACTCTAGCAGCGACAAAGCAACAGTCTGCACGTCATTCTCAGTGGAAGCCAGCAACACAAAGGTACTAAGTGATAGGGGTGGGTATGGGGCGATAATCGCGATATGGATACTTTGTATACTGTCAAAGTTAAGGGGAGACCTTGACATTTTAAAGTTAGAGAACCACTGATTTAGACCAAAATACAGATTTAAATGAATTCTGCAATGAATCTCTGTATTAACAATTCAACAGGATCTTTTATAAGGCTCCCTCATTGTATCACGATATATATGATATCTCTGAAAAGGCATATGGTGGATACATTGTATCGTCTCAACGATATTTATCACCATATCGCCCACCCCTACTAAGTGCTGACCAACACTTGTCGCTGCATGACAGGCGTGGCATGCTACAAGACAAGGTTGCGCTGACCTTTTTCAGACCTTGGGCGGCTGACCTTTTTTCAGCTGTCCAGTGACGCAGTGAAGTGTCAGTAAATCACGTTTTTGTTTCACCATTGGTTTCCTTTACACTCTCCTTACAATACGTGCTCTCTTGCGAAATTCTTGCCTTTAACCAGTCCCCTGTAGTATTTTACTTTATTTTTTGTCAGAGGAAGTAGCCTTGCATGATCGCATCCACTTCTGGTTTCCTCAAGCCTAGATTTTTGCGACTGAAGGTCCCAGTTTACCATGAGAAATGTCACAGCTAGTCTGCGTGTAGACGTGAAGCTGTGTGTGTACACATTTTTACAGTCTAGTTGCCAGGCATTGTGAGCTTGTAGATTATCTATTTTCACAAATTTTGCCTCTTTCTTATATTATTTGACAATTTGGTTAATGTTTGACCAGTTCTATTGTATCATTTGTTGATTACTTTTGGTGCAGCAATGTATTTTTTCAAGGTCCCTTGCCCCTTGACTTGGTTGGGTTGTGGCTTCTACTAGACCCCCACTAAAGCACTGGAACTGCACTCTTGCAGTGTAACACAAGGGTGGAGTAGGGAGCTGAGGTTATGGAAGGTGTAAAGAAGGAGACTGGGATAGTGAGAAGACGAAGGCGACAGTAGAGCGGTGGCTCGTAGGGATGCAGAGGAGGGCTTTGTGGGGGGATGGGGTTGAAGAGATGGGAGAGTAGGGGGGTAAACGTCTCTCAAGGACATTGCAGTGTGATAGAGTGTCTCATTAGTGGGAAGTGGTGCTGCCTCACTCACTGCAGCTGTTGCCCTTGGGTAGCTTGACACAGCAGAGCATCAACAGCGCTCAGTGTTTGTGTTTGTAGCCTTATATTCATGTCTCCACAATTACTCACCTCAGTCACCTGCTCGTTCTGCTATAAATCCGTTTGTCTTTTTTTAGATTAAAAAGTAAATATTTACCAACATGGACACACTCGACTAGTTTACACAACATAATGTAACTGCACCACTTAGCGGGTCCTCCAAATCTTTGTGTGATAGAAGCTTTTTCCCTCCTTTTCTATATTAACCACTTGAATCCTAACGTCCATATTCTGAGAATTTTAGCCAAAAATAGCAGCTCTACAAGCTCACAATGCCTCGCGATGCAAGGCGCTGTGAGCTTGTAGATGGTCTATTTTCGGCAAAGAGGTTTTTCTAGAGGGGAAAGAGCAGACCAAGTACAGAGTGAAAGGTCAAGTTCATTAAGTATTGACGGTTCATGTGGTTAAATATCTGGAAACACAAATTTACATGAACCCAAAATACAATGATGATTGTGCTGTCAAACAATGAAACTATATGGAATCTATGAAAAGGTTGTGGGGGTCCCTGCTTCATCTCTCTCTCTCGACTAAGGGTCCTTGGCCTGAAAACGTTGAAGACCCCTGGTTTAGATCATACGACGACAAAACCTCATTCTCTATTCTAATGCTTGTTCTGAACAGGTACGGCATCAGCCCAGAGAACATCATCCTCTACGGACAGAGCATTGGAACAGTACCCACAGTGGACCTGGCATCACGGTACGAATGTGCCGCTGTGGTGCTCCACTCTCCTCTCACCTCGGGCATGAGGGTGGCCTTCCCTGACACAAAGAAGACTTACTGCTTTGACGCCTTCCCCAAGTGAGTCTCCCTCAACTTTGTCTCTGCTGCCACCAGTATTACTTTCAATGAATTGTCTCTGTCGGGTGGAAACCTCATATGTCCAAAACTGCTCAAAATTAGCAGTCAGATCTACAAGCTCTTTTCTTTGACGCTGTCGAGTCACACGAAATCATGTATCAAGTTCGGGCGTTCATTTTTAAAAGAACACAAGGTTTTTGATATGTGACTGTCTCTTACTCTGTCCCTCAGTCTTTCTTTAGTCCTGTCTTGCTCCCTCTTAATCCCTGCACATGTTGGACAGAGACAGGTTGTCACGTACGTCGGGAGTGAGTAATGGTTGAATTTGTCTCCCCTCCGCTCAAATTGTCTGCCCACGGGTCTTACAGACACTATGTATGGGCCTTCAGATGTGTGCTTGCATGAGTTCACAGAGCGGTCGGCTTCCGGTTGGCATTTCCACACAATTAATAGGCTTGGCAGGGCTGCATGGACATTTCGACTTGCAGTGTCATTTGTGAAAGTATTGTTCAAGTCAAAGGGCCATGCTTTTAACACATTTTGTGTCGGGCATTAATTAATTCAGTAGCTTCTGCCAGGGTTTTCAGTGCTTTTAGCTATTTTCGAGGGCACGCGTCCGTGTCTGTGTGGATGTGATCGTGTTAGAATTCACCCAGACAGGAAAGATATTTCTCCGGTTGTAGCTTCACCTAGTGTCCACTAAACACAGCTTGTGAATGGACTATGACTGTGGAAACCTAGAACCAGAGATAATCCCATTTCCCTGCAGAAGAAGTTGAACCGGATAGAGCTTTTTGAGCGGTGGTCAGACCACCACTCATATTAAAATGATATCAAGACAGAGACCTCAGGAAATGTGTTAATATTCCTTTTATTTCTTCTGCATTTCAAAGCGTTGTATGGTCACTAGGGTATTTGTGTAGCCAGTAGAATCCCCCACTATGTAAGCTGTGCATTACTCTCGTGATAAACCCAGATAAGTCTTTATATGACACCAATAAATCATCCTACTGTAATATGTCTTCTTCGTACTGCTCAATAGATTTGGACAATCACAGGGTGCATGAATGAAATAATCAAGGGCCTCCCCTCGAGTCCCCTGTGTGTTGTTGCTTTTGTCCTAAATGACACTCGGGGCAAAGTAAATGGGAGACAGTGCCGGCCTTTGCACAGTTAAGTCCCAGATGGTACCATTGGGTGGGGAGAGGAGACGGCGTAGACCAGGGAATGCCTCTCTATGCACAGTGTACTGTGAGAAAGCCTCCAGTGTTCGTGTTGTGCCTATTGCCTACTGTATCCCCCCGGGAATCAGTCTGTATTAGGGGTGGGCGATACTGGAAAAAAACATTATCACGATACTCTTCATGTAGTATCACGATACACGATATTATCACGATACTGTTTTATGCGAGTTTTTAGGTTTATTATGATTATTAGACCCACACAGATATTCTATTGATAATATATTCATTGTTATGCTGCATATAGAAAGATAGATATCCTAATCTATGATTTCTTTAATGATAACATTTTGATTTTTGATTAAACAATTAACATCTTTTACCTCAAAATATTTACTAGTTGGTGTGATGATGGTTCAGGTCATTCAAATGGGTGCAAGAAATGTTTTATGGGTTCCCATAAAATGTTTTTGAGTATTTTCAAAACAATTTGGCTAAATCATTTCGGGACCTCTCACAGGTTGACAACCCATGCCTTACCATTGAAACTTGGGGGAAAACAAATTACCCTACGACCAACCAAAGTCAGGAGGTTTGTTTTGATACAAGCTTTCTTTTTACAGAATTACTCCGTATTTTACAATACAGTTATCATCCTAGCTTTTAGCTTTTCTACTAAACAAAAATGGCATGGTTTTATAACTAAGCCAATTATGAAATAGACGCGAAATAGACGCTACGATTTCACCGCGAGACACACGCATGCTTCAACGGTGAAAGCATAACAAACAAAGCACTTTATAGCTACTTGTTTGTAGTTAATAAAAACAGAAGCATGCATTTACAAGGCGATCTAAATCACCTCATCAATACTGCCAGAACACACAGCTGTGGACTCCACTCCAGCGCGCACACACACACACACACACACACACACAGCTCAGCAGTTTGCAGTGAGATGGCTGATAGCGATAGCAGGACGGATAAAGTAGTTTGCGTCCTGTTAGTTTAATGCATCCATTATTAAAAATATGCTTCAAAGAATGCAGGGCAAGCTGCATCACTGCTTTATAAAGTCCCGTGAAAGTGAAACTAAATCGTGGTCGTGGACCAGTGTGCCGTGCTGCTCGGTGCTCCGGTCAGTCACTGTAGTAGAGTGTAGACACTCGTAGCCTGTCTGCGTGCTGCCCGGGGGCGGGGCCGTGAAAGCAAAGGGACAGATCCTCAAGCCATATGACACGTTGAGCCGCGACACGTTGTTAGCTTGTAGATCTGTTCTTTTTGGTGAATTACACCACCGTACTATAGAAGTATAAATTAAGCAATAGAGCAGCGACTCATAGAACGTGCACTCGCTGTATCCAGAGCCTTTTCTGTATGACTGTTTGTATCACGAGAGAAACGATAATCTGAAAAGGCATATCGTGGCAAAGCTGTATCGTCGAGACGATAATTATCGCCATATCGCCCACCCCTAGTCTGTATTATTATTATTTCAATGCTGCTGCTTTGTCTCTGAACACGTACACACTTAAGACCTCATATAGTATACAATTAACATGCTGGATTCTCACCAGAGCTATCAGCTGTTAAGCGCTAAGCGTAGAGAATTTCAACAGAATTGTTTGTAGGACTTTATTTCCTCTCCCGTAACCCTGATTATTGTGCTGTCGTTGCTGTCGGACAAAAACCTCTTATATCCACATTTTAGCTTTTTGTGTTTTTTCCTAAATGAATGCCCTACTTCATCGTAATAGTGCAGAGTCACACAAAAGCATCAAAAGTAGCAGATCCACACACAAGCTCGAAACGTGGTGCGACGCGTTTCTTTTAAGCTTGTAGATCTGCTACTTGTGAATTTGAATCCTGAGTAGTCACAGATTTGTTTCCACCTGACAATGACATAATATCACATTTTGTATACAGTATTTTCCGGACTATAAGGCGCACCGGACTATAAGGCACACTGTCAATGAATGGTCTATTTTCGAACTGTTTTCATATATAAGGCGCACCGGACTATAAGGCGCACATAATAGACGCTACTGTTGCGTTATGCATCCAACAGATGGAGCTGTGCTAAAGGGAATGTCAATGTCAATGAGTGATCCATATATAAGGCGCACTGGACTATAAGGCGCACTGTAGTTTTTTGAGAAAATTAAAGGCTTTTAAGTGCGCCTTATAGTCTGGAAAATACGGTATATATAATTACATAATTACATGTGAATGACAGTTTGATATCCCAAGATTTATTCAACTGTCAGAAATGACAGCATCTTTAAACTGTCCTTGTCAAATTGTGACAGCTGTGCTCTGCCACGTCATATGAAATGGGTCAATCTTTTTACATTCTCAGTTAAAATAGCTGACAAATGATGTGAAAAGTAAAAAGTAGGAATTGAATAAATCCTCAAAACGTAGCACATCCAAAACTTAAAATCAATGGAGGACAAAGTACTAACATTTCTACTTTTTTACTGGCACTCACCAACAAACAAATGCTTAACACGTTTCGGCTATGAGCCTTCATCATCATGATGCTTTGATGAAGGCTCATAGCCGAAACGCGTAAGCAACTGATCAGCATGATTGCAGCAATTGGGAAATCCCACGTTTTGTTTGCAGTATGCTTTAAGGCAGTGTTTCTCAAAGTGGATTTAAGGGACTCTGTGGGTTCCTTTAGGGGGGTCTAATGGACCCATGCATGTCTGTAACTCTGACAGTGTACAAATGGAACCAAATGGACCCTAACAAGTCCATTTGGTTCCATTAGTACACTGTCAGAGTTAAGGGGAGACCTTGAAATGTAAAAGTTTGAGAAACACTGCCTCGGCTCTTACTACTTTGTTGTAGATTCCTGAATGAATGCCCTAACAATCCTAAACGCTGACCTTCTTTTCGCCCATTCTACCCTACGCTTGCTTTCCTTGTCTCAGCATCGAGAAGGTCTCCAAGATCACGTCTCCGGTGCTGATCATCCACGGCACGGAGGACGAGGTGATCGACTTCTCCCACGGCCTGGCGCTGTTCGAGCGCTGCCCCAAGGCTGTGGAGCCCCTCTGGGTGGAAGGGGCCGGACACAACGACATTGAACTGTACAGCCAGTATCTGGAGCGTCTGCGTCGCTTCATAGGACAGGAGTTGGCGGTGCAGCACGCCTGACTGCTGCACCTCACCACCATCACCATCGTCCTTATCAGAACTGTTGTCGTCATCATCATCATGATCAATGTTTCTATTAGGCTCCTCCTGGTTCATCTCTCTGTTCCATCCACAGCCCTGCTCCTTCCATTCAGGTCTGGATCAACCTGTTTAACCACTTTAACCATTATTTTATGCTTTAGCTATAAAAGAAAATAGCAGAGATACAAGTTAGATATTTTTTTCTTTTTTGAAAGATCGTGTAATTGTGTGCAAATCTTAAGTGAACATTTTGAACTCAAATCTTTGCTTCTGGGGGTCCCTGGAACAACATATTTTGAGATGGGGCACGCGGCCAAATACATAATTCTGGGCGTCCTTGACATGGAAAAGAAATGTAGAACCACTGATGGTAGAAAGATTTGGAAGGATTTAGAAGACATTTATAGAATCGGGTCAATATATTCTGACTTGCACACATTTTCACAATTTTTTAAAAATAGCAGTGCTGCGCTGTGAGCTTGTATATCTGCAATTTTTTTAACAGCTAAAGCATAAAATGATGGTTAAAGCGGTTCAAGTCTAACGCGACACAGACGCGTTCCAGGTCTTAATGGGTGACTGGAGTCCCTCAGGGCTCTACACTAGTGTATTTTCTCTTTTCTGTTACTGTGGGTAAAGCTCACTCGACATTTTCTGTGAAAGCTTTGACCCACAATTTAGGATGCTGGGGTTTGTGGTTAGAAAGGGGAACTTCTCGAACCTTACTTAACTTGAATCCTATTGTTTTGTTGTTAGGGGAACCTGTGAAAATATGCCATAGTCTATCTACCGAGTGCATGATTGCGTGGAGGATCACTACGAGTTTGGAAGACACAAGAGATGTCACTATGTGATTAAGGACCCTGCACTTGAAGAAGCTGGCAGAGAGAAAATCATCAGTAACAAACACTTCAGGATAGTCAAGGAGGGTACCATCGGGTATGTTATGATCTGAGATCTGAGCTTGGTGGCGATTTTCCAGCGTTGGCTTTCAAGAAAGCATTGGGAAGTGTTCCATGATCAGATTTTCTTATGTCCGCTTCACAATAGAGCGATAGGATTCATGTTAAATATGAGCAGAGTTTCCCCTTTTAAGGGTGTCTGATGGAAATGGCTGTGTCACGAGTCACGACCCTCTCTGCTGCAGAACACCAGCAACTTCCTCTCCAGTTCTAGTTCAGTTTTCAGAGGACCTCCAGTCCTCTCCCTACAACAATATGCCTGGTGTGCGAGTGGGGATAGATACACTCCATTGAATTGGAAGGACAGGAGTTCAAGAGTCTCTCAAAACGAATGGTCCCTGTGAGCAGCTGCACTGTCCTTTTTGTTTGGATTTGACCCTTGTTTATGTCTCATACCTGTTGTTAATGGCTGCTGGTGAAGCACCACTCTCTCGTTTCCATCATCCCAGGAGACGGTGCAGGAGCACTAACATTGTCCAGGCCTTGGTTTTCTACCGCCAGCCTGTTTTTTTATTCAAGCCATTTCATCAAGGGCCTGACGACGCTCAATGTGAAGACACCTCTAGACTGAGTGTTCTCCTCCTCATTGATGAATGTTCCACTTTTGGAATTGTTGTAAATTCACCGGAATTTGCCCCAAATCCTGCAAACGACTAAAACACGCGAACAGACTTTTCTTTTTAAAACGAAGAACTAAACATTACTGCACTACCGTTCTTCTTTTAATTAGTTGGCAGTTTATTTGTGTTCAATGACTGTTGAAGGCTGCGGCAGAGCTGCAATGAAATACTGACATTTTAGCATTTAAAATTGGATTGTGGTTATCCTTTGGTTTTATTTTTTTGCTTTTACGACACTTGTCTCCAGCCGGAATTGAACTGTGGATGTCCGATCATCAGCTAGACAGCTACTGGTTAGTGGTTATTATATTGTATTAAATTAGACAATATGACATGATTATTCAGCCACTATGACATGTTAAAGGAAAAACTTGGTTGTGCTTGACAACTGATGACATACAACCTTTTCTCACTCTGTTCCTTTTCTCCCTCTGG
The DNA here is from genome assembly GCF_963921795.1 of Nannobrachium achirus. Classification (NCBI taxonomy): domain Eukaryota; kingdom Metazoa; phylum Chordata; class Actinopteri; order Myctophiformes; family Myctophidae; genus Nannobrachium; species Nannobrachium achirus. The sequence goes on from NC_137810.1 coordinate 51,255,001, forward strand.
TTTACAATATCTTAACTCTTTTTAATATTGGTCCATGTTGGTACAGTACATGGATGTATTCGCTGACAGTGGAAACTTGATTTTATTATTATTATTATTAAGCTTTAATGTTATTAAACTTATTTCATTGGAATCCAAAAGGCTAGGAGAGCGGGTAGTTCTATACTAAAGTATGGGTAGTTCTATACTAAAGTATTTGCTCTTATTTTGAACAGACCATAAAGGTTCATAACATCTTTGTAACGTTTTCAAATATGGCACACTTTAATTTGACTGCACAGTGCTTGGTATCAGAATGTGTTGTACAGAACCTTTATAGCTGATGGTGTGACCTTTGACCCCATCAAACCTCTAGTTTAACGTATCACACACCTGTGAAAAATGCTTTTTGCTCTTGTTGGGGGTGATATCACTTCATTTGAACCTAGATTTACATCATTTGTCTCGTTTGTCTAGATGCAGGCTATATTTTCTAATAAAATATAGATTTTTGCAAATGCTTAAGCTAATTCCTAACCCCTCCGACCTTTATTGAATGTCTAACTTCTTCCTTTTTAACTACATTTTTAAAACACACTCTGCCATTTGTATGTAATCATAGTAGGGTGAAAGCAACGCTTAATTGTTTGATTGTTTTGAAGCGGTATAGGGATTTACAACCAAGTTCAGTTATTGTATATATAGAAACCAAAGTTTTACAGATACTATTCATTGGCTGTACATTAGCTTCTCCTGCACCAAACATCATGTCTGTCTCTCTAGTACTGGATGTACGTGGATATGAAATCAAAAAGCATTTTGTGTGATCGCTCCCTCAACAAATTCCAGAGCAATCCGGTGACTTATCATACAGTACATCTTTGTTCTTCTATTCATGTGTGTGTTTTAACAAACAGGAACACCTTTGAATTCCACATACAACAAATACAGGTTGTGGGCTGTTACTTCAACGCAGTTTATAAAAAAAACTAGAGGCTCATGGGTGTTTACTCAAATTTTGATGCTTATTTGTTAGGGAATATAAATCACTATAACTTGTGTTAAAAGAGGTATGTGTGTGTGTGTGTGTGTGCGTGCGTGCGTGCGTCTACGCGCGCGCATGTGGGGGTGTGTGTGTGAGAGTCTTAAAGGGAAGATAATGACTGACGAAAAGCTCCAAACAGACGGGAAAAGTGTTTGTTTCAAAATATATATATATATTTAAAGAAATTATTTCTTTTGTATCCGAATGAATTATATGAGTCTTTATGCGTTTAGATTTGGGTGAGAGTCTGGGAAATTAAATGGTGGATGGAGGGCCAGTTGGGGTTTGTTCGTCATATATCATGTTTATTATTTCCTGTTATTTTTAGTTTTAAAGATATCATCTTTTTCCAAGAATTTAAGAACATAGTAAATAAATGAATTGATAATATAGAGTATAATGTCCATTTCTCTGTCATTGTCTCTCATAAACATTGTGTTTCCGTTTGTTTTCAAGGACTCAATGTTGGGTGTCCTCCTAGGTGTTTGCATTCACTTCATTTAAATCCATGAAATCCAGATCAATAATCAGTTAAATAAATGTATGGCCATATCGTCACTGTCGGGCAGAAACCTTGTATCTCCACGTTTAAAATGTGTAATTTTTTTGCAAAGTAAAGCACTGCTTCAACACACAAGGCCGTCGCACAAAAGTAGTGAAAACAGCTGATCTACAAGCACACAACGCCGTTGTGTGCTTGTAGATCAGCTGTTTTCACTAGTTTAATCATTTAAAAAATGATAAATACAAAACAAACACTTTTGGACATACAAGGTTTCCATGCACCCGACAACGACCATATAGAAGTCCAATAGATCCTGTTGGATCACTGGTAACCCGTGTTTAACAGATGGGTTTGGGTTATTATCTTGCCAAATGTTCTGTTTTAATTCTAGTAGCACAAGGCCTTTAGTCTGTCCTAACCTCAGTCTGACACCATGAAGAGATGGGGGAAACAGACAGATGGGTCTTAAGCTCAAACCACCATCCCCCCTAACACACACACACACACACACACTCCTGTGTCTTTGTCAATGGACTACTACACAAATAGTCTGGTATCCCACTCAAATGCTCTTATGGCCTGCATGGCACATGGATATGGATTATAAGGCAGATGCAACACTACATGCCCCCAGCAGCACATGGCAAAGTTAGTGCAGCTTGACCTGTATCAAACACACAGCCCACACTCCCAGACACTAGATACAGCCCCGAGGTATGATGTTGGCCTAGACAACTCTGAATACCACTGTGTATTATTGATGTGCGTGTGTGTGTGTGTGTGTGTGTGTGTGTGTGAGAGAGAGAGAGAAGTACTGTACTATCAATATCTACATATCTGTCTGTAAGTGAAGTGTATGGTATATCTCTATCTGTGTGTGTGTGTGTGTGTGTGTGTGTGTGTGTGTTTTAACAAATGCTGAACATCATAACTTGTAATCACTAAAAGAAAAGAATATAGGCTAATAATAGGTGAACAAGATACTGTAGGCCTATTCGCATTTTCACAAGGCCAAATATAAGTCACTCATTATTCCTAAACACATACAATCAATGATTAGACTATTTATGGTCTTCACGGTGGGTAGGCTACATGCGAATGGACGAGGAAAGGGTAGTACAAGTAAAGGCAGCAAGCAATGTGCTGACACGCAACTATGCTGGGTGGGTGGGTGTCGTCACTGCGCGTCCACCAGGGGCGTGGATTTCACCGGTTTCCCCGACACAGTGACACACAATGACCCAACACACCGTGGCAAGAAGAGGGTGTAGATACAGTAGACGAGGCAATGGTCACACACGCAAAACTATAATAAGACAGTGAGTAAATCGCTTTATTCTGCCTATATTTAGTTTGTTGGTTCCCCCCCCCCCGTCACAACGGTTCAAGTGAGGGTGTGGCATTATTTGGCAACATTTTACAACCTCTAACAATCTGTACTCCACGCGAATAATGGCAACGTTTGCGCTCACTGACTACTTTGCCGCAGAATGCTTGGTTTCCATTTCCACGGGAGCAGCAGTGTTTCGTGACCCCAGTGGGCCTCCTTCGCATCGGAACTACTCCTCCCCTCCTCAGCACCAGCACCAGCACCACGGAGGAGGCTCTGTGGAGGACAGGGAGGTTGTGGACATCACGCTGAAGGACAGAGACACTTGCTGTGAGGACTCGGAGGGGACGCGGCTTCTTCTTCGACCAATGTCGGCCCGCTCTGACAGTAGTAACTCTTGCGTCGGTGACGCTGACAGTCACAGCAGTTCATGTGGGGAGAGTGGCTGCTCTCCAACACCACCACCACCATCATCATCATCCTCCTCCTCGTCTATTACTACGCCTACGCCGTCCACACAGCAGCAGCGCCAGAGCTCTCTGGCTGTGATGAGGAGATACTGCTGTACGTACAGAGACTGTTGCAGATCCTATGGGAAGTCCTCCCATCTGAAGGCACATCTGAGGACGCACACAGGTACTTGTTCGTGTTGACAACAACACATAGGAAATAGCCTACAGCAGCCAGCAGGGGTCTTTTCAGGCCAGGGACCCCTTAGTCGAGAGAGAGATGAAGCAGGGACTCCCACAACCCATAGATTCCATATAGTTTCATTGTTTGACAGCACAATCATCAGTGTATTTTGGATTCATGTCGATTAGTATTTTCAGATATTTAACCACTTGAACCGTCAATATTTAATAAACTTGACCTTTCACTCTGTTCTTGAACTTGTACCTTTCCCCCTCTACATTAAACCTATTTTACAAAAATAGCTGATCTACAAGCTCACAGGCGTTGTGAGCTTGTAGATCTGCTATTCTTGGCTAAAGTTCTCAGAATATGGATGCTAGGGTTCAAGTGATTAAAGGAGAAAAAAAAGCTTCTATCACACAAAGATTTGGAGGACCCCCTGTAGTAAATCCGAGGACCCCTAGGGGTCCTGGACCCCCTGTTGAAGACCCCTGGTCTACAGCCTATAATGTTTACCCGGCCACATGCACACAACCTACAATCAAAGCTATGTAACCTTGGAGGCCATAATAACACAATAAAATACAACAATCTCTACTTCTCTTAAGAGCTGTCAAACCCATCTGTGTAGGTCTAGTAGCTATAGCCTAAAGAAGTCATCCTTACTTTACTTAGACCGAAATAGCTATACAATCATACATGTTTATTTAAATGAACTGTAGACCCCTCACATTAAGTAAATTATAAGAACAGAAACTGAAAATTGTACCTACAGACAGTTGGCTGCTACTGTACTTGACCCAACACTGTAAACCTTTGCTCTAGTAGAGATTATCCAGCATGGGTAGGCCTATGGCATAAATCCATAAACAGGTTTAAGTCTTTGTGTACATGAAGCCATGCTGGCGAATTATTTACACCAATCCAAAACATAATAGATAGTTGTTTTGTAACATCGTGGATGGATTCTGTATTTGTTTTTAGCCAGCAAAGATCTTGGTCCATCCATCATCCTTATTTCTGATCAGATATCTTTCAAGGTCATAGGCCTATACATGTTTTTGTACTGAAGTTAATCTGTGGAGTAAATTAAACAGGAATTCACATGTCCCTAGTTATCTCTGGTCATGTTTGTAAATAAATAGGTAGGGTAAGTGATATATCTTTGTTGAAATAAATATGAACTAGCCCTTTATTCTGATAGTAACCATTGATTGGTGTAGACTATAGTGTTTGTTCGTTCTGTAGCAGGGGTCTCCCTGTCACAGCTATATATTCAACAGAAAAGGCATTTTTAGCCCGGGATACCAATGTTATCCAATCAGGAGAGATATACAGGATATAGGATGAACAAGTACAGTTGAAAATGATGACAAAGAAATGAGCAGAATGTTTTTAAATTGGAACTCTTAACTCTATACATTTTAAGCTGATACATGGCTACTCTCTCCTGATTGGCTGAAATTGACAACCCACCTGAACATGAGTATTATGTTTATTAAAGAGCTGGGGAGACTGGGAGACGCCTGTTACTGAACAAACACTCTATTATTAGCAATCAGAATATCGAACATTAACATTTAGTTGTGACCGTAGGTCGCAAAACCTCCAGATCCTGTGCGTGCGTCCCAGTGCGCGACACCTCCTCCCAGCTCAGCAGAAGGATATAGCTGACCTGTTCTGACATCACAATGATGTCGCAAATGAATTCCGACCTTGTCTGACATCATAGACCTATGACGTCTGATATCATACGAACCCTTTTATGCCGATTGATGGAGATCCCTGATGTCATCAATCGTCACACCTGCAAATTAATTCTGTCCTTGTCCCTTTTATGCCCATATATGGAGATCCCTGATGTCATCAATATTAAGCCCATATCTGGGAATGCCCATATGTGGACATATTGTGTCAGTCTCATGTGGTCTCTGATGTCAGACGTAAGTCATCTCCATATAGAGGGTATGCGCATGACATCGTCATCATACCCGGAAGTTAAGCTGGAAAAAAACTACTTTCTGGCCTTGACAGCCCATACATCCAAACAGAAAAGTCTTATCCGATTGCATTAAACAACTTTAAACTCAATTTGCCACTCGATTTGCCATTCACTTCTGCTGGCACCCAGACGGATGCGTGTACGCGCCCATGCCCTTTAGGGTGAGGCCGCTTCTCGCCCTTAGGGCGTCTTACTGGTATTATAAAGAGCACTTCAAAAGGAGAAACCTGTCAAAGTGTGTATTTTCTGGAGTACAGGGGTGAGAGGCCAGTCTTTGAATGCAGAGAGTCCTGTTTCGCTTCGCATGCCTTCCATGATGATTATCCTTTTAACAAAAAGTGTTTTGTTTTAAATAAAAAATATCACTTACCATACCCTTTTAAATATAAAATGTTAATCTGAAAGCCAAACCCCTCATTGTATGTAAACACTGAGTAAGTATACTGGAACGATGGACATGCAAACACACAACAGTCAGCTACTGCCACAGCTGCTGTCCAGTGTCCAAACCTCAACACCAGACCCCCAAAGAAAATGAAGGCATTTTGGGGGTAAAAAATAGCAGTGTCAGTCAGTATACATGACATGTTTTCAATATGAGGCACAACAAAGTTTCCAAACTGAATCCATATGGAGGCAATAAGCGTGCAAAAAGCCAGCATGAAACAAGTGAAACCACGCACAATAATACAAAAAATGTGTTGCATGAAATAAAAATCACACCTAGTGTGATCTGAGTGGTGCTATTTATGAGTTGCCAAGATGTACGTAGGCCAGATGTAGGCATTTGTCCTTTTGAGCGGTGGTAAACCGCTCCTAAGAGTGGCTGTGTGTGTGTCTGTAGCCTTTTTCCTCAGCGTTTTGCCATAGCAAAACGTGTGTGTAGCATACCCTGTACATTCTAGACTCAAATCCTCGTCTGAAGACGTTATGCAAGCACGACCACCGCTCTCTTCACATTGGGTGTGATTTTTTACCGTCAGTGAAGTCGCTGAAGGGGGCACATGTAGCCTGTATTACATCACTAATTACATCCTAGATCTATATCCTAGTCTGAAGACGTTATGCAAGCATGACCACCGCTCACTTCACATTGGGTGTGATTTCTATAGACAGCTAGACATGCTGAACACAAACATAACACATACATGTGTGACCAGAGAATCATAAAATACTCTCTTGGACTAAATATTTGACTGTTTTTTTTTCTTCTGTTCAACAGGAGAGAAACCCTTCGGCTGTACCTGGCCTGGCTGTGAGAAGAGGTTTGCTCGTTCAGATGAGCTGGCTCGCCACACCCGCACGCACACGGGAGAGAAGCGCTTCCTGTGTCCACTGTGCGACAAGCGCTTCATGCGCAGCGACCACCTGCTGAAACACGCACGCCGTCACCCTGACTTCCAACCCCACATGGTTAGTCGGAAGATGGATGGAATTCAACCAATGAGTCATATTGATGAGACTTTTAATTGACCCATTTAGGCCTTAGGATTATTGAATGCTTTAACTATTGAAAAATAGCAGATATACAAGCTCACAGCGCGGCACCGAGTGCCGCACTGCGAGCTTGTAGATCTGCTATTTTTTTTAAAGTTTGAATATATGTCTTTTTTAAGCGAACGTTTGTAACTCAAATTTTGCTTCTGGGTGGTCCCTGTAACTAAATATTTTGAGATGGGGGTCCGTGGCCAAATACATATCATTTTGGGGGTCCTTCACGTGAAAAGGTTTGAGAACCACTGACATGGTAGTCTCTCAAGAACAGACTAACTGAGCTCCAGTTGAAAGTGAAAAGGACCTTTTCTTTGATGACGGCTAGCCAGATTGCTGACATAAAAACATAGGTTTTTCCAAAAATCTCAGAAGGATTCAAAAGACACTTATAGAATCGGGTCAAAATTCAAATTTTCACGACTTTAAAAAAGTTGTTAAAGCATAAAATAATAATACACAGTACTGTGTACCTGTTCTGAATGGGTTAATTGCAAGTTACTGTATCTCAGAGTGAACTACAGTCTCAGATGTAAATGGTTAGTAAGTAGGAGGCTACTGTATTGGGAGTTTGGGAGAAACTTAGCTGTGTAGAGTGTTAAATGAATAACGCAATCCAGCACCAGAAAAGGCCTGGATTGTGAACAGACTATGGGGAAATGTTTACACAAATGAAAACCTCAACCTGGATTTTTGCTGTGCTGCCATTATTTATCTATGCCATAAATTGTTAACTAGTGGGTGCTGTAGATCGACGTTACTTTTGTATGCCTAAATGGGTTTTTGATGCAGCGAATAAATTAGTGAGATTGTTGCTGTATGGAATGTGGTGGTTGAATCATTATTTATATTATAAAACATATAGTTTCTCTTTTGTTCTGGCTATCAATTAAAGTTCAAGTACACATTTTTTGATCTGTTCTACAGTTATTACGACACAAATGCACTTTCACAGTTTTCTTTAATTAGGCTTGTCTATGGCTGCTACACGCACACAGGTACCTTGAAACTGGATTAAATACTTCTATTGTTGTTTGTCCTGTTGATTCTAACCATCGATTTATTCCATTCCGTCATGATTCATCCTTTCTGGACGTAGTAAAGGCATTAAAGGGATCACTCATATACATTACGTTGTTTAATATGTTATATTGTTGAATTGAATGCATAGGAACACAATTGAAACAAGTCCCCAGGACGTTTTTTGTTATACTTTTAGCCTTAATGTATGACTGTACCAAATGCTGTTTACATTTCTGACTAATAAAGTAATCAATCTATCAATCCTTTTTTTTACCTCTGCATTTTACAAATGTATAGATTTATGTTGGAAATGTAACAAAGTTGCTTTCCACAGTCTACTGTGGAGAGAAAACAATGTGTGTCCCCCTCCAATAAATTTAGTGAGAGGGAATTAATTGTTATTGCCGTCTCTGTGAAACTCAACTGGATGGTTGGAATCAATTCAATATACTGATATTAGTTTGTTTATTTCCCCAGAACACAATTGTATTTTTCACAACATTTAAATAACATCTAAATACCAACTGAGCATTTTGTTTTTGAATTCTGTGCTTGCCTGGTGCTGCAGTCATGGGAAGAGGAAGGTCATGGCTGCTGCATTCAAGTCAGCAGATTGGCCCTGCACTCAGCAAAATGACTTGGTTCTGGTCCAGCATACTTCCTGGTCCCTATATCAGCACTGTCAATCCTAAAACCATTTAGTGTTCATCCTATCAAAGATTCAGGTTCAAGATGCACAAGAAATCCAAGGTGAAGCTTACTCCATCCTACATCTCTATTCCATCTTTCTCAAATTAATAGTTTAGAGGAGACTCAATATTCTAAACCATTTAAGTAGTTAAAAATGTTTTGAAATGTATAGATTTTTATAGGAAAAGGAAATTGGATTTTTATTTGTGACCCATAAAAATCGGTCCTTGGCCCACAAACGGGTCCTATTGATCAAACAAGCTTGAAATAAAGGCTAACATCCCATAAACACTGTACAGGCCATTGGAGATTGGTGTTTGAATCGCAGGTAGCCTACATGAAATGAAAATCCAGATTCAACTCTAAAGCATTTTTTTTTAAGCGGTGAAAGCCGCTTCCAAGGAGTGGCATGTACATGTTTTTTTTGAGGATTCCCATAGATTCTCAAGGAGTGGCAATTTGTCTGTCCGTACATGTGCACGTGCATGCAGAATTGAGGATTGGTCAAGCTTCACATGACAATTTGGCCCTCCAGACAAAATCATTCATTCATTCATTCAGAATTCATAAAAATATAGAACTAAAGCACATAGAAAGTATAGATCTAGAACACAGAATGTATAGATCTAGAAAAAGATTTCATAGCTCTAGAACACAGAATAAAAATTCACCGCTTCACTTCGAACCGAGGTTTGATTTTAAGTCTAGCGTTATGAAGAACTCTTCAAAATCACTATGAGATCACACTGATGTGATGCCTCCCCTGCAAACATAATATCTATGTGAAAATATTGTTTTGTGTATTATGAATTTTGTACCAAACCATGATATAGGCTACCAACCAAAGTGAGTTCGAAAACATGACCAACAACAAAATAAACTCCCATACCTACTGTGAGAAATACAACAATGTGCAAACACAGCAGCAAGATGTGTGGACTGTTGCGATAAATGAAGGCTAGAGACTGGAACACAACCACCCAAACCACTGATTGACAATAACATCTAGACCTACTGCACATACAGTATTAAATAAAGCCGCTAGCTTTAAACACATTTTAAATCAGAGTTTTTCTTTTTCTTATACTACCGGTATTTAAATCGTATTGAGAACAAAACAAATCTGCTATTTGTTCCAAAAGCTTTATACCCTGTATAAAACGACAATGCGACATAACTCTGTTTACACAATGCTGTACCCCCTCAAACTGTATATAAAATGTTCCCCATTTTCAACTGTTTTTATTTTATTTTGACACTTGCTTTGGCAATGTAAGCAACATGTGTTGACATCCTTTTTTCTTGTTGGTTTGACATTTTTAAACATCTGTATGGGGTCAAACACATTAATGTTGGGGTCCGTGACATAAATCAGAATCACTGCTGTACATCTTTCTGTCTATCAGTCCCTTGCTGCTTGTCCCTTGTTTTGCCTGTCTGTCTGCTTGTCTTTGTTGTACAGTACATGCATCTTACAGCAAGTATTAAAGCTGTTCCTGTTCTCTATTAGAGCAGAAACGTATTTTGGAAAACGTTTACATGATTATAGAGAGTGAAGGAGCAAAAACGAGCAATAGTGGCCAATGCCTCTGTCTGAAATAAAACCTGTGAAAATTGTAGATTATTATGCTGAAACCTTCATATGATAACATGCACTTCTCACTTGTGGTAGTAGAGTGAATCATAACTTGATATTTTTATCCAAGAAGTTAATCCTGGAAGATCTTTTTATTCAAATTATTTTATTTGACCCACTAAAATAAGAGCACAGTGATTGCTTCTTCCATAGATCTTACATTATATTAATTATGTTGGGATATTAATGTTAATACATTCACTATGACTCCAAACTCCAAATGAAATGAAAGAGAAAACAAAAATAACTTTGTTTAAACTATATACATTTACAATGTATACATAAACAAAATGTATTAAAAGTTGACTGATTTACATGACATTTTGAAAAGAAAATATTGAGAACTGAAAATGAAATGTGAAAATGAAAAGTCAAAGCCATCTGTTGACAGGACAATAACTTGCCTTTTGGCTGAGAGGAAGAGTGAGCATTCTGCGCTCACTCTTCCTCAAGCCCATGTCTGCTGACTGCACTGCTCTCCATCTTGCCATCTCCTTGTTCACAAGGGTAGAGAGAAAATACATTTTGGGTCTGAGCTAAACACAAAGGACCCCAGAATAGGACATTGATGTAGGGGTGCAACAGTTAATGGAATATTTCACCATGAAACATGTTTGGGGTCATTTTAATAACTACTCAGGGTTTTGTGTGCACCCCAGACAGTGTTTAAGTTGCTTGATTCAATGTTTAGATGTTTGATATTGGATTTTTATCAGACAAGCCCCCTTCCTATAACCCATAATTCAAACTCCATTTTAACCATGTTGGATTCATTGAATAACACACATCCGTGGTTCTGTTGGCAGATATGTCTTTCCAAGTAATTTCTTTGTTTATTTTAATTTTTTCATTTCCCACATAAATTAGATAAAAACAACAACACACAGGTCCCTTAAGTTAGAAACGTTATAAGCCAAGACTCACCCTGAGAGCTTTCCGACCAGCAATGGAACCCATCTTTCGTACAGGCATCAACCAGAAACCTGAGAAAGCACACACATGAAAGGAAATTTGCCAAGAAATACAACTTTTTAACAGGAACATTAACAGACATCATTTTCTGCCTTTTTAAATAAGCTGTCTCCACTTACCTAGGTATGTCCCCATGTGTTCAGTATTATACTGAGGTAGGCTCTCTAGTGGTACTCTGAAAACCTTCAAAAATACATTAAAACAGAATTTTAGACAAAGACAACTGGACAAATTATAATCAATCACATTGATTGAATGCGCAATTTGTGCATTTTAGACTCTCAAGTCCAATCAAACATGTGATCTTTAATTGCAACCGCAGATTAGTATGTGAACGGTCACAGCTTGTCCGTATGTACTATGTATCTCTGTCACACCTGACACTGTAATTCTAAGGGTTTGCCGCTCTGACATCACGCTCTGGCTTCACTGTGATGTCACACTAACAGAATCCCTTTTATGCCCATATATGGAGTTCCCTGTTCATCAATATTAAGCCCATATCTAACAGGACTTCATATGGGAATGCCCATATATGGAGGCCACATCGGCCACATACCACACTAACATAATCCATATATGGCCAAGACAGCCCATATCTGTGTGGCTGGTTCTACAGACAGGGATCTCAATGTATGGGCCTAAAAGGGTATGGTGTCAGATGTCATAGACATCATAGGACTTTAACATAACAAATAACTGAGTAAGCATGTTTGGGCTCTCACAGCATATCTCCATATACAGTATGGATCTCCATATATGGGTACCATAGCCTGACTGCAAGCGTCAGACTCAAGGGGGTGGTGATGTGCGGACTGAAGTATCAGGCTATGGGTACCAGGGTTCTCCATATAGGGTTCTCCATATATGGGTAACTGGTCCGATATATATCACTGGCCAAGGGCGAGGTCGCATAGCTCAAAACCAGCAGTACTGTGGGTCCTCTCCTCATGATAGGAAGAAACCCAGCAGCACGTACTGGAGGTCCAGATTGTCAGATTTCTTAAAAACTCAACATGTTATCACATCAGTTGAGTAAAAAACAGTATGCTGTGATCATCGTTGTTCAACAACTAGTCTTATTACTCAGTGTGTAATGCAAACTAAACATTGAGTAAAGCAAGCATTGTGACCTTGTAGATCTGCTATTTTCAAAAGATTATTATACAATAATTACTGAAAACTTGAAATGGGACATTCTGCATGAGTACTTTTTAAAACATTGAGTAGGCCTACTTTTACCACCACTGACAGTTGCTGGTCACTGTCAGCTAGGTGTGTTTAGTTTGTCCACATACACATTGAAGAATTTATTAGAAGATTGCAATAGAAACAAGTACAGTTTTGACAGTACAAATCACTGGTACTGGTACAAGGTCAACTAAAAGGAGATCATAGAAAGCCGAGGCTTATTTCCACAGGAACCACTTTAAGTATCTCATATAACATTGAAAGACAGACATATAGAAGTAGAACATAGTACTTTATCTAGACTAGGATAATATCAATTTCAAAACAACATACAACTCACTTTCTTGGTATATCTTGACACACATTTTAATCCAAAGTTCTGTGGGAAAATTTATTATTACTACTACTACTAATAATGGCTAAACAGTGTTGTCAAGTGTTGTTAATGTTGACGAACTTCTGCCAGTTGAAAAGTACCGTGCTATGCTAACCTGACTCTCCCCCACCAGATGGTGGCAGCAGTGCGTACCGGCCTGGTATATATTCCGTATATAAACAAACATCGCGTTAACTGCACCGAGAACACAACAACAGGAGATCTACAAACTCTCAAAGCGGTGCAGGTGCGGCGCGTTGTGAGCTTGTAGGTCTGCTGACTCCGCTCTCGTTCTCTCTCTCCGCACGTGACGGGGGCGGTTCCCGATCTGACCAATCACAGCGGGTCTTTGCTGTCAAATGAACCAATCAGACGACGGGTACGTTTCCAGCAGATAATATTAATGAACCTGTCATCTCTGGCATTTCCTCAGTCTATCTCTTTGACACCTGCGAACTTGGCGTTCATTTTTTCAAGCAGAGTTAACAGTTGACTAGACTTTTCACCACTACCACTACTACTCTTACTACTACTCTTACTACTACTCCTACTACTACTACTCCTACTACTACTACTACTACTAGTTCTTCAACAACGACGACACCTGAGACGACGGAGATGGTATGTTAACCGTTTATTATTATAATATGTACTGTAAACGTGTAATGATGTTGTTTTTAGCGCACGTTGTTGTTTAGACAGACGGTTTGTTTAGGCCCTATTGGACTAATTTGAAACTTAGTTAGCATACGGTATGCTAGGCTTGCTAGCATAGACGTTATGTTAACATAATATAGGCAACTATGTTATTTACAGCACGTTGTTTGATAGACGGTTTGTTTTGGCCCTCATTTGAAACGGCGGCTCATTTGAAACGTTAGCATGAGGTCGTTTTCGTTCGATGTCGTTTAGATTAATGTCGGTTTACTTTTGTCGTCTACTAAATGCCTACATTGTAAATTGTAATAATGAGTCGTTTTAAATGGTACTGCATCTTTCAAGCGAGTGACTGTTTGTTTGTTTCACTCAATGTTAATTTAACTCTGGAAAACTAATTTAGCCAAAGGGACTGTCTGGTTCAAATATTAATGTTACCAAACGTAAACGGTTACATTACTGACTCTTTGGTCCGGTTTGCCGAGTCACTCGGCTGTAGAGTGAGGTTCAAACGGGGCTAACTGACCACTGACTGACTCTCATTGTTACAAACTGCCATTTACGACCGAACGAGGATGTTATCTTCAACGACCCCCAGATTATTATTAGGCTATGTATTTGGCTATGGACCCCCCATCCGAAAATATGTTGTTTTTTTTTTTGTTTTTTTTTAAGATTTGTGTTAAAATTCAACATTTCTTTCAAGCTGTCTTGAAAATAGCAGATCTACATGCTCACAATGCCTATAGCAGCATAATGAGTCATGACACATAGTGAGTTTGTACATCAGTTATGTATTAACTGATTTTGTTTGGCCTACTATATTGTGCTGGGGACCCCTTCAAGGACCCCTACAGTTCTAACCAATGGACCTGTAAACGTTTACAGTTACTCCCTCTCAGAGTTACAAATGAACACTGAGGATTTTACTGTGCAAATAACCAACTGTATAATGTTCTATCCATCTTCAACTGCTTATCTGGAGTGGGGTTGAGGGTGCAACAGTTCCACCAGAGAGTTCCAGACTCTTCCCTGGCACCATTAGCCACTTGTCATCCTGGGGGTTCCCAAGGCCAGCGTGGGGATATAATCTCCTCATCTGGTTCTGTCTTCTCCAGGGTCTATTCCAGTGGGACATGCCCAGAGCAGCACTGGGAACATCCATACTAGATGCCTGAACCTTTTCCACCTGAAGGAGCTTATGGCTCCTGGCTAAGTTTCATTCACACATTCTTTCTAATCATTATTGTTAAAAACAAAAATGCTGTCATTCAGAGTCCTCTTAATTTTTTTTTTTTTTTACCCTACTTGATACAGCTTCTCACAGAACAGAAGAATCAAAAATAGCAGATCTACAAGCTCGAAGAAGCGGCCTGTTTGATACATTTATTTATCTATCTATCTATCTATCTACATTTGAATCCTGAAAAGTATCACTTTTGGACATTGATTTAGTACTTGAACTCAATTTACTAATAATGTCTCCATTTTCTCCCATAGGATGCTGCCAGCTTCACCTGGACGTCTGCCCTGATCCAGGACCCCAACAACCCATCAAACACCAGGGTGGTCCTGAAGAGGGTTTGGACCCAGCGCCGTCAGGAGACTCAGGACGACTGGACGTGTACCCTGGTCGATGACCCCCCCGGAATCCCAGGGTGACACCGAGGAGGAGGGTGCCAGAGAAGGATGCCTCAGCAGGAGCAGCAGCCAAGCAACAGGTGAGTTGGTTTCCGTGTCTGACCGACAGTTCAGACACGGAAACTGACTCTCCTCTTTCTTCTCCCCCACAGGTCACCACCAGGAAGAGAGTTGCCGTGGCCAAGAAGAAGCGTGCACCGATGACTGGCTGGTTGAAGTAAGGCTTGTTCTCATGGTTTTGTTATCTTGACCACATGTTTAAGAATCATGTTTAGATGGTATTTAGCATGTTGTATTCACGATATTCCTGGCCCCGCCCCCGGCTTCCTGTTCATATCCTGAAAGAAAATAAAAAACATCATTTGGTTTCCTGTGTCCTTGCATTAAAGTGTCAGTAGAGGCGCTCTGGGCTCTTGGCTCTGAATGAACCGGTGTTGCCATGTCTGCTTATAATAAGCAATTGGTGTCGTTGTTTATTGGGCTTACTTTCTAATATTTTTTAAACAAGTGGTTCCCAAATCTTTTCATATCAAGGACCCCAGATTAACAGATTTGTCCACAGTCGCAGACCCCCATCTGAAAATATGTGGTGCCAGGGACCGCCACACAGATTTGTGTTGTTAAAATGTTTCAAAAATATTAAAATTATTTTCGTTTTTTCTTTCCTCTATATTTTTTAAATAGCAAATATACAAGCTCACAATGTGTCACAATGTGACACATTGTGAGCTTGCTGATCTGCTATTTTCAAATGTAAATGTAAAGTAGTAAAACGGAACCTAGTTAATTCTATTGGGCTTATTATTCATAGACCTGGCCGCTTGTCTCTGGCAATATCTGGCAACAGACAATTCCCTGTCACTTCCTTGGGATCTCTTGTTCTTCGACTTGGGAGGAAGTGAAAAGATGTTTAAAAATGCTCCAGCGCCCTCTGTAAAAGGAAAATGGCAGCCTCCATAGAATGGCCAGGAATATCGTGAATAGACAGATGCTAGGTTAATTGGTTACCTTAGGCACTACATTGTTCTCTCTGTGCTAGTCTGGGAATGGGATCACTTCACTTTTCGAGCTTTGATCCAGTCGGAAGAGGAAACCACTTTAAGTCATGTTGTAGTACTCAAAGGACTACAATTTGCCGGAACTATCAAACTGGATTCAGTTTTAACCCAAAATAATTCCCCTGCGCTCAAGGACATACTTTTAGGGCCTACCTAATAAACTCCTTGATGCAGCGTAGTTTTGCTTTTGAAAAATGTGTTTGGGATATGCATCTTTTATTCCAACTCGTAGCGACTGGCAAGACTACACTGGGCTACTCGAGCATTTTAATAGGGATTGGGGAAACAAACGGGGAGGGAAACAAAACAAAGCGATGCCACTTCTTCGGTTTGTGGTTTCCGCCTAGACCGGATCAACAATCACCAGGCTTTCCCTCAGAAAGCCTGGTGGGCGAGGTTACTCTGTGCTGTATTTATGTGACTATTTACCTTGTTGTTTATTGACTGGAGTTCATAACCCTAACCCTCTGCTTATTGTCATCTCTCTCTTTTTGCAGGGGTATGCAAGGCTTCCTCCAGCAGAAGTACGTCTCTCAGACCACAGGCGCCAATCGTAGGCCAACAATGAGAACCTGCAAGGGAGACACCTGCCAGGGAGACTGCCACCAAGGTGTTGCCTGCAGAGGAGTGAGGTCACCGCCACCCAAACACCACCTGCTGACCTACGTCGCCAACAGTAGGACGTGCATCGTCATCGATGACCCCAACAACAGCAGGATGGCCCAGAGGAGGAAGGTGAGGCAAAACGTTCATATAGAGAGTTTACCATAAGTGACATAGTTACTGGTTACATTGTACACAAATTATGTACTCAAACGCTAAATGAAATTGCAAAATATGCTTGTTTTTATTTTAATTTCTTTAATGAGAGAGCTTACCGACCTATACGAGCACCAAACAAAGCTTAATTTTAGGGCTAATGCTACAATATGTACATATTGGTAAGCTTGATGAAATTAAAATAAATATAAACAAGGATAACAATATTGTAATTAAATGTTTTGTTGTAGTTGTGAATTGCATTGTTTGAATATATAATAATGTATGTAACTAGTAACTGTCTTAGTTATGGCGAGACATAACTTACTCTATGTATGATTTACGCATTGTAGTCGAGAAAGAGCTGGACATTGATACTAAAACACCTGTGTTTCCTCTCCATCCACAGGGACCATCTGCTGCCGTCGCCTCCAAGAGACCACCTGGACCCTGCCAACGATTGAGGTTGTTGAGAGCCCAGATGCAGGCACCGCTCGCCAGGATCTCCAATCCCTGAACTACAGGACATTTGAGCCACAGTGGCGTTTATGGACACGTGGACGTTTACTTGAGTAGAGTACTCAAGTACATTTTTGGAATGTTTTGTTTATTTTTTTCTCCCCTTCCAAGCACTTGACTTTCACTGCAATTCATTTCAAATAGAAATTTACTTTTGACTCTTAGACCCAATCTTACAAAAATAGCCTACTACAGTTGTGCCCCCTCTGAGAATTAGTTTCATTAGTGTAGCCACTGTTCCTTTGACTTATAACTTGTGAACTATGCTCAAAACTGTACTTCTAGGAACATTCAGTGCCTTTGCAATGTTTTATACCCTTTTCCTTTTTTAAGCCTTTTAAAAGACAATAGATCAAACTCTTGTGTGCTGATTAAGTAATTTGTTTCATTTTGATTAAAATGATATGGTAACAGGGTTGAAATGACAGTAACAGGTTTGAATAGCTACATTACTTTTGACCATAGATTATTGTTAGTATGACAAATACATGTTTTTTTAATAACTTTTAATAACTTGAATATTATTTGAATAACTTTTAATGTTACACATAAGGATGGTCGGCAGACAATCAAGCAACGAATGTTCCTAAAAGTATGGTTTTGAGGATACCGGTAGTTCACAAGTTCAAAGTTAAAGGAACAGTGGCTATACTAATAAACCTAATTTTCAGAGTGGGTTGAATAATTTCGAGCACAACCATATATTATGAATTAACAACTTATGCCCTTTTTCAATTTTAGTGACAAGCTCCCAACATTATATGGGTTAGATATTTTGGTTATTAGTTCTTATTGGACACCACTACGAGATGGGTCCTAGTTTTTCCTTTGGTATTTTGGTTATTAGTTCTTATTGGACACCACTACGAGATGGGTCCTAGTTTTTCCTTTGATTCATTAAATAAATTGTATAGTCATGTTATTTTGGTTATTAGTTCTTATTGGACACCACTACGAGATGGGTCTTAGTTTTTCTTTTGATTTATCAAATAAATTGTAGTCATGTTATTTTGTACAGAAAGTATATTTTCATAATCCTTTGTTTTTGCACATTGATTTTTATTGCATATTTGGTTTTAAGAAGAGTTCTGTAAATATTGGTGTTATATTGTACATTGACAATGGTTTAATCTTTTATTTCTCACTTGTGTTTTTTAATTATCTTGTTTTATACATCAAATGTTTTCTTATAGTTTAAGTTGTGCTTGTGTAATAAATAATGCATTTTATTTGATAATCATATATCAAGCTTCATCTCGTTCTTTTCTTCTTTGACTTTTACTGTGAAATATAAGCAATGCAAAGTGCTTCATTCCAGTAACTGAAGATTGCAATAACAGTTGATTTATTTTTTATTACAGGCTTGAGGTTTGACTGATGACTATACACAACTAAATGTACTGCCTCCATGCAGGTCTGGGTATGGGAGTTGTATTATATCTAAATGCTAGATAAACATACCATTTGGACTGTTACATAAGATGGTTCGTAGAAAGGTATTTTGTCTCCCAGGGTGACAGGTGGCACGGTGACAAGAGTTTGACAGCGATGGGCAGCTGGACCTGATGCTGGCCCTGGACACAGTGTGTCACATCTCAGTCCGCAAGGTCACACAGTGCCTCTCTGGTGTGTGTGTGTGCAAGACAGGATAAAATTGTATCTATGGGGCTGTTAAGTCTGACATCATTTTGTAGGCAGAGGAGAACTTTTGGGGGCAAAAGGCCCCAGCACCCGTGAATCTTTTTACTATTTTCACTATTTACAAATTTGTTGTTGAAAGGAAAGAGGTAGAATTAACTTTAGTCGTTATTTTTGTCTCGGATCTGTTGAAATAGCGAGGGACAGATATTGATAATAAATCTGCTTGGAGGCCTGACTACAAAATGATGTCACGGCTTAAAAGCCCCATTCTCTGAGGTGTATATTACCTTTAAATATCTTGCTCCATAACGGATCTAGAATCGATTGATCTCCGCCATAAAAATTATCTTGTATATCTATATCTCTAATGTGCATAGGTAGCTTCAAGCTTCAGCTTTTTGAGACAAAGCCCCAACTTGAACTTGAACCTCATATCTCCTACTATAAATCTCCTATTAATTCACATAATAATGGGTGAAGGTTTTGGAGGTCTCTGGGCCAGGTGGCATTTTGATGACCCCATTCAGCCCAGAACAAATTAACTCCTCCCTTCACCCCTCTTCTCCTTCACTCCTTCTGGTCCCTCTCCTCTCTTTAAGTTTTGTTCCATGTTGCATATCGTCACTCTCGGGCAGAAACGTATCGTATCTCCCAAGTTTCAAATGTGCATGTTTATTTGCGATGTAAAGCCTCGCTTCATCACACAAGGCCGTTGCACAAAAATCGTGAAAACAGCAGATCTACAAGCACACAACGCCTCACACCGCGAGGTGTTGTGTGCTTGTAGATCGGCTGTTTTCACTAGTCTAAATCATTTTTAAAATGATACATACCGGTACATACATGAGGTTTCCACACGACAACGACGATATGGAAATCTACTCTATTTGCTTGTCATTAAATGTCAACTGTGTTGCACTCCTGGAACACAAGGAACCAAACTCGATTCAAATTGTTCCAATCAACATCTTCAGGGGGATTATAAACCTCTACTGGCTATCGAAAGATGCACAAAAAGAAAGCAGATTACCTTAATATTGTGGTGATGAAGCAGTATTTATTTGATGTTGATCATACAGTACACACCTCATTAACATGTGTATTAAACAAAAAAGCAGTATTAAAATTGGTTTCTTGAAGGCTCATTTATATTTTGTTGAACAACCCTCTCATGCACACACATGCAGGGGTCTTCAAAGATCACAAATCAGGGACCCCCATTACATACTGTATAAAAATGTGTTGGAGATTAAAAATGTTCATAGATTTCTTAGACAGAGTAGACTTGTTTGACAGCACTATCATCAGTGTAGGTTGTTGGTCTAATGTGTATTTCTAGACATTTAACCACTTGAACCATCAAAACTTAAGTCTGACTGTCTTGTTTCCCTCTACACAAAACCTCTTTGCCAAGAATAGCAGATCTACAAGCTTGTAAATCTGCTATTTTGTAGCTTGGATATTCGTTCCACACATAATAGGGATACTAGGGTAAGTGGTAGTGTAGAGAAAAAAAAGTTCCTATCACACACAAAGATTTGGAGGACACCCCTGTAGTAACTCAGAGGACCCCCTGTTGAAGACCCCTGCCCTAGCAGTTGATGGTAATGAGCTGCAATAATGAGGTTTCTGTTGGTTGACTCTAGGTGGGTTCTCATGTGAAGTCTCTTCCCTCCCTAGCAGCCTGCACATGAGTCAGACTAGGACAACTTTAGCAGTGAGAGATGAGGAGCAACATGCCTGGCCTTGTGTTTCATTTTACATGCTATAGCCTTTATGGGAACTTAGCCAAGAGCTCTAGTGTCTGTTGTCTAAGCTTCTCCGGGTGGACCATCCATGGTGGTGAGTGAAAAACGGGCCTAGTAGTATGGTTGAGTGGTGTGTGTGCCTCGTCATCGACCGGTGCTACCGGATGTTGTGCTGCTGCCTGAGCTGGAACCACTGGAGCCTCGGTCCTTGTAAATAGAGATTTCAATCTAATGAAAGAGGAGTTAAGGGCTGCCGACATAAGAGTTGTGAAAGTTGATCAATGATCACACATGGTAATACATGCTGACATGCATACATCCCCCCAGGGGTGTCGCACCAAATTCTGGGCCCTGGGTACAAGGATTCACTGCGGGCCCCCCATGAATGTTCTTCATGGGGGGAGGGGGTTTAACCCATTTAGACTGGTAACGCATTATTAAGCATTATTTTGTGCTTTAACTATTGACAAATAGCAGATATACAGCTCACTGCAAGCTTGTAGATCTGCTATTTTCTTCTTTTTTTTAAGCGTGAAATTGTGTCTTCTATAAATGTCTTCTAAATCATTCTAAGGTTTTTTGAAAAACCTATGTTTCTATGTCAGTTCTGCTCAAACTTTTTCATGTGAAGGACCCCCAAAACGGACACCCATCTCAAAATATGTTATTCGAGGGACCCCCCAGAAGCAAAACCTTAGTTACAAATGTTCACATTTCCACGACTTTTCAAAAATAGCAGATCTACAAGCTCGCAGAGCCGCCCTGTGAGCTTGTATATCTGCTATTTTTCAATAGCTAAAGTATAAAATAATTAAGGCACCCCTCCACCATGGGCCCGAATCCCCCCCCCCCCCCCCCCCCCCCCCCCACACACACGCACGCACGCACGCACGCACGCACGCACGCACACACACACACACACACACACACACACACACACACACACACACACACACACACACACACACACACACACACACACACACACACACACACACACACACACACACACACACACACACACACACACACACACACACACACACACACACGTAAGGATACAACCCTCATTCCCCTTTCAATGTGATCTGTGATGAGCAGCCCTCTGGGAGCGTAGATCTTCTCATTTTGTTCTTGAATATACTTGCCTATCTTCTTAAGTACCTGAATCACAGACAGATCATAATGGCAAGTTGACATGAGAGAATGAAAGAACAAATGGCAAAAGATTTCAATAAGAGAGTGAGACATCTTCTCCAAGTCTTACTTTCTCATAGCGTGTCTCCATGCAGAGGAAGATGAGGTAGGCAGTGGAACAGGCCAGGCATCCCTCCAGGTATAGTCTCGTGTGGCCAGACTGTTGCCTCCGCGATTTGGTCAAATGCTCCCGGCATACAGTCTGGTAAAGGGAAATAGAAACGATGAGTGCGAGATGAAGCGGAAGTGAAGCCCCCTCGTCACTTCCGTTTCAGTCTCACATCGCACACATTTATCATTATATAAATAAAAATCATATAAGCATGTTTAGCTTGCTGCTTAGCAAAAATGACATTTTAAAATATATTTTCTTGAACGGTAATGCCCGTTTCCATTACTCGCCGTTAGGGAGCTGCTGTTCCAGACTCTATATAGCGATTGTGGAATAGTTGTCTGGCTACGCGAGACTACTCCAGGTAGGAGACTGGCCTCCAATCTTCTCCGCCTCGGTGGTGTAGTAGTTATTCAACGTCTTCACAGTGTCCTCAAACAGTGTCCGCTCAATCTGGAGACAAGCATGAGCATACAGTATAATATGTTATGCTACTGCGAGTAAAGTGTGCATCCAAACGTCGACAGATACCGATAGGTAGTTAATTTGCACTCATAATAAAGCTTGAGTAGTAAACCCTTATTCACTTCATTGCATAATAACTAGTAAGACGCCTCAGGGCTCAATTCTTGGCCATCTGGCCAGTGATGTATATCGGACCAGTTACCCATATATGGAGACCCCTGCATGAACGACAACAAGGTTATGTCAAAACATGCCCATATATGGGCATTACCAAATATGGGCATTCCCAGATATGTCCTTAATATTGATGACATTGGGACAGAGATCTCCATATATGGGCATAAGACATATGTTAATTAGTAAAGCCAAGCAGGGCCTTGGCAAGTTAGGGCCTGGGTTGAAATAATATAATAAATATATATTTGAAACAAAAGTGCTTCATTCAAAAAGGCAAAGAAACAAAGCAAAAACAAAACAAGAAGATTTAAAAGGGACTAAAATGGTCAAAGGCAGTTTAAATTAGTAAATTAAGACCACAATAGGCTCTATGCATATACGCTTCCATTTGTACACTCTCAGAGTTACACACCTGTATGGGGACATTTGGAACCCACTCAAGGACACTTTGAGACCCACTGGTGTAGCAGAGTGTTTCCAGTGAGCCAACATGCACAATATCAGCACCCTGACTCTGTTTGACCAGAATGGAACAGACCCTTCATTTGACCAGAATGGAACAGACCCTTCATTAGTATCATCGGTAACACCTGTGAAGGAAGTCGAAAGACACCCGGAAGTAGAACAAAATGGTGTATATGCATACTGTATAGCCTATTATACACAGCTCAGATATGGTTTAAAAGCACATGGTGGATCACGTATATTACACAGCTAAAATAATACGGTCCCCTTTTAAAAGCATCGACTGACTGTGATGCTCTCAGGTGGTCAGGGAGGGCATTCCACAGCAGTGCAGCAGCTGAGCAGAAGTAGGCCAGTCAATCTAAGCAAAAAAAGGGCCTGACCCAAAAGAAATTGCAATAGTAATGGTTCAAGGTTTTTTTATGATCCTTCCAAAACACGTTAAAAATCTACCAAAATATTCTTAGTGGATCAAGGTGAATTCAGGGGGTTCACGTTTGGGTCCCTTCACTTACTATACAGGAAAAAAGACCCCCCAAAAATCCTCTTTAAGTAGCATGTAAGGGGTCTAACTAGGGGTTTTTCATGATTCTAATTCCATTCCAAGCATTTGTTTTGCACCAAAAACATTCCTTGGGCTAAAAACTGACCCCCAATACTATGGTTTAGTGATGAGTCATCACTTTTCTGGGGTCAGCTCAGTTTTGCGGTGTCCCTTTTTAGCCCGGGGAATGTTTTTTGTGCAAAACAAATGCTTGCAATGGATTCAGGATCATGACGAACCCCTAGTAAGACCCCTCACATGCCACTTAAATAAGATTTTTTTGGAGGTCTTTTTGTCCTGTATAGTAAGTGAAGGGACCCAAACATGAACCCCCTGAATTCACCTTGATCCACTAAGAATATTTTGGTAGATTATTAACATGTGTTTTGGATGACTCTAAGGATCATAAAAAACCTTGAACCATTACTATTGAAATTTCTTTTGGGTCAAACCTCAGATTGACTAGCCTAAAGCCCCAGCAGTATGACAGTGTCGTTGGCTGATAACTTATTTTTGCAAGTGACGCTATCATTATTACGAAAGTAGGTAATTCAATGCATCCACACTTTAACACACATCCTCACTTTTCTTCAAATATTGTAATACTGCCGAGTGCTGACCGAGTGGCCCTGCCACGAGCAGCAGCGGTTCAAATCGTACTTCTGAGCTACACTACTAGGGCTGTCACGATATGACATTTTACATGACGATTAATTGTCACTCAAATAATTGGCGATTAACGATTTAATTGTGTTTTTGTCGTTGATAATTACATTTCTTTTTGGCTTTTAGGCTTTGAAGTTGTACATGGTAGATATGACACATAACCTAAATATACAAAGAAATTACTGACATATTTGACAACTTACTACTTAAAAAATGACTTTGATAGTGGAAATAGCCGATCTACAAGCTCACAACGCGTTGTGAGCTTGTAGATCTGCTATTTCCACTAGTTTTGACTTAAAAAAAATATATAAACATTTTTCAACATGGAAACGATTATGACGATTATGAAAAATAATCGCGATTATGTCAAATAATTGCGATTAGACGATTATGTAAAAATTGTGACAGCCCTACTCATCACACACATTTGCCATTGAAAAGAAAACAAACGAAGATTTTCTCTATACGCCCCCTCACCCTGCTTTCCGGTTCAGAGGGGAACTTGCAGGTGGTGCCTTCGCTATAGTCCCTCTGAATGAAGACTTTGTTGGCTAGCGATGCACTATGCCTCAGCTCCTGCAGGTTGTGGAACTAGAGGACAAACAGCACACAGAAAGCATATTCAAATTAATTTGAAGGTCATTATCCCCGGAAAGATACATTTACACAAATGTATATGTTGCATCATCATGACATGTTGTTAGATTGTAGCAGTTCTTTTTTGGCGAGTGACACTTTCGTATTACGGAATCCATCCCTGTACCCATTCAATTTTAATGTTTGCAAACAACGGCAGATGCTCTTGCCTTTAGGGATATTGGATGATAGAGGACAAGCACTCAGCATGTGATCAATCACTACTCTAGCTGTGTGGACTCCACTCTGCCTTGTTGCGTGTTGGACCTGAGCCCAGTACTGGACATACTATCTTATCTCTCATTCGCTCTCTGGCAGCCAGGATATGGAAGCAAGCTGGGAAGGAGATGGTACAACATTTCACTACAACTCACAACATATCAATTCAGCGAAACAGGATTAAACAAACTGACGAAACATTTTTTACAACAAAAGCTTCTTATTTTTTGTATTATATATTTTTTCTTCGTACAGATGATAGTGAGGGTGGGAAGCTGTGAATCGCAATTAAATGTCATCGCTCGTCTGTATTTTTAACATAACAGGTTCAGACGAGAGAATTGGTGAGGATGGAATAGCAGAACGGCCGCTGTCCGCGGTGCTGATCGCCATATAGCGTGTGCAGTCATATTGCATGATCATCATAAACATCAGTGGCGACATGACACTGGATTAACGGGACGACTCAACTCAACAACACACAAAAAGAGATCGGCTTTCACAAAAACAGCTTAACACCGCGAGGTCTGCGCGATGATCCGCTGTTTCTGCCCCACTTATATTTCCATTTAAAAAATCAAAGCAGTTCCTCTTCTTCACCGAACATACGCCCAAAGAAGCTGAAAGCAAATATGCTTGATACATTTGACCAAATAAAAAATAAAAATAAAAAAAAACATACATTTGTTTCAAGCGTGCACAGTTCCGCCAGTGCTGTTTTACCAGTCGCGCCAATGAACTGCAGCGGCGGATGAGGTATCTAACTTTTGATATCTATGTTCTAACATGTACCATGATATGTCTATGTTTACCTCTGGCTTCCTGGAGCTTCTTTTTCTCAGACTCGCGGTCCTCCTTGGTCTGGTTGCTCTTCACACGCAGGGCTCCGATCACCAGCCTGCGGGCCAACGCTGCACTTGTTTGGGGTCGCTCCTTAGCAGGCAAGAGGTAGTCTGGAGGTTGGTTTAAAAGATACGATTGTTTTTTGCTGTTAATACGGATGCAATAGAAATCGAAATGGTCCTTACGGTCCCATCCACTGTGATTTTTCCCCATAGTATAGTTTCCCCATTCGCCCCTTGAAAATCAAATGTACATCAGTATGGCCAAACTGTATCATTTATAGGTTCATAATCTTTGACACAGGAACAGATTAATACACTACTGTCACAACCAATACATTTAAAGCAACATAATACACATAAGTCAATATGGGAAGAGTGCAACAACTGATGTTTTGTTTCGGTTGCATGTCATGGCGCCTCGTTTAAGCTGCGATTTCAAGCTACAACTTTCAACCTCCTGCTATGTGTTCCTTAACACTCTGCACTGCAAAGTGCTGCATATTAGATACACAAAAGGCTGTCCTGAAGAAATTAAGTCTTTCACCATAAAACAATGATCCACCCTCCTTTTAAATCAATAAAAGCGCAGAGCCGCTCTGGACACAGGAGCAGTGATAACAATCAACAATGTGTATCCATGACTTTTGGAAAAACACAATTCTTATTCAATTACAGTTAGAATCCCTGATCCTGTCAAATGTCAGAGCACTTGAATAAGTAAAACCAGGTACCTTGATGAAATGTGTCAAGGTCAAGTTTATTATCATGTCCTAAACTGGGCAATTAATGTTACAGCAGATAATAAAAACTCTAAAACACAGTTAACATACTGGTACATGAACAAGATCCAGATGGTATTATTAACTGGATCTTGTGACCATGTCCATGTATAGATTTTTGTTTTGTTTTAGTGTATTAGAATACAATTCTTCCAGGACCACAAGGGTCTCAAAATGATCACATGACAATGTCTAGGTTCGATGTCAGCAGAATATCACAGCATTGAAGGACCAATAACCATTAGGATAGTATACTTATAATACTTAGTTTTTATAAACTTAGTTTTTTGCGGTGACATGCTTCCTAGTTTCTTCTTCTCTGAGCTGTTTTTTGTTTTGTTTTTTCGCACAGTTTTTTTTACTTTGCACTATTAGGTTGGAACTATTGCTGTATTGACTTTGACCTCTAAGGACCTTCCAGGGAGAGTGCTCATGTGGGTCTTGCGGTGACACGCTGCCTAGTTTCTTCTGCTCTGAGCTGTTTCTGTTGTTTTTTTCGCACTGTTTTTCGACATTGCACTATTAGGTTGTGTTGGTAGTTTCTGAGTATTTGTCTTGTTTAACAATGACAGTGAGATACTTGTTGCACTAACTAGCATTGACTGCTTTGGTCTCTTTTTTGTAAGACACTTTATGTATATATACTTATATTTAATTCGCCCCCTCTATTGATGCACCTTCTCTTTTTTGGTACTGTACTGCTCTTGTTTTTTACTCTTATCTATCTTTTCCTACTTCTCTGTAACTTTGTAAATAACTGTATACTGCTGTGCTACAACTGGACAACTGAATTTCCCCCTTGGGATAATAAAGGTATCTATCTATCTATCTATCTATAAAAGCCTTAACTCTATATAATGTTAATTAACGCTTAAAAACAAACGCTTTCCTACCAAAGTTGGCATAGAAATGTATCAATCTGAGCTAGCTCACAATATGCTTAGAGAGAATCTCTGAAGATGTTTAAACCAATATGTGATGCAAACCTGAGCAGCTACGAGCTTTGGCCTTGGTAGTGGCAGACGATCTGGAGAGAGGCCGCACCTTCATCAACGGATGTTTGGACTTCAGGGCCTCACGAGCTGAGACAAAGAATAACATTCAATCATGCATATCATTAAGTGCCTCTTAATATAACAAGTGCATTTTGAGATCATGTACAAGTCTACAAGACTATATAATAGAAGAGAATTAATTACACATTACACTTCGTTACATTCAAAAAGTAACTGTTCACAGTCCTTTTTAAACCAACCTGCTATGGGGCTGGAGAAGAGGCCCAGTGCATGCGACACACACACACACACACACACACACACACACACACACACACACACACACACACACACACACACACACACACACACACACACACACACACACACACACACACACACACACACACACACACACACACACACACATGCGTACACTTGAAGCCTTGTGAGACATGAATGCTTCGATTAGTACAACCAAATCATCTTGTACCGGTACTTACTGGTAGGACTGAAATGACTTGATGAGATCCTCTGTCTTGAACTCAGCTGGGAAGTCGCAGATCTCTACGATGTGAGACAGCTCGTCCTCTCGGAGGTCGATGTCTGCATCTTCATCTCTGTCCATGTTGTAGTAGTCAAACCTGGCCTCCTGGATTGACTTTTTCTTCCTGCCCTCCATCACACCCATCTGAATGAATGACGAGACAACAAAGGACAGATAATAATAATAATGGATTGCACTTTTATTATGCTTTTCTAAGTAAGTTGAGAATGAGCAAGTTGAGAAAGAGCTTTGGGTCCATTCATTCATTCATACATTGGGAAGTGAAGCAGCGAACAGTCGACCCCAGCGTCCTCCCTTCCCACATTCCCACACCAATGGTGGCAAGCTAGCACCGACCTACGCATTGGAGGTAATGTGGGGTTCAGTGTCTTGCCCAAGAACACTTCAACAATTGACATGTGGACAGGAGGAGTCGGTATTCGAACCGCCAACCCACAGATCATTAATTGCGACTGTAGGTTGCAAGTTTACTATGAAAACCGGCACATCTTGTCCGCGTATCTCTGTCTGTATGTAGGTCACGCCTGACACTGTACTTCGTTCCCCTGACACGGGTATTCCACAGAACACCTTTTATGCCCATATATGATATACATCACTGGCCACTAGATGGCCAAGACATAGCCCATATCTGTGTGGCTGGTTCAGATAGGGATCTCCATGTATGGGCATAAAAGGGATTGTATGTTGTTGTGATGTCATGGGAACCAATCTAAAAGATTCTTTTTTATGCACATATATGGAGATCCCTGATGTCATCAATATTAAGCCCATATCTAACTTCAAATGGGAATGCCCATATATGGAGGAAGCCAGCCCATATCTGTGTAGCTGGTAACCGTTCAGACAGTCTCCATGTAGGGACCGTTTCGCTGTTACTACGTGACGTACGTGTCATCTTTTCGACACCCAACTCTAACCCTTAAACCTAACCTATGTGGGGTGAGTCGCCAACCCTCCTGACGCTCCTTTGTTGAAATAACGGTCGTTCGAAGATTTCCACCTCCATGTATGGGCATAAAAGGGATGTACCTGTACATCCCTTCGTGAAAATGTGTGCAAATCTTTGAATATATGTATTTTAAAAGTGAACATTTGTAACTCAAATTTTGCTTCTGGGTGGTCCCTGGAACTAAATATTTTGAGATGCGGGTCCGTGGCCAAATAAATATCATTTTGGGGGTCCTTCCCATGAAAAGGTTTGAGAACCACTGACATAGTAGCCTCTCAAGAACAGACTAACTGAGCTCCATTTAATTTAAATGATAACACATGTGTGTGTGTGTGTGTGTGTGTGTGTGTGTGTGTGTGTGTGTGTGTGTGTGTGTGTGTGTGTGTGTGTGTGTGTGTGTGTGTGTGTATGTGTGAGTAGAGTCGGTACCTTCGCTGTGGGTTGTACATGAAGAGCAGGTTGAGTACTCGGTGGCCAGCTTCAGCGTTGGGGTACTAGGTTAATTTGGCCATGACTGATTTATGTCATTATTATTGCACATAATCCATATTCAGAGGGTTGAATGCTTACAGGCCAGATGCTCTCATTGGGCGTACCCAGCAGCTGAACGATCATGTCCACCTGCTGGATCTCAGAGCTACCAGGCAGCAGGGGCTTGTGTGCCAGCAGCTCTGCCAGGATGCAGCCTACAGCCCTGCAGACAAACAACATCAGCAAACACACTGTTTCCCAAACTGTGTATGTGGGTCGTGGAACCAATTTTTGTGGGCCGTGAGTAAAATCCCTTCCCCCCTTTTCGTTTGGGTTTGTTATCTTATTTCAAAAGATTTTTAAAAGTTTAAAACAAAAAAGGCCCAACTTTTCATCAATTAACACCTTGACGTCCGAAATAGAATGGTGGTTGGTAGATTAGCCGTGACATTTCTATTATTGTATTGTGATCTGAGACATAATATTATGTTTATAAACATGACCCCGCAGCCCCTCCATCTTGAACAGCGCCGCTGTTTTTTCTTTTTTTTTTTCCCCCAGGCCAGTAACTCACCATGATTTTCTCGATTTCCGTTGGGATAGAATGGGGGTTTTGGCCGATCGTCGATGTCCCCGTGCGTTTCGCGTGCGCGATCCTTTCACGTAAATGTCCCCGCAAATAGTCCATGTGTGACTGAAGAACAGAACTGAAACGTTTCGCTAGCATAGCCCCAAGCATGGCTGCTGTAGGAGCTCGAGTGTGCAGACAGCAAACGGATGGCTGGGAGTAGCCTTGGAGAAGGAGAGGCGCTGACGTCACCTCTGCTTCATGCACGGTCTGCATGAGCTATCAGTGCACGAGTGGTGACTAGGGAAGGTTAGACGATCGCCGATTTCGGATCAAAAGCTTTTATTCCGGTTTTAAAGACAAAGTCCGGGAATGTACGACGTGGCTGAGAGTCCCTGGGGGGATGTGCGATATAGTACGGTTTTAACATTAAGGGGCTCCCCTTGGCTTAGAAGGTGTTAAAAACAATTCCAAAATGTTTCAAAAGTATTCCATGAATAAAATAAAAACTAACCATTTCCATAAATACATTTTAAAAAGTTTAAGAAGTAGTTAAAATAGCTGATCTACAAGCTTACAACGCGGTGAGAAGTGACCCGTTGAGAGCTTGTGGATCTGCTATTTTCACCAGCTCGGGTCCCGGGCAAACATCAAATCTCTCTTTCTAAAAAGTTTCTCGAGCTAAAAGGTTTGGGCACCACTGAGCTAACAGATCCTTGGTGCCTTTCTAAAACAAAAACTAAACAAAACACGAAATAAAGAAATAAAGGAAAAGCACCACCACCCTAAGATTAGGCCTTCACAGAGTCAAAGATGTTTATTTGAAATGCCTGTTCTTTAGTCAAAAATAGGTTCCCTGTGTTACATTTTACAGTATAGTATATAATAGACAGTATACAGTATGTCTGCTTTTTGGAGCTGTGTGGAACACAAGCTCCCTATACGTGGCCGTGTGTGTAGGTATGTATGTTTGTATGTGGGTCTGTCTGTATGTAGCATCAAGCCTGTGGTGTAGTACCTTTTATGACCACACATGTTACACACACACACACACACACACACACACACACACACACACACACACACACACACACAGCTCCACTTCGAACAGAGGTTCGATTTTAATGATGTTAGAGCGTGGAGCCTCACCACATATCCAGTGCTGATGTCTGTGTCTTGGTCCCGAGGAGGAGCTCTGGTGCTCTGCACCTGGTGAGAAAGAGACAGATAAAGCCTAAATTATACTTTGCTGTAAGACTCACAATGGCCGTGGTCAAGTTTTTCAGTTGAAGATCAGTTCTCGCTGTGTATCTCGAACTGCAAATATCAATATTGTTACGTAAAGATCAATTGTTAGGCCGGCAAATACAGGGTTCCCACACCAATGAATTTCCAAAACATTTCCAAAACTTTTCCAAAATATTTAAGCCAATTTCCAGGACTATATAACAATAATTCAGCGCACTAACAAGTCGCGTACTCCTATGTGCAATGCCCAGACAGGCAGTGTAGCAAAAATAAAGCGTGCACGCTGCGAACAGGCCGTGGCGTGCATGCGGATCATGCACGATGGACACGCACGTCAAAAGGTTAGAAAATCGCGGCATGGAACGCTCAAAGTCGATTTATGGTGGCAGTAAATTAGTTTAACAAAATCAATAACCAAAAACAATTCATAGCTATTTTTACCAGGACCTTCCAGGACCCTTGATCATTTCCAAAACTTTTCTCAGAAAGCCTGGTGGGCGAGGTTAATAAGAATGAGTTGTCAATGCCCCTGGTGGATGAATTTGTTAATGCTCTATACCAGGGGTTCTCAAAACCTTTTTAGGCTGTGACCCCCAAAATAAACATTTTGAACTGGGGACTCCCACCCTGACAAGCATTTGGAATTGTAGGTATTACATTTAATGTGACTCGGTTCCACAGATAAACATTGTGAAAATAGCAGATCTACATGCTCACAACGCCTCGCAACGTTCGCCTCTTGCTTACTTAATATTTGACAGGTTGGCCAGTCCTGTCGAATATTCGGCTATGCGAATACTTTGAGGTTGAATAATTCGAATACTAAAAATCACTATTTGTGAATGCCCTAATGCATACACGCACACACAGACGCACACACCACTTACCATAGTGTGACCACTCTGGGGGTCATAGGCTGCATAGGTATGCCATTCATACGGGCCAAGCCAAAATCAGCTGTGAAGAGAGAAAAGTCAGAAACCTTTTAGTCAAGTCACGTTTATTTGCACTGCCCTTCACCACTGTTACAGTGTCAAAGGGCTTTACATTCCCACATTTAAAGGCCGTATGTCATAAAAAAAAGGGTAAATCTGATTAGCTAATATGAATGATGATGTTACAGAGCTGTACAACTGTACTGTATATTGTACTCTGTCCGTCGGCCCGTCTCCCCTAAGTCCACTCGCTTGCAGCAGCTTCCTTGCACTAAAAAAACCTTCTTTTATTACTAGATTTGTGTATATAAAAATATATATTACTACTCAAATATCTTAGTTACAGCAACATTGTTAATGTCAAGTAGTTTGTTTATGCTCATTTATTGAAATAAAAAAGATCACTTTGGGCATTTATTGCCCTGGTTCTCCACGAAATTATAGCCGCGCACAGAGCCTCAGAGCCAGCTTGAGCAATGAACGGGGGAGGGGCATTAGCAGGGCAGCTCACAACCCGCTGAGAGAAGCATTCCGACGGCGAGAGTCCACACCGTGGAGTGCCAGTGCCAGAGAGCAGCGAAACGGCCCACCCCGTTTTCAGAATGTTTACAGAGA
Organism: Nannobrachium achirus; assembly: GCF_963921795.1. Lineage (NCBI taxonomy): Eukaryota > Metazoa > Chordata > Actinopteri > Myctophiformes > Myctophidae > Nannobrachium > Nannobrachium achirus. The sequence goes on from NC_137810.1 coordinate 51,288,357, forward strand.
CCACGTGACCTAGTGTATCATAATGTAAATTTTTGGGGCATGACACACAGTCTTTAACAAAGGAAGCAAAACAACACCCACTGTCCCCTGCAAGGACCAGTGGTTAAGAGATGGTGGTAGTTATTATGTTATAATGATGACTCACCTATCTTTACACAGCCCTTGTCTGTCATCAGCAGATTAGACACCTTCAGGTCTCTGGTAACAAGACATACAGCACAGAGTCAGTACATTAAAATCTTCATGGGGGCACCGGATAGTGTCGACCACATAATCACAGTCACACAACATCCCTGGTTTGATTCCACCTGTGTTGCATGTCCACCTATTTCTGCTGTTAGGAAACTTTCTCTTGATTGTCCGATATAAATAAATAAAGAACTGACTAAGAAAAAATAAAATGATGGGGCAGTTAAAAATATAGAGTCAGAATATATAGTTAACTAGCCTACAGAGAAAACTCCATTCATCATTGGTTTTCCCACTATTTTGTCATACTTTGCCTTCCTGTGATCCACTCATCTAATAATTCTAATAACAGTGAGTGTCAGAGACCAACCTGTGTAATAGGCCCGTCACAATTACCACATATCGCCTGATTGCAATTATTTGAGTGGAATAAAAACATTTGTGGAAATAGTGCACGTTTTATATAAAGTTATTCAATTATGTTATTCATCATATCTGCCCTGTGCACCTTTTGTTTACGAAGCCTAAAAGCCAAACAGAAATGTAATTTTTATTGACGATGTTCAACGAAACAATTAAATCGTTAATCGTAATTATTTGAGGGACAATTAATCGCTATGTAAAATGCAATAATCATGATTCGTGACAGCCATACCTGTGTAGAATGAAGTTATGGTGGAGATACTCTATGCCCCTCAGCAACTGAAGGACAATACATTTCACCTGGTAATATCAAAGTAAATTGAGCATTAGTTCACAGTCATAATAAGCAAAACCGTGGAACTGAACACAAAGACCCAAACTAAATGTGCTCTTAAGATCAAGGACACTCTCAAACAACAGCTATTAAAGGGCAGCTAAGTAACTACGTAGTTACGCAGCTACGTAACGTAGGTACGTAACTAAAGGCCTGTCCATACTATAACCGAAACCGCCGTTTTCGGTCAAAAGGTAAGCTTCGACTACAACATGACGTCACTCGCAACTTCTGAAAAGCATTAGACCGAATGAGAGTTCGGAAATTTGCACGTCGGAAAGTCCAACTCGCCGAACATTTCGGTCAAAGTATGGAGAGGCCTTAAGGCTATTCTAGAAGCTTACTGCGCTAGAAGCGTACATTATCTTATCATTCATACCACTAGATTCTAGCGATCAACAGACTAACTAAATTATATTCTTTTGCTGCCATTTTGTAGTTATTTATACCACAATGCCTTGTTGTGTATATAATGGCTGTAATAACTCCAGGAAAAAGCCTTATTTGCGGTAAAGAAGTTAAGAAAAAATCTCGTCATATGCTAGAATCCCGCCTGAGCTCTCTGGAAAGTAATCACATCCCGTTTCTCATCCGGGTCAATATGTGGTGGACTGAAAAAACGTTGTGTGGTCTCAGGGAACTATAAAGAGACGATTAATGAAGAAAAAAATAACATTGGAACGGCCAGAATAAGCGCTTTTGGACGAGTTCCATCCGGCCCCATTTTAGATGTGAGGAGGTGGTCGTCAAAACTCGGATGAGGAGCAACAATAACAGAAATCCACCAAACCAGGTAGGAACATTTGTGAAAAAAGGCAAATTAAGGGGGGATATGTTTTAGTCTGGATGTCCCCTTTAAATATGAATACCTCTTGAAAGACAGGAAACAATAGTTTTTGTCATTTATAGACATCTAGACATATCATTTTCCACTCTGACCTACCTGAGCCTCAGAGAATGGAGTCTGCATGTTCTCCAGTAAACTGGCCAAGTCTTGTTCACAGTAGCTCATTACCAGAAACAGGCTAAACAAGACAAACACATTTTTTTTTTCTTTTTCTTTAATATCTCAACATGAATTTGTGATGTTAGATTTGATGTAAGCTAAAAACAGCAGAACTCTCACTGTTACCCAACAAAGCACTAACATCATCAATGAGCTTTCAGGTATAAAATCCTGATTCATTACAGAGACGAAAACAAAACCGGCAGGTAAGTGCATGTGTGGCGTTAAGCAAGAAAACGGTACAGGTTTGAATGCTTGAACCTAATAGTGTCATAGGGTCACTCTGCAAATCAAAAAAGGTTATTCATATTCTATGGTGAAACATTTCTATCCTGATGGGAGTGGTCTTTCCCAGGATCTCTCTCTCTTTCTCTCATACACATTCAGTCACATATGTGACTCACAGATTTACTTTGGAGTCTCTCTCTCTGAAATGCACTAGTGTGCAGTGATCATGTGTATTTCTGCACATGTCTTTGTGTACAGTATGTGTGTGTGTGTGTGTGTGTGTGTGTGTGTGTGTGTGTGTGTGTGTGTGTGTGTGTGTGTGTGTGTGTGTGTGTGTGTGTGTGTGTGCGTGCGTGCGTGCGTGTGCGGTTACCTCTCCAGCTGGCTTCCTATGACTACCTCCTTCAGCTCCACTATATTGGGATGTCTCAGCCTCAGGAGCAGTGTGATCTCCCGGAGACTGCTGATAGGGATACCTGCGAGAGAATGGAAATCCCAAACACATCACACATAGACAATAAACAATAATACACATACAGGAATGTCACACTCACATAAAGACACAAATAGGCACACACATTTAACATCTTTATCTGTGTTTACATTTAACAAGAAATTCTTGAACACAAACAATGGTAGATGCACAAACTTGGGACACACACACACGCACGCACGCACGCACGCACGCACGCACGCACGCACGCACGCACGCACACACACGCACGCACACTTCTCCTTTGTTTGCACCTTTCTTGCCACATAGAGAACATGAGCTTTGAGGTTATTCTGCTAAGAAATCTAAGTTTACAGCAATGGTCTTACCCATCTTTCTCTTTGTCCATGCGTACTTTCTTCAGTGCTACTATCTCATCTGACTTGGTGTCCCGGGCTCGGTCTGCGGGAAAAGGGAGGAACATGTGTGTTATCTAATGAACAGTTCCAAATCAGGCATGTCCAGTGAAGTTGATGTTGTATGGTGTACATCAGGGTTCCCCAATAGGCGGCCCGCGGGTCATTTGCGGCCCGCGGGAGGCTACTGTCTGGCCCCCACCAACCCCAGTAATAATGGTGGTATAAGAGCAGCAAGTATATCGTCGTTGTTGGGTGGAAACCTCCACATTTGTACGTCCTTTCGCAAAGTAAAGCCCTGCTTCATCATACAAGGCCGTCGCACAAAAGTAGTGAAAACAGCAGATCTACAAGCGTTGTGTGCTTATAGATCGGCTGTTTTCACTAGTTTAAATCATTTTTAAAATGATAAATGCAAAACGAACGGTTTTGGACATACAAGATTCTCACCCGACAACGACGATATCTGAACTGTCGCTGGAGTAGCGGGAACACCACCATCGCCCCCTGCAATGCTGTGGCCCTCGGCTTGGCACCCTAGACATTATTCGGCCCTTGGGGAAAACTAATTGGGGAACCCTGGTGTACATTAAATGTACGCTAACTTGAACAGCAATAACCTACACACAATGCCATAGGTTCCTTCACCTATTCGGTTCAGTTTCTCAAACTCTTTGACACTCCTGCAGTTCCCAAACTGAAAAGGGAGAGGGAAAGTGTGCCCGGAAATTAATTATAAAGCGAAATGTAGAATAAAGTTTCCCACAAAAAACTTACAAACTGCCCTCCCAAAGGCCAAGCCCAAAACTGAAAAAAAAAAAAAAAAAGCTATGGAGGGATTATATCTCCAAACTGGCTTGGGAAAGCCTCGGTATACTCCCTGAGGGAGTGGAGGAAGTTGCTCGCCCGGGATAAGGAAATCTGGAGGTCTCAGTTGGAACTGTTACCCTGGCCCCGTGACCTGATTCCGGATAAGCGGTTGTCGGTTGAAGATGGATGGATGGATGCCCCCCCCCCAAAAGGCCAAACCCAAAACTGAAAAAAGCTATCACCTCCTTAAAGCAAGGAACACATGATAAAGTCTTGTCAACATACAGCAAATGGGCAACATGTTTTAAGATACTAGTTAAACTGGTAGCAATGCCTGCTGCCAGTAAGTCAGACGCAAGAAAAAGGAACAAATACTCATTTAACGCAAAAAAAACTACAAAAAAGGAAAAGCATCTAAAAAGTGTAGATGAACTGTGAACTGTTAATGTTTTGCTGCATTCAATGAGCTTACATCTTTGTTATTAGTACGTATATATTTTTCGTTTCCCAAGACTTTCTTCTTTAGAAAGCACATTTTAGTAAAAGAAAAGTATATTAACCCAGGTGCATTCAAGTTGGTCAGTGATGTTTTTGACTCGTTTGGGTTTAGTCATGTCATGCAGCACTATTTTTGATGCAGCTTATTAACTTATTTTGCTGGGCATCCCCTGGAACCTCGTCAAGGAGCCCTGGGGGTCCTTGGAACCCACTTTGAGAACCACTTGCCTAAGTGGTTGTAAATGGGTTCTAAAACTAGGAACACTTAAGTTGGTTGTGTACTGTAGCGGTACTGATGGAACAGACAGACAGTTCCTTGCCGAACAGAATTTCCTCAGCTAACGGCGACAGTAAATAAAACAAATAACAATTGGTTATCTCCTTACCCGTTTGAGGGACAGTAAATGTTCTGTTGTTCTTTATGGATTTCAGCCTTATAGGCTCCGGTTCGTCATCAGCAGCCTCCATTCTGAGATTACCCCCGTCTACTCTAAATCTGCGCAAAAACAGTCAAGACATGATTACGATTTATGATCAAAACACAAAACAAACTGTGGGCGCCGCCATCGTGTTCAGTTTGAGCTGAGAAAAGGACGAATCCTTTCCCGGAGTTCGAGCCAATCTGGGAACTCATCGTCAAACAGAAGGGTGAACAGCGCCCTCTGCCGTTTTTTGCTTGGAATCTGTTCTTGAGAGATTAGAGTAGAGACAACAATATTATAATTTGTTGCGACCGTCAGGTCGCAGTTTAGTATCAAAACCTCCACCGGCCGTCCGTCCGTCCGTCCGTCGGTCACACGTCACACCTTTGCCCTGCTCATATCTCCGCATCAGTATGACATCACACTGCTGACATCAGTATGACATCACACCGTACACAAATGACCCTTATATAAGACCGGCATTATCTACCGACAGATTAGTAACAAGATGTCAAAATCGTTGAAGGTTGAATCTCCAGATATGGAGATAACCAACACATCCCTCCATATATGGAGATAACCGACGAATCTCACTAAGTCTGACCTCACAAGCCCCATATTTGGACACAATGGAGGTTTTGAAGTTATATGTTGTTCGTGTCCAAATATGGGGCTTGTGAGGTCAGACTTAGTGAGATTCGTCGGTTATCTCCATATATGGAGGGAGAACCAGCTTATGAGCCGATGAGTTGTGTCAGAGTCGAGATCCTGCTTGCATCTAATCTGTCGGTAGATAATGCCGGTCTTATATAAGGGTCATTTGTGTACGGTGTGATGTCATACTGATGTCAGCAGTGTGATGTCATACTGATGTCAGCAGCTATGTCTCTATATATGGAGTTATATGTTGTTCGTGTCCAAATATGGGGCTTGTAAGGTCAGACTTAGTGAGATTCGTCGGTTATCTCCATATATGGAGGGATGTGTTGGTTATCTCCATATCTGGAGATTCAACCTTCAACGATTTTGACATCTTGTTACTAATCTGTCGGTAGATAATGCCGGTCTTATGTGTGTGATGTCATACTGAAGCGGAGATATTGGCCTATTTGTGGAGATAAGCGACCAACGGTCGCTTATCTCCCGATTAGGGAGTCTTACTGGTGTTATTTCACTTATTATTAATGACAGGCGTTGATTAAATAAATAAAAAATAAGAGGACTGTCCTCAAGTCGTGTCTGCAAGACCCAAAATAGCGATTAGACGTTTGCCCGGGTCCCAAACTAGTGAAAATAGATTTATTTGAATTTTGTTTTTAATTCATGAAAGTATTAGCTTTTGGGGGATTTTTTTTATTGAAAATGCTTTGAAATAATCAAAAACAAAATGTAGGAAATTATGGGACCCATAAACATCTATTGTGTAAAAGTTCATTTTCTCCTATATATATTTTTGGCACACGACACCGTTGTAAGCAGTAATAACAAGCAGACAGACTGTGTGAGAGAAAGTGGATTAACCAACACTGCTGCCTGGTGGTCAAAATGAGAATACATCTAAACATGTGCTGCTGTTATAGGTTTGTTTCCAGATATCTGTTATCCATTATTGCAACATTATTAGAGATCTGCAAAAGTGTGGATTTAATGTAGTGCATTGGTGAGGTCAGTCTTTGAATACAGAGATTCCTTGTTCGATTCTTGAATAGACAGGACCACAATGGAAATAAGCCCTTAATAGGGGATAGGGATTTATAACACTGATACCCTTTATTAAAATGTAACACTTTTCTCAACAATATGAGCCGTTTTCATATTATGAACTATCAAACATTTGTTATGCGCTTATGATTGTATTACATTATGAGCTTTATTAAATTTGTATAGATTATTATTGCATTACGAGCCGCTATTCCATACTGAGGATCCCTCTGGTGGCCAAAAACGTTTTTTATTTCTGTTCAGGACTTGAAGTATGAAACTGGGGAAATGGCACCAAAAATTGGAGCGCTAGAAATAGGTTAACTGTTCAGTGCGAAGGCGTGTTGTCTCTCAGCACAGAGTTTTCATGTTCGAGTCCCAGGACTACTGTAGATATATTTCAAGGCCAATATACAAAAAACAACAACTTTCAAAAACACAAGGGAAATACCTGTTGGGTGTAGGTTTTACCATAGTGCAGTGAGAGGACTAGTGCTCTGTCTCTGAATACAGAGCTTCCTTGTTCGAGTCCCCAGACCTTCTGTGGTTAGAATTCGTGGCAGAAATACAAAAGAACACTTCAAAAACCCAAGGGGGCATTAGTGTGAAGGCATTACGGTGAAGTGGTCTATAGTGCCCTGTCTCTGAACATAGAGGTTCCTTGTTTGAGTCCCAGACCTTCTGTATAGGTCACTTCTTAGGCTAATATACAAAACACTTTAAAAACACTGGTGGATACCTGTTGCGTATAGTGCTCATAGTGGGCTCAGTCTGAACACAGAGCTTCCTTGTTTGAATCTCAGACCTAGTTACGTTTTGAGGCTAACATACAAAAGAACAACACTAGAAGACAACTCTTCAGCATGGTGTGATGGATTGTCTTGTGGTCTAATGCTCAGACTCTCAGCAGAGCTTCTATGTTCAAGGCCAAGGCCTACAGTAAGGCACATTAGTAGATTGCACATTGCTGGTTGGAAGAGCATATAGTTCAAGTTTTCTTCCTCTGTGTCATAAAACCATAACATCTCTCGGTTCAACTCCTTAGAGCAGGGGTCTTCAACAGGGGGTCCGGGACCCCTAGGGGGTCCTCAGAGTTACTACAGGGGGTCCTCCAAATCTTTGTGATAGAAGCTTTTTTTTTCTCCTTTTCAATATTCACCCTAGTGTCCATATTCTGAGAACTTTAGCCAAAAATAGCAGATCTACAAGCTCACAACGCCTCGCGCTGAGTGACATACACGCGCGTGCACACACGCATGCACACGCTCGTGCACACACATGTGTGCCTGCTTGTTTATGATCACCCCCTACTTTAAACGCTCAGTTGTCCTTCAATCCATACGATTCAGCAACCGCACTTTAATTAGCCAGAGAACCACACCATCAACATTCATAAAGGGTTATTTATTGAGAAGTGAATGTTGAAATATAGCAGAAGAAAATGATTTTCTGAAGAATGAGCGGCGGATAGGTGGAGGTTCTGAGAGGGGTCACAGACCCTGGAGAGTCCTGCATCATCTCTGGGATGGAGGTTAAAGTATAGGAACATGTGAAGAGTGAGAGGGAGAGAGACAAGGACAAGAGTGGACAAGATAGGAAGAGAGCAGAGGAAAGGAGGTGGAGGGATGCAAAAAACACAAAGGCTTCCTGGTTGATTTGATTGGGTTTAAATAGAGCGAGTGATTGGTATGTGGAGAGGAGTAATGTTGACGTGCATGGTTGGTTCTCTGCCTCCCTCGCATCAGTTGAACCAACTCCATCTTTGGGATAATGCTGGATTCAGTTGTCCTGCCAAAGAATGAAGCACACACTGTGTGGACTGGCAAGACTACTGATAGGCTACTACTTCGTTGGAAGTCATCCTCTCTCCACCATAATCCTTTTTTTAGTGCTACTGCTTTTGTGTTCTTTATATGTAAAAAAAAAAGTTACAGTATATTTTATTTTATTTTTTGAACTGTGCTGCTAACTGCTCCTACATAAAAACGGTGCATTTATATAGCGCTTTTACCCAAGGCGCTTTCATAGATTGTGATTTACATTCACCCATTCACACTTTGATGGCGGAGGAAACCATGCAAGGCACCAACCTGTTCACTGAGAGCAATTAGGGGTTCAGTGTCTTGCTCAAGGACACTTCGACAGTAACTCTGCAGGAGCCTGGGATCGAACTGGGAACCTTCCGGTTCCCAAGGGGCTGCTCTACCTCCAGTACCACTGCTGGCCCATCTGGCTTTGTGTGTCTGTCTGTCTGTCTGTCTGTCTGTCTGTCTGTCTGTCTGTCTGTCTGTCTGTCTGTCTGTCTGTCTGTCTGTCTGTCTGTCCATATATGTCCATCCCACAAAGCTGTATGAGAGTGTGGAAAAACAAAAAGACATACTATCATGTTGCCAGTCATATACTATGCTATTTCACTAGTAAGATGGGTTCACGCAGATCTTTTATTTCTTTCATCACGGATGATCACTGTTGATTTATTACCAAATCAAAAAGAATTTCGCTATTAATATTTGTCTGCAGCAACCTGAAAAATATTGAGGAACACAAGGTTTCACGTTTGTAGACAGATCTAGGGGACCCTTTGTCTGGGTTCGAATCAATCCTGAAAGTCAAAATAATCTATAACAGGCTCTTTAACCGCCTTTGACCAGCAGCTCCCAAGGTCAGCGTTGCCACTGTGCTGTTTGATGTGGGCAATGGGCGGGGGGGCCCTAGAGCCCCTGGACACCTCTCTCTCTATTAGGGATGTCAAAGTGGAGTGTGGACAGACAGACCTCCCCTTGTGGGCCGTGATGACCACGTTGCGCTTGGGCGCACTGTCGTAGCTCATGCTTTCCACGCCGTAGGCCTTGGCCAACTCGTGGACGATCCTCCGGTGCTCCTGGTTCATGGGCGGGAAACAATGGCTCCTCTTTTGCCATTGTGAGTCGCCACTAGCGAGTTCGACGACATTCCTGATCTTCTCTTCCACGTGACGGACAAATCTCAGGTCCTTTCTCGCATCCTCTTTGAGGCTGTCGCTGTATATGGGAGTGGAGTGGAAAGGGTGCACTGAGGTGTCAATTTGCAAGGCCTCAGCCAGGCGCCTGTTCCTCTCCAGCGTAGCACACTCCTGGTCACACTCAAGCCTGAGTTGGGTTACGTCCCTCTTAGCGATGAGCTGGCCAATGTCCACAGAGTCGCTCAGCGACATATCGGACAGCTTGCTGGCCATGGCAATGGCTGCATACTTCTGATATGACCTGATCGCCTCGGTGCACGCCACACTCTCCTTTCTTCTACCGCAGTGACACTGTAGCGCCACCGCAGCAGTGCAAGCGCTGCGGGGGCAGCTGCTGCCTTTATGGCATGGAGCAGAACAGGGGTGGCCACACTCTGGACGGGGTAGCAGGCAGGGTTGGTGGCAGGCACCCAAACACTGGCCACGGTGGCAGAGGTGCTTGCAGCGGTGCATTTCACACGGCAGCACCTTGTCGCATGGGAGACCACAGGAGATGTCCTGCAAGTGGCAAGCAATGTTGCTTCTCTGCTCGTGCTTTCCCATGCACCATTTCCGAGTGAGGTGCGTGCATGGCGGACACTTCTCTTCGCTGTGGCAGTTGTGAAGCACTGGATGGTCACACTCGTGTCTCCTTGTGCATGGATTCGTACACTCTGGGGGCTTGGTGCCACAGGCGATGGGAGGGTACATCACTGTCTGCCCACAGTGGCATGTCAGCTCATCAAAGCTGGATTGCAAGCAGCGTTGGCAGGGTCCACGGTGACAGGGCTCTAGGCAGTGGTGGATCCCACAGTTGAGCTTGTAGCCACAGACCTGAGTGCACTTGTGTTCCACGTTCGCGCAACACAGCTCCGCACACTTGTGTCGACCACAGGTGCGTTTCTTGTTGCAGCGTCTCCCACATGTGAAGACGAGTTGATCTTCGTTGTTTATTGTTTCACAGGGGACCTCCTTAGTCTTGGAGCCACATCTGCATGTGATAGTAGAGGTAAGCGAGCATGACCCACAGCTCCCCGCATGGCACAGCATCTCACATATATGAACGGTGTCGTTGGAGCCACAGGCCAGCAGCTTGCTGCAAGCCTTTCCACAGGAGGGGATAGGGTCTGAGCAGGTCTGCCGCTCTGGGTGGCCCAGTTCCAAGAGCTTAGCCAGGGGTGTCTGCCCACAAGGACAGGTTTTCACCATCCTGGGGGACAGAGGGCATGGCTGGCATGGCCCAGGGTGGCACACCTGCTCACATCGGTGGGCATCACAGTCCAATATCTTCCCACATGGTTTTTGACAGGAGAAATGTCCAGAACCATCAAATTCGTCTTTGTCCGCACCGCATAGGGCCTCGCGAGAAGTAATACCGCAATAGCAAAATTGCTGCATGAGGAGCTGGCAGGGCCGGCACGTTCCACCGTGACACACCTGGACGCAAGTGTGTTCAGCACAGTTGAGAACTTCCCCACACACACGGTCACACTGGACGACTGCAGCCTGGCCACAGCGCATCGGTTGAGTGGTTCTACCACAGACACAGGACTTTGTTACGAACGCAGGGCACTGTGGGCAAGGTCCAGGATGACACAAGATGTTACAGCGGTGGTCGCAATCCACTCTTCTCTTCTTCCCACACATGTCACCACAACTGTGTGGGATCTCGGTACGTTGCCACTGCGGGTTGGTCACTTTGCCACAAAAGCAGATATAGGAGGTTGGCTGTTTCTGTGCGACATTCTGGCAAGCTGGACAACGCCAGCCTTCAGTTGAATCCTCTGCCTGTGAGGCAGAGGCCCTGGCCCATTTCTTGATGCATTTGAGATGGAAGACATGGTAACAGATGTGGCAACTCCACACGGGGGCTGTATGACCGATGACGTCACAGCACACCATGCATTCATACTTCTCTTCCGATAGCTGTTCAATCAAACATGCAGTTTGGGTCTCGTTGTTCTTCTGGCTAGGCCTGTGGCGGGCTCTCAACTGCTCTCTGTTTTGCAGGGGTGCACGTGGTCCCTGGGCTCTCTCCTTGCCACCGGCTCCCCTGTCTGAGTCTCTCTGTTCTTGAGGCGATGGCTTGGCTGACTCGATTGGTCCCTGACAAGGTTTTGTCTCAGTGTGTTTCTGTTGGATCTGACGTAGGTTCCAGTCTGCACACTTCCTGCCCCTCTGATGTCTTTCCCTCATTTCTGAATAGTGTTCTCTGCTGGCAGCAGATCTGGAGCCTTCTCCCACAGCCCCATTCCCCTGATTCTCTGTCTTGTGTCTGGACTCACTCCCATTCATGCCCCTGACATCTTGCACCATTCCCCTTGGCTCTTGATTAAACTCCTTGTTGTTCTTTGGCCGGGTGTCCTGGTCTTCACTGGCATGTTGCACATCCCTACTCACAGGGAGTAGGGGTGCTCTGCTGTCACCCCTGTATTGACCATGGCCATCTCCTGGTCTTTGCCACCTGGCAGGCTGGTCACCCGGCAGTGAACCAACACCACCAGCCCCACCATTTAAACCTCTGTTGTCTCTTCCTCCATTTGACCATCGGGGCGATTGTCCTGCTCCTCTGCCTCCTCTCGTTCTTCCTTGCCCCTGCCCCTCCTCCCCTTGGTGGTAGGGAGGCTGGTAATGCATTGCAGAAGTTGAATTGACGTTGTCTGAGGGTGGTTGGAGGCACAGGCAGAGAAGGTCTGCAATGATATCTTGCGACATGCAAGGAGTCTAAAGACCCTCCTCACCAACTGAGTCACTTTAGACTACCATCGACTTTATATGGAAGTCATCTGGCCATCCTGTGACTTCAGTCGTCTGTGACATATCTATGACACGGGCAAGGTTTCAGCCCCATCGACTTCCATTATAAAATCTACGTCTGTGTGTGGGGAAAACCGATGAAAAAACACAGTGATGTCATCATTCGGGTGATGACATCATCTTCAACATAAAAGCCAATGAGGGACCAGCATTCTTGGTGACGTCACCGTCAATAAGTGCGACCTGATATAAACGTAAAGGGTGATAGTATCATAGTCATAGTATTGAGGCACACAGTATATAAGGGCCATGAGAGGGGCCGTCTATGCCTGTAGTAGCATATGCCAGATGGGAATAGATGGGCATAAACAGGCATATGTCTCATACACTTGAGGATTGGTGGATTGATGAGCTTCACATGACACTTTGACCAGACTATAAGAGGGCCAATTGGTCAGGTTTCACTTCAATATGAAATGGGCGAACCAGGTGCAAAGCTCTAGTAGATTCAAATAAGAAGCATACCAAATAAATTGGATTACATTTAATGCACCGCTTCATATCGGCTACATGTTGGACATGATCTGCCATGCAGATCAGATCTGCACTCTGTTACTCCCTGTGCACTTATAGTCACTTCCTGAAGAAAACGACAACTGCAATCAGCAGAGCGCGCAAGTAGGGTGATGAATACTCCAAAGCACCAATGAATGGTTATTAATAGTCGAAGATGGTGTAGTAGTCTAAAGCAGGGGTTTTCAAAGTGGGTGACGGGGCACCCTGGAGTGCCGTGACGGCATTCCAGGGGTACCGCGAGATAATTTGATAATATTTGGACAATTACAAACAACTATTTAGGATAATTTTAAACTTGAATTTTAAATCTTCAGTCAGTTCCAACCAAAATAGCCATTATCTCAATGTTTTCCTCGCTAAAATTTGCCATAAATATAAGGTGCCAGGAGTGAAAAGGCACCTCTACATTCATTAAGATAATGTAGGGGTGCCTCAGATGAAAAAAAGAATTTGTAAGGGTGCCCTGAGCCAAAAAAGTTTGGGAAACCCTGGTCTAAAGAACAGACTTTTAGCGCAGAGGTTCCATGTTCAAATCCCAGTCCACCTACAGTTCATTGTTGGAGTATTCTAACCTTTTCAAGGCTAAAATACAAGAGAACAACTCAAAAGCACCAGGAGATACCTGCTGAGGGCCCAAAGGTGCCCTGGCTCAATGGTGTGGTGCTCTTGATCAGTTGCCACTGTTACAGACAGATCGCAGGTTCAAGTCCCATGCCATCAAGGTATACGGAGGACCATTAGTGAAATTGAACTGAAATCTTTTCAGGTGACCGTCAATTCTTAGAATCCAGAAAAAAGTCACTTGAATTTCACCATTTAAGACGTCTTCCTGTAAAAGTATAGCTGGACAGAGTTCGTTCAGACATAACCCTACACCTTTACTTCTCAGGAAACAGGGGGAGGGACACCCTTTCCGATGGTCCTCTGTGTACCTTGCGTATGGGACTTGAACCTGTCTGAAACCGAGGACCGGGACAACCAATCAAGCGCACCACACCATTGAGCCAAGGCACCTTTGGGCCCTCATCAGGAATCTCCTGGTGCTTTTGAGTTGTTCTCTTGTATTTTAGTCTTGAAAAGGTCAAAGTACTCCAAGAATGAACTGTAGGTGGACTGTGATTTGAACATGGAACCTCTGAACTGAAAGCCTGATCTTACACCATCTTTGACTATTAATAACCATTGGTGCTTTGGAGTATTAATCACCCTACTTGCGCACTCTGCTGATTGCAGTTGTCGTTTTCTTTGGGAAGTGACTATAAGTGCACGGGGCACCTCAAACAGAGTGCAGATCTGATCATGTCCGACACGTAGCCGATATGAAGCGGTGCATTAAGTGTAATCCCATTTATTTGGTATGCTTCTAATTTTAATATTTTTATTTTTTTATGGTACATCATGTCAACAAACGTGACATGACCGTTGTTTTTGTTATTTATTTCACTCAACAGTTCTCCATACAAAATGACACATTATCAACAACACTTGTATTGTATACTTAAAGAAAATATTCACCAACAAACCTAAGGAACAGTTGCTTTGATGGCTTTTAAATGCCACATCATTCTGATACTGTAAATCAAACTATGATAACCAGTTGAGTTCAAAAGGTAACGTTTGTATTTTCCTGGTCAAGCCGCCAATTATACTGTACTAGAAGCTGGGCCGCCCTTCGGGCGGCCCAGCGTCTAGTCGGCGACCTGGCCAACTCGGGAACGATGTAAATAGGGAATGAATCCCCCGCCCTTTAATGCAAACCCCATTATACCTGTTGTCATAGAACCCGTTTTGACCATCTGTTTGCCTGTGTCCATTTATGCCCATATATGGAGATATCTGTATCTGTCTGTCTGTCGGCGTCCATTTTATGTCCATATATGGAGATCACTGCAGATATAGTTCTGGGTCCATTTTATGCCCATATGCCCATATATGGAGATATCTGTCTATTTGTGTCCATTTTATGCCCATATATGGAGATCTCTGTATCTGTCCGTCTGTGTCCCTTTATGCCCGTATATGGAGATATCTGTTTATCTGCGTCCATTTTATGCCCATATATGAGATCTCTGTCGCTTTTTGTTTGTTTCTTCTTTAAGCAGAATACACAGCCTGCTTAAATCTGCATCATTCAAGTCATCCTCCCAGTCCCACGCTTTGTCGCTTGTCTTATGTTTGTTTTTGTCTCTTTTATTTTATTTTTTGGAGCGGACCCCATGAATGCCCCATCCTTTAATGCAAACCCCAATATACCTGTTGTCATAGGACCCGTTTTGACCATCTGTTAGCCTTTGTCCCCACCCTTTAATGCAAACCCCAATATACCTGTTGTCATAGGACCCGTTTTGACCATCTGTTTGCCTTTGTCCCCTTATGCCCATATATGGAGATCTCTGCACACACAGTACCGGTTGCGGAAAACTCTGATGTCAGACATCAGCTCCGCATTCGGGGATTCATTTTATGCCTATATCTGGAGAAAGCGTGTGCCGGTGGGAAGAACGGTTCTCGAGATTCACATACATACATACACATTCACAGAGATTTTTTGTTGACTCATGTGGCGTACGTGATGTCACAGCCTTTTATGAAGTGATGTCACAATGAGTCAGCGCTTGCGCCGATTTCCTCCGGAACAGCCTGATGTCAACAATCAGCTCCGCATAAGGAGATTCCGAACGTTTCGCGCCGGTTTCGGAAAACCGCGAGTCAGGTCGGGTCGAGGCCCTGCACTGCACTCCGCGCGGCGGCGGGGAACGCGCGTGCCGAATCTGAAGCCGGTGGGACGAACGGTTCTCGAGATACGCGGATTACAAACAAACAAACAGACAGAGATTTGTCGCATTTAGATAGATATCAAAACAGATGTTAAAATCCATTGTCAAGTACCTGTCTTGTGACAAGACAGGTAGGATGGGGTTTAATTTCACTGTCCCTCCCTATCCCTCCTGTTCTATCAGCTTCTGTTGTGTCATCATCACAATCTCCTCCATCACCTCTGGTTTTAAAATGTCTTTGACCTGGTGATGAAGAGAAGACTCATAGCAGTAGAAAATACTGGTGTCATATAGTTGGACTTTGTGTGCAGACAAGGCCATTAAGCAGTTCCTCAACCGTGAGATCACTTCTCGATCTGACAGAGATACAGGCTCCAGGCTAGTGTGGAAACCCCCAGCCTCCTCGTCCTGCTGTGATGGGGTTGAGTACAGCCACACAAAGCCATTGTTTCCCAGAATGATGGATGCTCCACAAGGAAGGTTGTGGAAATGTTTTTTTTGCCTCTTGATCAGGGAAGGAGAGATCTGCACCAACACTCCTTGACCTAGCTTTCCATACTTTAAACTGCGAGCGTGAAGCAATAGGGCTCCATCTGAAAAGACAGACTGGACCTCTGCACTTATGAGATCTCCTTCCTGGAGGTACTCCCTCATGGTCAGTTCATCTTCTGCTGATCTTCTCCTCAGTTCTCCTCCGGGCAGATTAACTGAAGATAGCAGGAGGACCGAGTCCAGTCGGGAGTTGATCTCCACCTTCCAACGTTTCTGCTGCACTTCAGTGATTCGGCCAACCACCACATCTCCAACTTCTCCATAGAATCTTGTCTTAAGAGGTCTGACACAGATCAGTTTGTCTACTCTTTGCACCTCTCCAGCAACAGACGCTGTCAGGTTCTCATCATCCATGTAAGTACCATGACCCCTCATAAATCCAGAGTCCGAAGTGATCACATCACCGGGGACAACCAGATCCTTTTGATCTAGAGAGGATTTTGAGAGTGAAACTTGTTTCCGAATAACTGGTAATCTCATCTCAGCAGCCATGCTTGTTGCACTCTTCAGACGGTCTTGTAATTTGAATCTACTTGATTATTAAACCATTATATTATAGCATTTCATAGTGAAGTGAAATCTGACCAATCATGGAAATTGGCCCTCTTATAGTCTGGTCAAAGTGTCATGTGAAGCTCATCAATCCACCAATCCTCAAGCTTATGAGACATATGCCCGTTTATGCCCATCAGTGCCCATCTGGCATAATGCTCTGGCATAATCTGGATTAGATGGCCCCTCTCATGGCCTTTATATACTTTGTGCCTCAATATTATGACATCACCCTTTATGTTTATATCAGGTCGCACTTATTGTTGGTGACATCACCAAGAATTCTGGTCCCTCATTGGCTTCTCATGAATCAGGGGGCCTCATGCCACCCCTAGGGTGACCAGATGTCCCCCTTTGCGATGGACAGTCCCACATTTCCATGACTTTTCAGGCGTCCCCCAAATTGAGACGCTGTCCCACATTGTAACTGGCAGGTGTTGATATAGGTGCGCTGATTGTCCCTGAAGCTCTCAACGTGAGCTCACAGCTGGATCTGGTCACCCTATCATAAAGGTGTCAAAGGACATTAATTTTTGCCATTTGTCATGAATGATGATGAAGTATGGGTCAAGGGTGATGTATTGACAGCTAACAACTAGCATACAACACATTATTTTAAAGCCTTGTTTTAGCTTGTATCCAAGTAGATGAGAAGAAAGAATGTGCAGTCAGTAGGCCCTAACATCAACGGCCGTTTTTTTTTTTTTTTTATAAATCTTTATTCAAAAGTCATGACATACAAGACAATACAAAACTGACAGTATATTAAGACTATAAGGGACAACAAAGTTATTAATCTCATAGGATTCAGAAGCCTAAGCTTTCTTTTCATAATTTAAAAGTTTTTTTCCATTTAGGTGGACAGTGAAAGACAGAAAATGTTCATAAAGATGTCAAAGGACATACATTTTTGCCATTTGTCATGAATGATGAAGAAGTATAGGGTCAAGGGTGACGTATTGACAGCTAGCAACTAGCATACAACACATTTTAAAGCCGTGTTTTAGCTTGTAAGTAGATGAGAAGAAAGAACGTGCTGTCAGTAGGCGCTAACTTCAACGCTGATTGGCCGCTTCTTTCCTCCATTCCTCCTTAGTGGAATTTCCACCGAGGAGGAATGGATGGATTTTTTCTGTATTGATGTATTATTGATAACTTGTCATTCTGTACTGTATTGTCTGTTTTGTATTGTCTTGTATGTCATGACTTTTGAATAAAGATTTATAAAAAAAAAAGGAAAAAACTTGACCAAGTTGAAAAAATCCACAACATTTTCCTCCTCTGAGGAAATGGCACAGCGCAGAGGCTTTCCACCTATGCTTTCCACCGAGGAGGAACAAAGTTATTAATCTCATAGGATTCAGAAGCCTAAGCTTTTTTCCGAGGAGGAAAGCAGTGGAATGACATACAAGACAATACAAAACAGACAGTGAAAGACAGAAAATGCTTTTTACTGGTCTTGAACCACCAACCTTTGATTCTCTAGGCAAAGCTTTTTCCTCTGTGCTATAGAACCATAGCAAGACCATAGGGGACAGGAAATGTATCAAGCTTAAAGGAATCAGAAGCCTTAAGACTTTTTCCCCCCCATAATTTAAAAGTTCTTTTTCCATTTAGGTTGACGGTGAAAGACAGAAAATGTTCATAAACTCACCCCCCCCTTCTTGATTCAGCAGGAGTAAAAACATATACTGTATAGATCTGGGGAATCATGAAGACACAAGACAAGCATCATAGTAATGATAATAATTTATTTATTAACATACTGTACGGTAGAGGAAGTCTTTGGCAGTGAAGAACATAAGAACTGAGGGTGACTAGCTGGAGTGGAGACGTGAGGCCATACATGGGAAGATGATCGGCCAAATATTTGGACATTTGGCCAAGGGTTGGGATCCTCTAGGATTTTAGCGATTACTGTTCCTTAACGATTCCCTTGTTACAGTCCGGTTCCTTAACGGTTCCTATGGGGCTTCCAAATGAAACCTTACAGGACTGTAACTCTGAGAGTGTACAAATGACATGCGTACACTCTCAGAGTTATGGTCAAATGTTTGAGAACCACTGTTATTGTGATTGTATACAGATGTGAAGTCCACATAACCAGCTCAGACAGTGTGACCGTTTCCGGTTCCAGATGGGATGGAACCGATTCCGGTTTCCTTCGATTCCGGATCCCAACCCTACATATACGTCTACGAGTCTTGCTATTCTGAATGGCCAATACAACATGGGGTTAGATTGGTGGGGTTACAGAGTCAAATCTGTTGACCAACAAAGAACACTGTTTAGATGGAAGGACACTGGATTATGGCAGACTTTAAAGGAATAGTTCACCCCCAAAAAAATTTTTTTTCTATCGATTACTCACGCCATGGAGACTTGAGTTCAGTAATATGTTTGGGTTTTCGTCGCATTCCCAAGACAATAATTTGATTACAATAAATGTACCCCCATTGATTCCAGATGGGGACCGGGGGTAACGCAAAATGCATTGCATGCATGCATCGTTTTGTCTTTTGGTGGTGAACTACTAGCCTGGCGGGGCCCGACGTTATCTGTGTTCATTCCTTCCACAGTATGTTATACTGTGGAAGGAATGAACACAGATAACGTCAGGCCCCGCCAGGCTAGTGAACTACTCCTTTAACTCAAAATTCACTTAACGCAACAAAATGTGCACGTCCATTTGGACCTACGCAAATGGAATAAGTATGACTGAAGTATGAGTCAGTGTTACTTTTGTTGAATGAGTGAACATAATTATAACATAATCTCCCCAATGTGTTTGTTGCGCAATAAGAGCGAGTGGTGAGGCGTTACGAATGAATGAGAGAATGAGGAAGTGAGAGCGCATTGCACAGAAATGAGCAGTGATAATATGTAAGATGATCAGATGCCAGGGTGGTGAGAGTGGCATGTCAGGGTGTGCATGTCAGCGCGCGCGCGCGCGCGTGTGTGTGTGTGTGTGTGTGTGTGTGTGTGTGTGTGTGTGTGTGTGTGTGTGTGTGTGTGTGTGTGTGTGTGCGTGCGTGCGTGCGTGCGTGCGTGCGTGCGTGCGTGCGTGCGTGCGTGCGTGCGTGTGTGTGTGTGTTTTGGTGCCCTCAGAAAAGATTCCAAATGCATCACAGTCTTTTGTTGTCCCCCGCCACATCACCTAATTAACTTCAGCTTCATTTAAAAACCTCTAGCATCCGACGAATTGATACACATTTTCTGGCATGACTTGTGTTACAAAAAACATATATATATTTATATAAAAACAAACAAATACAGAGCAATTCATTTAGTGGAACAGGTGTAATCCATTATCAAGAGTGGCTCACTGATTCCAGCACATTCACATCCCACTGGCATCTCCTACCCACTACTAGCAACAAGTGCTACTGCATCATTCAGATCAGTGGTTCTCAAACCTTTCACGTGTCAAGGACCTCCAAATTAATAATGGGGGTCCATCTGAAAATATGGTGTGCCAGGGACCCCCATAAGATATTTGCGTCGTTAAAACGTTTACAAAAATATTCCACATTTGTCACACACACACAAAAAAAAAGATATTTCTTTGGAACAAAAGCATATCTCAAGCTCACATGTATATGCATCGCAATGTGTTGTGAGCTTGTAGATCAGCCATTTTCAAATATCCGATTTTTATCTGGGTTTTAAGTGGTTAAACCTTTTATTTAATTTTTTGATGTTATATTAACTAACTTTGTTGGGGACCCCCTGGAACCCCCTCAAGGACTCCTGGGGGTCCCCGGACGCCACTTTGAGAACCACTGTCCTACCCACTAGCAAGTGCAACTGCATAATCCAGATACTGAGGGGCAAGCATATACAAGTAGGCATCAACTCTGAGACTCTTCTCACTGTGCTCTCCATTCCAGGAAGTTCTTCCCTCCGCGCTCCATGTGCTCATGACAACTTTGTCGCTGTTGGTCGGGCAGAAACCCCTTGTCTCCTTAGTCTAACCTTTTGTGTTTTTTTCGTAAATTAATGCCCTAATCGCTCACACTAGAGCGTCACACAAAAGCATAAAAAGTAGCATACGTGTTTTCGAGCTTGTAGATCTGCTACTTTTGAATTTGAATCCGTTTTGGACAAATGAGGTTTTCCACCCGACTAACTGTCCCCACTAGGTTATTGCATGTGGGCCCGCAGCGAATTGGCAAAATGTTAATATAACATTAATATTACAAAATGTGTGAAACAAATGACATAGTATATATTTTTTTTTACTTGAAAAATTAAGTTTTCATTGTGATACCAATAAATAGGAACATAAAGTATAATACGTTTAGTTCCATTAATCCAAGCTTGCACGCGGCCCACACGTCTGAGCACTTAAAACACCACAGCCATTCGTTGAATGGTCAGACGGGTGGGGCTGCGAATTTGGACATCTTCAAGTGGGCTCTGGATCCAAAAAAGGTTTGGAGCAACAACGTCAAACAGAGCACCGGGATGTGTTGTTGTCCCTTCTGAGCTGTAGAAAGGAACATTGAAGGTTCGGATGGGAACCTAAACACGCAACAAGGGAACAATTTTCTGGAGTGGAATGCAGCTCGAGTTGTGTCTCTAAACACCCGAGCAGGGCGGCTAAGGCCATTTCAATAAGAAAAGGACTTGTTAAAACCAAGTTATGGAACCAATCGGAATGCAAAGATTAATGCATTCGTCACGCAGTTCCCAATACGAGTGCGAGTAGCAGAATAATACATGGTGCACATTGTGCACATTGGCAAAAAGAAAAAATACATTTAAACATGATGGCACAGGGAAGAAGGATAGGTAATGATGTCACAGCTCCTGTCAATTAATCAATCAATTAATATTTCAGAATATTGATAGATACAGGAGTCCATTCATTCATCAATAAAGGCAACAGGACTGGACACTCACTGGACAACACTTCTCCAATTCATCAGTCGATCTATCCGTTCAATCATCCATCCACGTCTCCATTCACAGACTTTATCCGTCTTCCACCAACATAGGAAAACCTCGGCTTCACAGGCATCACAGAGTTCAATACAAAGGACAATACTGTTGGAGGTCAAGAGCGAGTCTGCTCCTGCAATGTGTGCAAACCAAAAAAGAAAATCCTTTTAATTGCGGGGAGTGGTGTTGTCCACTCGGGGGCACTGTTTTTCTTTGTCACAGACAATCCTTATTCGATACAGTTCTCTAGTCCTGCTGGCACAGTATCGCCCATGCTACAACACGTCCCATTTGTGGCAAGGGGTTGGGGTGGGTGTCGAGGGGCTGCGTATGGCACAGACGAACAGCGGTTGGCACAACTTCAAGTGCAGGGATCACGCAAAGGGCATGCTAAGAGTCTCAAGTTCTCTCAACTGAGCTCTTCAAAAGTCTGAGGACCCATGGACCTCCTCCATCTGGCCGCCTTTGTTAGTGCTCTTTTGACTCAACTGTATATATATATATATATATATATATACTGTATATATATATATCATCACTGTCGGGCAGAAACCTCTTGTCTCCATATTCATATTCTTTGAAAAATAATCATATTTGAACTGGGGACACCCCACCCTGATAAGCACTTGGAATTCTACGAGCTGAGGCATTGCATTTAGTTTTGACTCGCAAAAAATTGAAAATACCGGATCCACAAGCTCACATAAGCCTCGAGGCGTTCTGTACTTGTAGTTCGGCTATTTTCACAATTTTTGCCTCTTTCTTATATTATTCGACAATTTGGCCAATGTCTGACCAGTTTTCATAGCATAGTTTGTTGATTACGTTTTGACGCAGTAATGGTCATACTGTGTAGAGAGAGAGATGTACATACTGTGTACTGTATATATAGTTGTTGTTGGGTGGAAACGTACGGCCAAAACCATTCATTTTGTATTCATAATTTTAAAAATGATTTAAAATAGTGATAATAGCCGATCTACAAGCACACTTGTGGATCTGCTAGTTTCACTACTTTTGTGTGACACTTTTGCATGATGAAGCAGGGCTTTACTTTCAGAAAAGAAACACAAATTTGAAACTTGGGAGATAAGATACAAGGTTTCTGCCTGACAGTGACAATATATATTCTTGCATTGTCCTGGGTTCGAGGCATGAGGGGGAGTTAAGAGATGGGATGGGAGTTCTTTACAGAGTCAAGGGGGTGGGGGTGGTGGGGGGGTCACAGAGTGACCTTGCTGAGTCTGAGCGACAGGCTGGAGCGGTACTGGGAGGTGCGGGGCAGCGTGGATGCTGCGCAGCGCGACCGCAGCTGCACCGGACGCGCCGCCGTCGAGCCGCGCACCCGCAGCAAGAAGTCAAAGTTGGCCGAGGAGTTCATGGCGTAGAACACGTTGGCGTTGTCCGGGATCACCAGCTCTGAGGGCAGAGAAGAGAAGACAGGGTTATTATTTGGGATACAGCTTGTTAAAGGACAACTTTAGTTTTTTACAACAAGGGTTCATATTTTAGATTGTAAGTAAAGAATATAAATGTGTGTTAAAATTATTTCATTTACTTCTTTCTATTGTTTTAGAGATTCTTATTTCAGTGGATGGGGGCATGCGTACAAGTGGCTAAATATGTAATTTGACACAGAATAAGCCCATTCCCAAGATACAACGCAACCTTTCATGGTTGGATGTGACTTATGGGGGCTAGAAGTGTTACTGTGAATAGCAATAAAGAAACTGCTGGCTTATTGTGTCTAAAAATACATATTTAGCCACTTGTACGCATGCCCCCATGCGTACGCATGCCCCACATTTTAGCACGGTAAACGCGATAAAACAATAGAACACTCACTTTTTCTTTTCTCTAATTACAATCTAAAATATGAACCCTTGTTGTAAAAAAACAAAGTTGTCCTTTAATTCTTATTGATAATGAGCACCTCATCGATCCTGCTTATCAGAGATGGGGACTCGAGTTAAAGACTCGCGACTCGAGTCAACTCGAGTCGTGTTTTTGGAGACTCGTCACTCGACTCGGACTCGCCCCTCAAAGACTCGAGACTCGACTCGGACTCGCCCCTCAAAGACTCGAGACTCGACTCGACTCGACTTGAGCTCATAAGACTCGTGAACAATCTTTATTTTAAGCACTATAATGCATGACAACCCCGACAAATATTGGCCTTTACTTCTCTTTTCTTCTTTCCTCTTTGGTGCCACAGACACAGCCGTCTGCATGGACCTTTCATTGTAAGATTTAAATATTAAAACAGCTAAATAAAACACACATGTTTAGCTCATCATCAGATATTTTACTTCAGCTAACTTGGTATTTATGTGACTCGTGACTCGACTCGTGACTCGTGATGAAAGACTCGTGACTCGACTCGGGCTGACCCACTAAAGACTCGACTCGACTCGTGACTCGAGATCAAAGACTTGTGACTCGGACTTGACTCGAGATCAAAGACTCTTTTACATCTCTGCTGCTTATATTGAGCCGGGCTTTTATCGAGCCCACTATTGAGCGCTTTCTAATAATTTGTGGAAAGATGTGAGATGACAAATTCTGGACAGAACTGGTACATTTTATTATTGACTGTGAGTTTGTCTATGAAGATGACAATTGAAAAAAGAAAACATATTTTGCCTATCATTAAAACAAAGATTCATTAATGCAATAAGTGTTAAATGGCTTTATATTGGGAATAGTAGTGTAATCATTTCTTGATCGCCTCTTTTCTTGATTGTTTAAACATGATGTCATGGCTTTGGGCTTGATAAGCCCAAAGCTTATTGATACCAGGTAATCAATACATTTGTTATCGAGTAAATAACAGGCTCGTGTTTCGAGTTAGTTATTATTACTAAAAGGTGTGCGAAGTTAGTAGTTGTTTCTATTGTGAGGGGAAAACTCCAATAATATATATATTTTTTAAGTAGATTCGGGTTAAAATTGGTGTAGTAGTGCAGTGGTTCTCAACATTTTCAGGCAGTGACCCCCCCAAAATAATCATGTTTGAACTGGGGACCCCTCCCACTCTGGCAAGCACTTGGAATTGTAGGAGTTGAGGCATTACATTTAGCTTGACTCGGTTCCACAGATAAATAGTGTGAAAATAGCAGGTTGCACAGATAAATATTGTGAAAACATCATATCTGCAGATTGTCTATTATCAAAAATGATTTGACCAGTTTGTATAATATAGTAATGGTTTGCTGATTACTCTTTAGGAAGTAATGATCTTTTTCTTTTTTGTAATACAAAGGTCTTTCAAAATGTCTTAAAAGTCGGGATCCCAAAGTTTGTATTTGTACAGTCTCAGAGTTCCAGACATATAAGGGCGGACCCCAGACCCGACATTATGCTGTACCTCTCTCGTCAGAGATGACCTGCACCAGCTCGTATCCCTCTTCAGGCTCCACCTCCAGGTTGTGCTTGGCCATGGCCCTGGAGATGACCGCAGGAGTCTTGTCTTGACTGGTCAGCTGGGTAAAGGAACAGACAGTACAGTTAAAAATGACATCATAAATGTCTATGTGTTGGGCCTAGGGAGGCTGTAGTGAACATCCACACGCCTTCTCCAATACACATGGAGTTCTTTTCACCTGGATGTTTGGGAGTTTCACTAGAAGATAGTAACATGCTCTCTGCTGACCAGGCATACTAAACAACCAGTAGGTGTCGCTATTGCAGTGACAAAGAACCCCGGTCAGCTTTCCCACCAGTGAACACAAACAATTGTGTTCATTGGAGCGCCCATCCAAGCTAGAGGCACAGTGTAGGGCTTGAGAGCTTTATCCTTGAACCACACATATTCCCATAAATGTCTATATTCAATACTATACTTTACTTTATGGGACAGTGCACATTAATGAACAATTTAATCAATAAACATGATATTGTGTAAATGTGCCGGATTTAGCTATAAGAATTTCCATTATAGTTCGACATACAGACATGACATGAGTGCGGTTTGGCCATTACTCTCAGAGTGACTGGCAGGGACGTGCAGAGAATGTTGAAATGTTGAGAATATCGAAAATAGCAGACCTTCAAGCTCACAATGCATCTTGGAGGTCAGCTATTTTCGGTGTTTGATACCACACTGAACCAAGCATAATCAAGTGAATACTGGAGATGTGGCGTAACGGCATGGATTTCTACACAGAGAGGGCAACTCTACACACCCACCCACACGCACGTACACAAACAGACACACGTCACATGCGCAGTTAACTCACCAGTATGCTCTTGTAGAGGTTGCCGTTGCCTTGCTCCAGGCTGACTCGTATGATGCAGGCGTCCTGGGCCTGGGTGTTGTAGACGGGCGGCTGGCTGGGGGAGGTGGGCGACAGGGGGACGAGGGAGTGCGAGCGTCGGTGCGTGCAGGGCGGGGGGCCGCCGGGCAGGGAGGGGGAGGCGGGGGTCTGCGGGACGCTGGCCGAAGACGAGCTGGTGTCCATGGAGTGGAGAGACGTGCAGGACGAAGACTCCGACAGCTGCGGACGGACGGACGGACATGCGTCAAACACAGAACCGTCACGATTATGACGACGCTTAACTTGATGGATTCAATTGCGATAATAATAATTACATTAACGATTACAATAGTTTTTTTCCCCTTCAGATTAGGGATGGGACGAAAAGCAATATTATCGTTTATCCTGATAAAAAACACTCACAATAATCGTATCGTAGAGATTTCATTTATTGTGACATCGTCCTCCGTCATGCACTGGGATCAATTCACCTTTTATTTGCCAAGCTGCATATCCGGTACCACTTGACTTAAACCCTCAGTTGGGGAAACGTACGTATAATATACGTGCTTGATACAGTCTTTTTTTCACTCTCTACTAAATCTCTTTGCCAAAAAATAGCCAATCTAAACACGACGCGTTGTGAGCTTGTAGATGCAATTTTTTAGGCAAATGTTCCGCCACAGTATAATAATATAAATGGTAAATGGTGCATTTATATAGTGCTTTTATCCAAAGCACTTTACAGAGATTGTGCATTACATTCACCCATTCACACACACATTCATACACCGGTGGCGGAGGAAACCATGCAAGGCACCAACCTGCTCACCGGGAGCAATGTGGGGTTCAGAGTCTTGCCCAAGGACCCTTCAACATTAACTCAGGGGGAGCCCGGATTCGAACTGGGAACCCTTCGTGCTCTAATAACGGTTTCTCTACCCCTGAGCTATGCCGCCCCACGGATGTTGGGGATGTTTTGAATAAGATAAGAAGATAAGAAAACTTTATTGTCCATCAAATTTTGCATAAAATGGAAATTCATCTTTGGCACACAGGCAGTCAGTCAGTATACAACAGTAAAACATACATAAAATACACAATGCATTAAAACTATACAAATGCATCCCCTGACATAGCAACATAAAAACAGTGCAGTGATCAAGGTCTGTGGGGGGGGTTGGAGCTATTCAAATATTTCCTTATTTAAAATCTCCACTGCAGTTGGCACAAATGATGTCTTATAGCCCTTCTTCTTTGCTAGTCTTGTTCTAAGCCTCCTGCCCGATGGTAACAGCTCAAATGAGAGGCGAAGAGGGTGTGTGGAGTCATTATAAATCTGAATTGCCTTTTTGGTTATGGTGCGGTTGTATATGTCCTGCAGTAGCAATTGTTTGTCTCCAATGATCTTACCTGCCTGCTTAACTACCTGGTTGAGCTTGTTCCTATCTCTAACTGAGAGGTTCCCATACCAGGAGACGATGTTAAAAGTGAGAACACTCTCAGTAAGTGACCTGTAGACCATGGTCAGGGTGTGTTTACTGGCATTAAAACTTCTCAGCTGTCTGAGAAGATAAAGCCGCTGCCTTGCCTTCTTGTAAATGCTCTCTGCGTTGGTCTGGAAGGTGAGTTTATTATCAATTATTGTTCCCAAATACTTAAAATCAGTGACCTGCTCCACTTCCTCCCCACTCATTATGACAGGCCTGAAGATGGACCCTGAGCCCCCTCCCAGACACAGCTCCTTGGTCTTAGTAACATTAAGGTCAAGGAAGCTGCCCTCAAACCACGTAGCAATGTGGTCGATGTGCAGGGAGTAGGAGGGACTGGAGACATCCTGCAGACAAGCAACCAAGGCCATATCGTCAGCGTACTTTATATCGCGATTATATCGTAAATCGCAATTTCTTTGGTCACAATAATCGTGATATGAAATGTTCATATCGTCCCATCCCTACTACAGATCTACAAACTCGAAACGCGCCCATGCAACTTTTTATACTTTCGTGTGACGCTGGCTGTATTGTGATCAAGTAGGGGTGTTAATTAATGAAACAAGAGATAAGAGGAACAATATATACTGTATTTATCAATTGATTTTGTCTTGTAATACAAAAAGAACATTCCTGGGGTAAAAGCCATTGTGTGAGAGCCAAGAGCATGCCCAGGGGCGTCACACCAAATTCTGGGCCCTGGGTACAAGGATTCACTGCGGGCCCCCCATGAATGTTAACTATTGAAAAATAGCAGATATACAAGCTCACAGCGCGGCACCGAGTGCCGCGCTGCGAGCTTGTAGATCTGCTATTTTTGAAAAATCGTGAAAATGTGTGCAAGAAACTTATGTTTCTATGTCAGTGGTGCTCAAACGTTTTCATGTGAAGGACCCCCAAGATGATTATGTATTTGGCCACAGCTAGAACCCCATCTCAAAATATTTAGTTCCAGGGACCCCTCCCCGGAAGCAAAATTTGAGTCACAAATGTTCGCTTAAAAAAATACATATTCAAAGATTTGCGCAAGATTTTTACGACTTTTCAAAAATAGCAGACCTACAAGCTCGCAGCGCGGCACTCGGTGCCGCGCTGTGAGCTTGTATATCTGCTATTTTTCAATAGCTAAAGTTACTATAGGGCCCCTCCACCTTGGGCCCTGGTAACTCAGTCCCACTTTCCCACCCCTTGTGACGCCCCTGAGCATGCCTGCTGGTCGTGCCTGAGGAGTTAATGACTCACCTTGTTGTGCTGCAGGGCGTCTATGGAGGAGTGTGTGGGCGTGAGTCCCTCGCTGTCCGACGGGCTGCCGGAGTCACTGGAGGACACGCTGACAGAGTCCATGCTCTCCCCCGAGCTGCCTGTAGGGGGCGAGCGTGGCGTCTCTTTGACGGGGGAGCTGGCTGACGACGGCGAGTCTCCTCCGTGGAACAAGCTGGGGAAGAAAGAAACACAGGGTGTTAGTCACAGGGTTCTTCCCACGGTCATGACATTCCTGGAAATATTTTGAAATTGGAAAATTATTTTTCCAGTACTGGAAGAGTTTTGGAATTGATCAAGGGTCCTGAAAGGTCCTGGAAAAAAATAGCTATGCATTGTCTTTGGTTATTGATTTTGTTAATACCTCTGAAATGACAAATTAAACATTGGCCAAATTGTCAAATATTAGAGGCAGAAATTGTGAAAATAGCTGATCTACATGCT
The DNA here is from genome assembly GCF_963921795.1 of Nannobrachium achirus. NCBI lineage: Eukaryota > Metazoa > Chordata > Actinopteri > Myctophiformes > Myctophidae > Nannobrachium > Nannobrachium achirus. The sequence goes on from NC_137810.1 coordinate 51,317,408, forward strand.
TACAACGCCTCGCAACGCGAGGCGTTGTAAGCATGTAAATCGGCTATTTTCACAATAAAGCTCTTAGTGCTCGTCAGGGTGCCGAGTCCCCAGTTCAAATATGATTATTTCGATTGTCACGGTCTGAAAAGGTTAAGAACCACTGGCATTGCACATAGGAGTAAGCGACTCGTTATTGAGCTGAAATATTGTTATATAGTCCTGGAAATCTGGTTAAATATTCTGAAAAAGTTTTGTAAAAGTTTTGGAAATTAATTGGTAAAGATGTGTGGGAACCCTGTAGTCAGCGGTGGACACATTTAACTTGAGTACAGTTAAAAAGGCCAGTGGTTTTCATACCTTTTTAGTGCCAATGACCCCCCAAATTCATATGTATTTTGGGGGCATGGACCCCCCCCTAATCTGGAAAGGTGTTGTGCTTACAGCGCAGCACAAAGTGACGCGCTGTGAGCATGTAGCCCTGCTATTTTGTAATATCCCCAACATATAAATGGATAAAGCGGTTAAGATGACTGTGATGCTATGTTAACTACTTTTGCTGGGGACCCCCTGGAACCCCTCCACAAGGACCCCTAGGGGTCCCCAGACCCCTCTTTGAGAACCACTGCTTGAGTACTTGTATTTCTGGATACTAATGACCTTCACCTCTCTCTACATTTCAAAGACACACATTGTTCTTTTGACTCTATATTTCTAGGAAGGGGGGAAAAGTACATCCACTTAAGCCCTATTTCAAATATAGAAAAAACAGCTGATCTACAAGTTCATAAGTGTGATGCAATGTGTTGTGAGCTTCTAGATCTACTAATTTCAATGTTACTGATATATATTTTTTTACTAACCCTAAAAGCATGTTCTTTTGAATACTTTCTTTTAAAGCAAGTACTCAAGTACCCTAACTCAAGTACATACTTGACAGAACAACTTGTAGTTGAGTAATATTTGACCAGGAGTCTCCATACTTTTGACTCTAATACTGGTGGTTGAGGACTTTGTCCACCACTGGTATTAGTGAATAAAATAAATGGGTCACACAGAGTTCCCCTCCCTTAATGCCTCAAACAATGATGTGGTCAGCAATCCTGTCCAAACCAAAAGAAAAACTATGAGTTTTTCTCTGTGTTCACACAGAGACTAGTTGCTATAACTTCTAGCAGTGATCGTGTGTTCTTTGTGACCTGCGAGTTGTGGAGGATGAGTTTAATTTAGTTTCTCACTGTCCACTGTACAATGATGTAAGAAATTCTTTATTTGAGATTTGTTTTGGATGTCTGAAAGTCATATGTTAATTTGGTTGTTCAAAAAGGAAGTGTCTGTTTTAGGAAAATACATAGAGAAGGCATGGCAGTTGCGTTGGAGAACGACATCCTGGACTATCAATACGTTTATGGACTCCGTTTGTGGTGTATCTTGGTGTATGTAAATGTTATGTACATTTTGTCTTGTAAGCCCATGCAGGCTGGGCATCTTGTGGTGCAGGGCGCTATAATAAAAATCGATGAATCTATCTATCTATCTACTGCAGTTTTCAGGCTGTCTCTTTGTGTATACATTATGTACTCACAGGCTGAGTCTCTTGACCATGCTTTTGCGAGGTTTGGGTGACGTCGGACTGCTGTCACCGAGCCCTTCTATCTCACAGGACAAGGCATAGCTGCGGGAAAGACAGAAATAAATGACGTGAAGAATACCATAAGATAAATACCATGAAACCCATTAGCAAACCACCAAATATATTGTCTCTGTCGGGTGGAAAACTCATTATGTCCTAAACTGGAACTATCATGATTCAAATTTAAAAGTCACCAAAGTAGCAATGTAGCATCTGCTACTTTTGATGCTTTTGTGTGACCCTGTATGATCAAGTAGGGCGTTAGTTTACGAAAAAACACAAAAATAATGAAGATAAAGAGTGATATATTGGGCTTGCGTGAGTGTGAGTGCGACACAGAGACAGAGAGACAGAGAAGTGAGGGAGATGAAGAGCACAACAACAGAGCGTGAGGTCAGTGGGGAGAGGAGAGGAGACGGGACATCAGAGAGAGGAGGACAACAATGAGAGAAAGAGGCCTTTATCATCACTGTGGATCTGGGAACAATAAAACCCCCCATAGACTCATGTTACTCTCTCTCTCTCTCCTGATCTAATAGATGAGAGGCAGCAATCAACAGATAAGGGGTTACAGTCAAAGTCCATCATTCACCTCTCCTCCTCGCTGTGTTGAGGCTGGCTCTTGAACCAGCGCAGGAAGGCCGGGTCGGGACTCAGACAGTAGCTGTTGCAGGCCGACTGCAGCAGCTTGATCTGGGCGATCACCTCAAACTCCTGCAAGGGAGAGAATTAGACATGGATTAAAGCAAATGTTTGACCCGCTGTGCTATATACTGCCAACCAGGGGAAGAACTGGTTGGCACACTGAGGCTTTAACCGTTGTTTTATATGAAATATCGGAGACTATTAAGATTTGATGGAAAATGCTACCGAACGTATTGCCAGCTTGACCAGATAAGCCCCAATCTTAAAATAATAACTTAAGCAAGCTCTCAATGCATCTGTGACACATTGATGCTACTTTCGCTGCGCAACATGCTTCCATAAAAGACATGCTGGCTTCTATGGAATCCAAATGACTGAAATCAGTCGTGCGGCGAACTTTAATCTATGAGAATAACAGGAGAGACAGAGAGACGGAAAACAGAGAGCAGACACAGAAGGCAGATAAAGTAATAATAAAGTAAGTGCCAGAGACGGAGAGGAGTGGGAGAGAGAAGAGGGAGAAGGGGGAGAGAGAGAGAGAGATCAGAGTCGGACCTAATTCACTTTGAAGCGTGCGCTTCGCTCACACTGACACACCACTTGTCAAGCCTATAGCAGTGGAATCATGTGATCCCAGTGTGACACATCTATGAGAGACAACTCAACTCACCCTGCGTCTCTTCTCAAAGTTGTACAGACCACCCTGTTGGAAGGAGGGACACAAAGAGCACGCTGTCAGAAGAGCCCCAGACATCACATACCAGCGGCGGCGGCTTAGACAAACAGCGTTAGCTTGGACCGCTCCAAAAATGGAACCAGCAAAATTCCTCACTCACTCATGGAAACTTAACGCTCCACACTTTCTGACAGTGGTTTCACACGGAGAAAGAGCGAGAGATGGGCCAGAGTTCCATCAACTCACCATCACTCAGACTCACATACGCAAAGCTTACGTGCGCAAGATCACCTGCGCGCGCCGCTCACCACACACACACACACACACACACACACACACACACTCCAAACACGCACACACATGCATAATCGATGCTGTCAGGCAGAAACCTTTTATCTCCATATTTCAAGTTTCGAGTTCGTACTAAATTAGTCACGCTAAAGTAGTGAAAAATAGCAGATCTACAAGCTCACAATGCACCACAGCACGACACATTGTGAACTGTAGATCTGCTATTTTCGCTCTGGTTTGATAAATATTTAACCAATGGAAAGTATTAACAACAGTTGGATTCCTTGGGAACACAGGTTCTTTTTATCCATAATATATGATGAAAAAGAATAGTTTTGGACATACGAGGTTTCCATCCGACAGCAAGGATATACGTACACCAACCAACCAGTGAGGAGCAGGTGTTCTTACCTCCACCAGGTCAGGTAAGGCTGTATCCAGCATGGTCAAGTCTGTCAGGAAGGTCCCCAAGTACGGTATTGTTCCCTGCATGGCTCCCTGTTGAGCAAAACAACCCCATTCAAAACACGCAACAAACACTCAGGGTTTCAAAAGAGAATGGGTCCATTGTACCAAAAATAACACAACTTAATTTACAGTATAGCTGCCTTGAAAAAAAAGAGGAAACGAGATGTCTAAAAATATAAAGAGCTAATTTCATTGTCCTTTAAATAGGCTGTGCTGCCCCCAGGCTTTGTTGCTGACTCTGGTAGTTAAAGCTGCCATGTTCTCACCATTTCCTTCTGCAGCTGCAGTCTCTTGTGAGTGCGTTTGTGGTGATCCTTGGCACCGTTCTCCACACTGGCAAACTTTGAAGTGCCCTCCTGAAAAGGAAACAGAAATAAACCTTAATACACAATAGGTGCACTGTATATCTATCTATCTATCTATATGCACTATACTGTATATTATTGCGACCGTAGGTCACAGTTAACTATCAGTCACATTTTGACCGTATCTGTACGTACGTACGTACGTATGGGTAACGCTTGTCTTTTTGGTTGATTGACTCTCACGCTCTGACATCACGCTCTGACATCACTGTGATGTCAGGGCAACCAAATCCCTTTTATTGCCATATAAGGAGATCCCTGTGATGCCAGGGGAATAAATCCCTTTTATGACCATATTGGAGATAAGGAGATACCTGGGATGCCAGGGGAATAATTCCCTTTTATGCCCATATATGAAGATCCCTGATGTCCACATCACTGTGACTCTGTGCCACACTGGCCAGATGGTGAAGACATGGCACGACCTCGGCCTTTGGCGTCTTACTGGTAATATTTACTGTGTATATATAGCCCATTTTATGTTATCAAGATAAACAACAATCTGTGATAGTGACCTCATCCCAATCATCTACAAGCTCACAAAGCATCACATCACGCTACATTGGGTCCGGGGGCAATACCACATTTCTTTTTGGGGTCTTGAGCTAAAAGGTTTGAGAACCGCTGATCTCCGGCAACTCACCCTCATGAGCAGCTCTCTGCTGGTCAGGTAGTTGTTGTGGTCTGAGAAGATGTCCGACAGCTCCTCAAAGGTCTGCATGCTATCTCTGTGCATGGACACACAATGAAAGAGTTAAACATCTCTATCTCTGTGCATGGACACACAATGAAAGAGTTAAACATCTCTACAGTATCTCTGTGTGCATGGCCACACAATTGAAGGGTTAAACAAGGGAACAAGTAGACTGAAAGATTAAACCGATACACTATCCTGCCAAGGGGTTAACTTTAGTCAAAGAGCAGGAACACTTGAATTGTTAAGAATATGGAAACATACTTGCTCACACAGGCCCATGCCCTTTTCAGCCTGTAGATGGGATTGGTCTGGAGCGCAGACACAATGGCTCGAAGGGAGGAGAAGTTCTTGCGCATACGGCATTCCTGGTGGGTGGTAATCAAACACAAATCCCAAGCTTAACGTTGTGATCCATAAAGATTTGCCTGTTCATGCACTAATATACCCGCGTTCTTTATGGTCGTGTACTTGAGCTACATAAACAGGAGAGGCAGTAAAATTAGCTTCAAGTGCACACAATCACCTCTATTATAAACAGCTCATAGTGAGTTAAGTAGTACACGGTCAAGTTGGCACTTGCTGTTATAATGATAGAGGACAGGACACTCAGATATATATATACCTAAAATGCTAATGTGAGAGTGTTGCTGTCTGGCGGAATAACCTTGTACGTCCAATTGTCTCTGTTTCAAATGTGTTGTTACAAATAGTAGTGAACTGAAAAATAGCAGATCTGCAAGCTCACGACGCATTGCAATTGCGTTGTGAGCTTTTAGATGTGCTTTTGAGGGGAGGGGCTGGGAGGAGAGGGGGCAGGATTGTGACATCAAAGTCCAGGGGTCAATCACAGCACATTTCTGAACCTAAAACCCCAGACCACAGAAAATCCACTGGATGTTCAAAGTGTTGAGTTTTTTTGGGTGTAATCGAGGTAAAAAATAACTGGGAATTACTTTTTTTAAAGAAATTTGATGATATGAAACCTTTTAAAATGTTGTAAAAAATATCAATAAAAAAAGTCATTTTTTTTGGACATACAAGGTGTCCACCCGTTTCCACAGCAAGTGACGTGTGGGTCCAGCCTTACCTGGGCGATGTCTATCCATCGCTGGATGACCCGCGCTCGGAGGTGCGGTCGGATCTGCCTGCGCCTCAGCACCGTGCTGGCCACGCACGCCGCCACGGCGTTGAACTGGGTGATGGTGGCGCGGATGGTGGGGGCGCTGTGCTTGTTCTGCTTCTTGTCCCTCTGGGACCAGATGGACCCCAGGCAGTGGTGGGGGACCACCTTCTTAAACAGTAACTAGAAGAACAGGAGGGAGGGAGGGTCCACACTTATTAGCATAAGAGCAGTGGCGTCAGTTCAGCAAAAGCTAAGCTATGGCAACATGACTGGTGTCTTGCACGCGCGCCTTCGCACAGGCATGATGAATTTATTTTAAGAAGCAATTTATTTTATCCCCCCTGTAGCCAAGGTATGGCAGGGGCCAAAGCTTGCCATACCCAATTGACGCCTCTGCATAAGAGCGCTGAACGAAAACATCAAGGGGATAATGATAATAAATGGCGTCATAATCCGACCAGCGAATGTTTCTGGGTGTACATTTCTTCAATTAAATGCGTATTCTTTTGGTTAAAAGGTTGTAAGGTTAAAGCTCTCTATTCTGATAGTATTAATTGCTTTCTATAGACAAGAATGTTTGTTCAGTAACAGGGGTTACTGAACAAGCTCTTTAATAAACAGAAAATACATTTTCAGGTGGGTGGCAAAAGTTCAGCCAATCAGGTGAGAGTAACCATTTTAGCAGCTTAATTTGTATTGTGTTCCAGTTACACTGTTGTCTGCTCATTTCTTTGTGTCATCACTTTCGCCTTTCACCTGTTAAATGTGTATCCTGTCTGAGTTCTCTATCCTGATTGGATAGAATTGGTATCCCCACCTGAAAATGCATTTTCTGTTTAATAAACAACTGGAGAGATATGGACACTCCTGTTACTGAACAAACACACTGTAACAATGAGTACTGTCAGAATATGGAGATATTTAACACGTATATCTCACCACTACTGAACACTACCTTGTGTTGTGTAGCTTTTACCCCTGTCGTACTCCCCCTCATTCAGTCCCTCATATCCATCCTTCTGTCCTTCCCTTACCCTGTCCTACACCCTCATTTATTCCCACATGTCCATCCTTCTCTGCTTCCCTTACCGTAAGGGTCTTAAACGGGGGGTCTGGGACCCCTAGGGGGTCCTCAGAGTTACTACAGGGGGCCCTCCAAATCTTTGTGTGATAGAAACTTTTTTTTCTCCTTTTTTATATTAACCACTTGCCAAAAATAGCATATCTACAAGCTTGTAGATCAGCTATTTTCAGCAAAGAGGTTTGGTGTAGAGGGGGAAAAGAGCAGACTAAGTACAGAGTGAAAGGTCAAATGTATTAAGTATTGACGGTTCAAGTGTTTAAATAACTGAAAACACAAGTTGACATGAATCCAAAATACACTGATGATTGTGCTATCAAACAATGAAACTATATGGAAACTATGAAAAAGGTTGTGGGGGTCCCTGCTTCATCTCTCTCTCTCAACCAAGGGGTCCTTGGCCTGAAAACGTTGAAGACCCCTGCCTTACCGCGTCCATGTAGGTCAGCTGCTCGGCTACCAGGTCGGCCTCAAACGACAGGAAGTCCTCTTGGACCTCGATCTCAACTTCCTCTTCCTCCCCCAGGCAGAACGAACTGTTGCCGTGGAAACCACCTAAGAGCAACCAAACAGAGTCGATTGAACTCAGAAATAAATTAACGAGGATAAAGGGAGCATAAGCCTGAGTAAGTAAGGGACTATTTAAGGAACCGATTCTGGCCGAGAAACAAGTTTCCCACATTTACATGCACATAAGCAGTCTTATCACGTTACTGATACTATAACTGTTAACTGTAAGGATATAACCAGATTAAAAGGATTAGTTGCGGTGCAGTGAACGTACCATGGTACTAACGTGCAAGTACCTTAACACCTGACCCCATAAGTCATCACAGAATGCTTTACAAATTGTGTCATGATCATTGTTATAAATCTCCATGCGTATTAACGAGCTCCTAGTGCCCCAAGCTGACTAACAACATGGGATGCATGTTACGGCAAGTTTGTGAAAACTGGGTCACAGTAATATAATTATGATGCATAGATTTTAGGTACATAAAAGTTTTTTTTTCTTTTTTTACTGGTGATGCAACAATCTGAGCATTGTTTGGACACATGCACACACTGGAATATCCTATTTCGCGTCTCAGTCCGGTGGAAACCAAAACTGTTGCTGATTCAAATTCAATAATAGCAAAAGTAGCAGATTTATAAGCTTCGCGCCGTGTTTCCAGCTTGCAGACCTTCTACTTTTGATGCTTTTTTTTTTAAATGACTCAATGTTTATTAGAGTTTTAAATTTTTCACACAAAAGCAGGATAACAACAACAAATCTAATACAAATACTTTTCATGCTTTTGTGTGACACACTGTAGTATGATCAAGAAGGACGTTAAAATACAAACAAAAAAAAACACAATAAGTGTGTAATTACTGTAAGAGGTTTCTGCCTGACAGCAACAACATAATCCCAGGATGCAAGACTGCATGGAGACTGTGCATGTGAACAGCTTTACTGCATTCATTCTCTGCAGTGAAATAGATTTCTCATTCTAGACCAGTAAGACTCTCTAATCGGGAGATAAGCGACCGTCAGGTCGCATACACAAACTTTAGAAGGCAATTGTAGCCAAACCGGAGGGAACATGGGAAATGGGACAGATCCATGTTGATGACATGACTTTAGAGATACCGTGTACCGCATTGCGTGATATTAGGCTAAAATCTGTAGGAGGAGGTGTCCAAAGATGTGTTTTGCAAATGATGGTGGCGCAAGTTTGGCATGGATAGGGGCAACGGTGGCGGAGATAAGACTAGGGCAAAAGTGTGACGTGACGTGATGGACAGATTAACGGACAGCCGGTGGAGCTTTTCATAGCAACTTGCAACCTGACGGTCGCAACAACAGATTGTGTGGTTTAGTTGGGAAATTGGGACTGGGTCTCTTCTCAGACGCTAACCTTCGGTCTCATCCACGTTGGCCTCGCCCTGCAGCTGCTCCAGCAGGCCCTGTGCCCGCCTGAGGGGCTCTGAGCCGGGCAGGGTCCTCTGCAGGTAGCCCAGGATCCTGTGGAGGCAGGGGTAGTCAGGAGGCTCCTGGAAGTCCTCTGGACACTGGTCCAGCCAGGCACGCAGGATGGACGCCAAGGCACTGCACAGAAAGGAGGAGGGGAGGAATCAAAGATTAGACGGACAGTTGGTAGGGCTGTCACGATTATGACATTTTACAGGACGATTAATTGTCACTCAAATAATTGCGATTAACTTAATTTAATTGTGTTTTTGTTGTTGACAATTACATTTCTGTTTGGCTTTTAGGCTTTGAAGTTGCACATGGCAGATATGACACATAACCTAAAATATACAAAGAAATGACTGACATATTTGACAACTTTATACTTAAAAAAATAACATTGATAGTGGAAATAGCCGATCTACAAACTCAGTGAGCTGTGAGCTTGTAGATCTACTATTTCCACTATTTTTGATCATGTTTGAAAATATATGAACATTTTTCAACATGGATACGATTATGTAGATTATGACAAAATATTGTGTTTGCATCAAATTATTGTCAAATAATTGCGATTATGTCAAATAATTGCGATTATGTCAAATAATTGCGATTAGACGATTATGTCATAATTGTGACAGGCCTAACAGTTGGGTGAGAAAGGCGAGAGGCATCTTCTCACTCACAATGACGGTGTTGAGAGTCACGCCGAAATGTTATGTGTGAGGTCTACGAATGGAACGGCACAGAGAGAAGCATTACTGAGGAAGTAAAGGGAAGAGGAATCTGTTGACAGGTTGATCATCTTACTTTCTGATGGCTCCTTTGGTTTCAGAACCTCGACATCCGTCATTCTGCCCAACGCTCGCCTCCACACTTCCATACCTGAGACAGATCATTAAGAGAGGTTTGCAACAACCATCATTTCAACGTTATTTTCATTATCATCAGTTGTGTGTGCCCACCCTGCTAGGCTGTGATTTGCGGAACCTCATGTTCAAATGTATCTACAGAACCATTGATGTGGAAGCCTTTATATGAAATTAGGATTTTAATGGAACCTGTCAACTTGTTTGTTTATGTATTGTTTTTTTTTTTCTTTATATGGGCCATGTGTCTGAGTGTGTCAGGAAACATTTACATCATCATAAGTAACAAATCAAGAGAGAGCAAGGTCCAGCCAAGGGATGGGGCGATAAGCGATATTATCGTATATCGTGATATCGTCCTCCGTCATGCACTGGGATAAATTCACCTATTAATTGCCGAGTTGCATATCCGGTACCACTTAAACCCTCTAGAATTGGTAAAAGGTACTTAAAATATACATACGTTTTTCACTTTATCAAATGTCTTTGCCAAAAAATAGCCAATCTACAAGCTTGTGAGTTTGCAGAACTGCTATTTTTTGGCAAATGTTCCGCCCCAGGATAATGGATTTTGCCATTATCGCGATAATATCGTGTAAATCGCGATTTCTTTTGTCAAAATCATGGCGATATGACATTTTCATATCGTCGTCAGGTGGAAACCTCGTATCTCCAAGTTTCAAATTTGTATGTTCTTTTGCAAAGTAAAGCCCTGCTTCATCATACAAGGCCGTCGCACAAAAGTAGTGAAAACAGCTGATCTACAAGCACACAACGCCTCGCGGTGCGAGGCGTTGTGTGCTTATAGATCGGCTGTTTTCACTAGTTTGAATCATTTTTTAAATGAAAAAAATAAAATGCAAAACGAACGGTTTTGGACATACAAGGTTTTCACCCGACAACGACGATATGGTCCCATCCCTAGTCCAGCCCTGTACGCTACCTGTCCAGCAGCAGCTGCAGCACGGTGTGCGTGCTGGTGAAGGCTCTGTACGTGGACAGGAAGATGGAGGTGTAGGTGAGGTCGTTGTCTCCGAACGCCGTCAGCAGCGTCTCCACCAGCCGCTCCAGCGTTCCCGCCCGGATGCTCCGGATCTTGCAGGTCTCCAGCTGGCTCACCGTGTGGCCGGGAGGCAGGCGGTCCCCCTCCGCCTGGACGCGCACGCACGGACACGCGCGCACACACACACACACACACACACACACACACACACACACACACACACACACACAGGGATTACGTTACACACTGACGAACCCAATCTGATGTGAACGCGAAGTGAGCTTTACTGTAAATCGTCGCTGAAACCTCTTATCTCCATATTTAACGTTTTGTGTTTGTGGGTTGTTGTTTTTTTTTACCGTAAATCAATGTCCTACTTGATCATAGTACATCGTCACTCACACAAAAGCATCAAAAGTAGCAGATCCACAATCTCAAAACATGCTGCAAAGTGACGCGTTTGTATGTAGATCTGCTATTTTTGATGCTTTTGAATCCTGAAAAGCAACAGTTTTTTGGCATATGAGGTTTCCACCCGACAGAGACTAAATGTACTGTTATTAGTTCATCAGCTGCAACAGACTCTCCTACCCGGCTTTGGTTGCAGTTTACACAGTAATACACACACATAACATAATTACACACACACACACAGTTATTAACCACTACTTTAAACCTGCCATCCCTATTTTGGGCTTGTCATTATCCCATATTAAAATTGGCTTAAGAGAGGACGGGCCGGCAGACCACCCCATGTCACTACGTCGTCACGCTCATGTCACCATGACTCAGCCATAACCATAGGAGGAGTTCCCAATGCAGCTACACCCCCAAATAGCGTTGTTTATATATCGTCATGGCATCAGGCGCAAACAAATCAGTCAGCTCTAATAGTCCATATATGGGCACAAAATAACTGAGAGCATGCCCAAATATGGGCATATATACTGATGACATCAAGGATTAAAAGAACTAGAGATTTGCACCCACTTCGCCCCTTCTAAGATGATCTCATCTCATTTAAGGTACTATTTATACCCTGATTTCATGATGTCACCATTTCCCATGATGATGTCACTCTGTGTTATTTCAAGGGTCTTCCCTTTGGATGACGTAAGCGAGGACTCACAGACGGACGGACGGACGGACGGACGGACGGACGGACGGACGGACGGACGGACGGACGGACGGAGGTTTCCCTAATTTATAGTTAGATAGGTGCAGTTGATCACTGTGACAAATGTGGACAAATAAAGGCAACGGAACAAATGATGAGAACATGAGGGTAAAAGGTGCCTTATAATATCGAACTCTTATTCAAGCAGATGTGACTACTGTGTCTCTACTGTAACTATACGGGGGGACAGGGGAGAGAGAGCAGGAACAGAAAAGGGGGAGCGAGAGAGTCATTCTAGGAGAGAGAGAGAGAGAGGCAGTCAATGGTCGTTTAGAGACAGGAGGAAAGAGAGAAACTGAGAGGGAGGGAGCGGGAGTGAGAGAGAGAGAGAGAGAAACCTTGGTGCAGTTTAGCGCGCTACAACAGGAAACGTTCCAATCTGCTTTTAATCAGAGAGAGCCCCTCCTCCTCCACCCTCTGACTGAGACAGACAGACAGGAGGACAGAGCCAAGTTCTCCCACACCAGCACTCCTCTGATAACAGCTCCGAACACACCAGAAATATGCTGACTTCACTAATCACTGTGATGACCTACTGTACGTTGCTATGTGCTATTATATGCATGCACGCTGTAGCCATGGGGGACAGATCAGCAGGGCAGGTGAGCCAGTTCAATAGCTATAACTTAGGATCCTTATGCTGGCTGCACAAACCAAACACACTTGCTACTGTACTGCAGAAACAACACACGGCACGCACAGCCCTGTTGTAAACAGCATTATGGAGCCACACGTTTGTCGAGCGCACGGTCTACACAGTCTCTGTAAATATACAATTCATTGTAAACATGCTGATTATTCAACAGAGTTGTGCGGGTGTTGTGTGCAATACTGTGGCATTAAGTAGCACTGAAACATTGGAAATAGATGAATAGCTGGCAACACATGCTAAGTGCCCTTGGTTAAAGTGGCACTATAATGTAACCTTTCTTCTAATGAATAAAATGTAATTTTGTCCAATCTGTATGCCAATATAACTTATCGTCATTGTCGGGTGGAAAACTTGTATCTCCAAGTTTCAAATTTGTACGTTCTTTCGCAAAGTAAAGTCCTGCTTCATTATACAAGGCCGTCACGCAAAAGTAGTGAAAACAGCAGATCTACAAGCACACAACGCCTCACGGTGCGAGGCGTTGTGTGCTTGTAGATCGGCTGTTTTCACTGGTTTATATCATTTTTAAAATGATAAATGCAAAACGAACGGTTTTGGACATACAAGGTTTTCACCCGACAACGACGTTATACAATCGGGATGGTTGTATTTGGTCTCCCTGCTCTTCTATTGAGACATTTAGATCATGTCAAAGGTCACGTCTCACCTAGACACAGGATCTGACACCAATTTTGACCTGATGGTCAAGATTCAATTGATCCCCTGAGCAAGCTCTAATGGTTAAAAACATCAACACTTGCGCTGGAAAGCCAGGTTCAAAAGAAGAGGAAAGTTACATAGTGCAGCTTCAAGTATATCCTGTCTCCATGAGGTTATGAGGGCACGGCTGCCATCTTTCCCTTCCTCAAAGGAGACAATCTCAAGCTCCCATGTCAGACTCATGGTAGTCTCTCAAGAACAGACTCTCTGATGAGGAAAGGAAGAGGAACTTTTCTTTGACGATGGTAAGCCAGATTGGACCCATGGAGACAGCAAGGGGAAAGCAAACAAACAAACAAACATAACACCCTGACCCGAATCCATGCTTTTAACCCCTTCTATATGTACGATAAATACACTCTCTTTGTGTGTTCTACAGAATCTACACGTGTACAGAACAGCTCTAGACAAATACATTCATGCACTGAATCCATGCTTTTTACACCTTCTATAATGTAATATATATACTGTATAGACTCTCTTTGTGTGTTCTACACATACAGTACAGCTCTAGACAAATACATTTGTGCAACAGATGGCGCTTTTGTTTTATAGTGATTAACTGTATGTGTTATCTGGGTGTATTTATTGTTGCAGTGCTTGCAAGAACACAGGCTAAGTCATGACAGAAGAGGAACAGGCAACAATTTATACAGTTTTTTATACAGTACTCCGACAATGAAAAGGTCTATTAAATCAATGTCTTGTAGGACCAACAGTTCAACTCCATTGTGTATACTAACAATTCATAAAAGCACGTGCCATTGCAATGGAATGAGAACATTTATTGGTGAACAGAAAGTCAGGAAATCACATGCTTTGGCTAAACAGTCCAGCTCTGGTCAAACTGTTGATTTTCACCAGCTTTTTTCCAAGGTGTTGTCAAAACTGGGGGAATTATGATGAAAATGTCAAAACAACAGCCCTAGTGTTGCATGACAGTACACAATAAAATCCACAGTTCATTTAACTACCAGTGGAACCAAATTGACACTGATGATGTTTATAGTGGGCCTGGATGACAGCCTGCATGCTTCAGACATTAGAGAGGGTTTTCTCTTGACTAAAGTCTGAAGACATCAGCATAGTTGGTTGCTAGCCTCCTATAACAATCTTTCACCATGGTTCTGGTGTGCTTTGGAGTTGGTTTGTCAGTCCCCTCCCCTAATCTATCATGTTCCAGGTAATGGATTATGGTCTCGTACCACATGATGCCAGACAAGTTTTTAGGTTGTGTACAACAAGCTGTCTCGGCAAGCCAAGCCCAACCAACTCCTGATGCCGTGTCGGGAAATCTGCCACCAAGGCCATCATTTCACACCAGCATTGCAAGACAGTGATGTGTAGACTAGTGTGTAAAGAAAGACAGGGTAGATTCTGCAGAAACTGTGTAGACTAGTGTAAACTTCATAGAGACTGTGTAGAGTCTGTATAGACTGTGTAGAAACTGTAGAGCCTGAGATTCTATCAACATTTAGAGAAACACTGTAGAGCCCAAGACCCTGATGTACCGGTAGTGTGGAAGGCAGCGATCCAGGAGTCCCGAGTTGGTGTTGGCTGGACCACACTCCCGGATGATCGCATTGTATCTCATCTATCAACATGATAGATTATCAGTAAATCCTAAACTCTCACCATCTATTTTGAGCTCTCAATACAGAGAAAGTATATTCATGGTGAGAAAGCATTATATTGCTAAGCATATCTCACTCTCTCATACTTGGGGTAGTAAATGGTACTCGTTGGTTGGGGGGAAATGGTGCATTTATATACACAGCTTTTATCCAAAGCACTCTTAAATTCACCCATTTATAGACGCAGTTTAGAAATTGCCGGCGGAGGCAACCTTGCAAGACACCACTCTGTTCATCGGGAGCATGTATAAGGGTTCAGTAGGGCAAGTCTTGTAACTTGCCCTACTTGCCCTGGGATGGCTCAGGGTAGAAGACAGGTGGTTAAGCAAAGTTTGCTTAACCCCAATATCACTGGGAGAGACAGTTTCCCCTCAGTGCCCTCAATACCCTCACACCTGTCGAACTACTACTCCAAAGTGAGTGACACCCACAGCCACGACACCAGAGGGAGCGACCATGATCTTGTACCACCCAAATTTAGAACAAACATGGGAAAGTTCTCAAATGTGGAATAGCCTGATACCATCCATTAAAGGATGTGTAACGCTGGTTTCTTTCAAAATTGGCCTATATTTTTTTCATCAGGCGACCAAAGGGGGAGGGAGGTAAATGTAATTTTCCTCATCTCTTTTGTATTTGTTGATGACATGTATTATTGAGTTAATTTTGTATGTTGATGAATTGAATACATAGGACCAACATGGAAGGCTTTTGTGTTATTTTGTGTGGAAAAAAACATTCGTTTTGTATTTATCATCTATAAAATGTACTAAACTAGTGAAAACAGCTGATCTACAAGCACACAACGCCTCGCATTGCATAGCTTGTAGATCATGAAGCTATTTTGGTTAGAACTGACTGAAAATAACTTTGTACTTCAAGTTTAAAATTATACTAAATATGTTTTCCAAGTGTCCAAATATTATCAAATGATCTGGGGTGCCGTCACGGCATGGACATTAAGAAGGGACCAGTGCTCACCCCCAGCCTGTTCTATGGACATTAAGAAGGGACCAGTGCTCTGCTCACCCCCAGCCATCTCGCTCCCTTGTTGGCAGCCTGCTGGATCTGAACCCGCTTCAGTGTCACGTTGTAAATGGCTCCCTCCTCTACTTCCTCCCCCCAGTCCTGCACCGAGCTCTGCAGAGAGAGAGAGGGAGAGAGGGAACAGTGTTAACTGTTAAGGTTGATCAATAGGAAGAGAATGGACACCAAAGAGAACAATACTGAATAGAAGTAGTTAGTTCTGCTTGAGCCAGAGTCACAACAACATCTCCACAGTCCATTGAGTGAGAAATGAAATATAAATATATAACTACAATGTAAGTCACGCAATAAACGACATGTTAACTTAAAGTACAGCACTTTCAGGAGAACATAGGCGCTGTTGATGCCGTCGTCTTCTGCATGGGAACAACCGAGGTGTTGAGACTCAAGTAATTACGTCTACTAAAAAAGTCTGTTTTAATGATAGATAAATGGAACAGAAAGGACAACACATACATGCAGAAAAGCAGCAGTGACACACACACACACACACACACACACACACACACACACACACACACACACACACACACACACACACACACACACACACACACACACACACACACACACACACACACACACACACACACACACACACTCCGAAAGAGAAGGCTTAAAGTGCAGTAAAAGAATGAGCCTTCCCAACCCCCCATTCCAACATGTGTTAAGGCTTCCCTCCCTCTTGTTTCCTTCCAGTGAACTCTCTTTCTAAGGTTCTCTACTACTCATCTCTTTTCTCTCTCTCTCTCCCAGTGCATCTCCCCCAAAATAATTCTTCCCCCCCTCTCTCTCAGTTCTCTCTGCCTTTATTTTCAGAGCTGCAGTCATAGCTGAATCTGGGATCATTAAGCGTATTGTAAAAGATCAGAGATGTGTATCAGTCTTTTCCGTTTGTCTGCGATGGTTTTCTATTTCATTTGATTATGTTTGTTTGCATGTTAATAGAGGGTATGCGCATGCATAAAGTGAATAAAGTGAAGTGAAATCGAGTGGCAAAGTGAGTTTAACATCGTTTAATACAATCAGATAGGACTTTTCTGTTTGGATGTATGGACTGTCAAGGCTAGAAAGTAGTTTTGTACCACTGCAGTAGGTGTTCCCGCATAACTTCCGGGTATGATGATGATGTCACGCGCATACCCTCTATTACCAGCAGAATCCTACTGTAGCCATTGAGCCATAATATCTTAATGGGTTAATTGTGTCTTGTTTGCATGTTAATCGCAGCAGAATCTCACTGTAGACACAGAGACAACAAATCTTCAGAGAAAACTCTACAGTACAGCTCTATACAAGACCAGGGGAAAGGATTCTCTGCCATAGACACGCCTATGCACATTTTTATGCATTATTATACAGGCATTATTATACACACGCACACGCGCGCACCCACACACGCTTACCTTTAGTTTTGTAAGAAATAAGTGTGCTGGGAAAAACTGCAGAGCGCATAGAGAGGGGAGGGGGAGCAGAGAGTTAAATCTAATGTAGTTGTGCTTAGTCAGGGAGTAGCAAAGCCAGGCGTCCAGGCAGAGTGCTGTGACAACATAGAAAATATCATTTTAATCCTATAAAAAAAGAGGACAAACAGACCGCAGCCAAGTCCATATCGCCCCAATCGAGTAACACGACGCAGCACAAAACTGCACAATAAACCAGAAACCCAACAACACAGCTCACAATATACACACACTCACTCACAATACACACCCACCCACCCACACACACCATGGCCATCGTCCATCTCTGCGCACACACAGTTAATAACAGCCTAGTTCACTCTGGCCTGCCACCCAACTTTTCCCTCCATTTGAAATGTCTCAATGTCAAAGTCCACTTTCTATTTCCCCCCAAGACAAAAAGGACGGACGGACGCCAACTGGGGGGGTGGGGGTTGTTCACGGGTCAGAAATGGCCGTCAACATGCTCAAACAGCCCGGGCCGGACACGGACAGGACGGGACAGCCAGTGGCACTCGGCCACGGTGAAGCTGTGTTGGAGGAAGAAGGGCGGTTGTTTGGGCTGAATTCAAAACACGGCGCTTGCAGAGGGACAGAGAGAAACTCGCCCCAAACAATCACAGGTGCAGATAAACAGCAGGGCGCCACAGAGACAGAGAGACATAGAAAAACAGAGAGACAGAGAGACAGAGAACATACATAACGAGGCCCCAGTTGTCACACAGCAAGAGACGAGTTGACCCCGCGAACCCTCGCATCCATCCCTATTCTGGGACGAACATCGGACGAGAATAGCAGATCTACAAGCGACATGTGTCCAGTTGCTGTCGTTGTTGTGAGCTCGTAGATCAGCTGTTCTCGACGAGGAGATCTGGTGTAGAGGGAAGGAAAAGTTGGGGGGGAACAAGCATAGACCTCTGAGGGACTCCCAGTCTACAAAGCATACAGGGGTTTAAGTGGTTAAACCACACCGTGGTAGATTTTAAAAAAACGAGCGAGCACTGTGTGTTTCCCATCCGTTTCCTGTACAGTACACCCTGTCTGGCTGTTTGCTCTGGCCTGCTAGTCTCCCTGGCTTTGTATAATAATCCTCCCCTGTTTGTCTTTTATCAGCAAACCTGTCTAACTGTCTGTGTCTGTCTCCCCCTCTCTCTCTCTCCCTCTATCTCTCTCTCTCCCTGGCTGTTATAGCTTTATGTTGGCTGCCAGCTTAAAGCCTCATGATTTAGAGTATTATTACTCATGTTGCACGCTGGGTGTTGCATGCAGTAAACAGCAGATCTGCAAGCTTGTGAGCTTGCATGCAGATCTGCCGTTTTAGTGCTCTAGCACGACACCGGCGCGCGACTAAAGTATAAATCGGCCCCTAAACTGGCCCAGAGACAGATAAATACATCAGTCCATGAGTCACGCAGTCCACACGCTCCCAAAACAATAGCAGTAGGTCTCTCTCTCTCTCTCTGCTAGCAGGCCTGGGCTGCTGAGTCCACAGTCTGCACACAACAAGAGCCCGCTCTTTGTCAGGCAGAGAGAGAGAGAGAGAGAGAGAGAGAGAGAGAGAGAGAGAGAGAGAGAGAGAGAGAGAGAGAGAGAGAGAGAGAGAGAGAGAGAGAGAGAGAGAGAGAGAGAGATGTTTTTCAGAGCAGAGTTTTTATAAAAGGCCTGGTTGCTTTTGTGTACCAAATTTGGGGCTTATGGTCAAAGCAAAGGGCCCTAAAGCTGGCATGAAAGAACGAAAGAAACATCAAAGCTGCTATTCTTTCTGTCATGTACTACCAGGCTAGTATACAGACATTTCCATTCCAGCCAAACAAGGGAAAGTGATAGAAGTTTGGGTAATAATAATGTCACGATGACTTCTAATCTAATATATTAGAAACCTGTTGAGATGGATATTATGTTATGTCTGAATGGGGACGAGTTAACAGAATAACATGGGAGTAACAAATGACCCCGGCCAAGACGTAAACAGGAGATGAGTTGTTTACTCTCTGCACTTTAGTAAGTGAACAGCTAGCTTCCATCATCTCTCTCTCTCTCTCTCTCTCTCTCTCTCTCTCTCTCTGAGATGCTGCTTACATACAGGCAGAGGCACAGGGAGGTGACTTGGCAGATAGGGAGGGAAATTGTATTATTTTGCCTGCACAAATAGTACTATCTCCCCATTACAATACATGACATTACAGAGGGACGTCACATCACAGTGAAAAAAGCTGATGGTTATCATCCTCGTGCGTGTGAAAACAATACTACGCCCATGATAACAACAACAGACAGTGTTAAGTCTGTTGGCTTTTGTGCTTTCCTCGCCTAGACGCAGCTGGTGGGACCCAGAGAGACAGAGAGATGGCCTCGGGGGCTTCACCAATTGTTCCCTCACTGTTCCACTGTGTGCTCCTCTCTCTCACATGCACTCAACTTTTCATTATGACTATGACATTATGATATTATGACCAGGGGTCCTTGAGGGAGTTCCAGGGGGTCCCCAGCTAAATGATAGTTAGGAACCAAAATGGGTCTGTAACTCAGAGAGTGTAGTGTACAAATGGAACCAAAGGCACCCCATCAGGGTCCATTTATACACTCTCAGAGTTACATTACCAATTACCATTGATTTTACAATAAAAAGGGGGGGGGTCTCAGAGATAGAAATGCCATTAAATGGGGGTCCGTAGCCTAATGCATGTCAAACTGGGGGTCCCTGAATTTAAAATGATTCGGAATCACTGCTTGTCTGCTTGAGCCGTACAAATCTTCTCTTATATGGAAGTCCCCGTATCATCTCTCTCAAATGGGGGTCCGCGGGCTATAGTAAGTGTCAATTTGGGGGTCCTTGACATGGAAAAAGTTTGAGAACCACCACCGCCATAATAACCCATAAGCAATAATAACACAGGGACAAAGTAACGGAGCGCTGCTGCTGCTGCTGCTGTCTGTCTGTGGATCACATATTATTCTCCCCAAAGTTTCCACTGCAAAACATCCACGCTGTAGCACCAGCAGCAATGTAGGTTAGAATGGGGGTTTAAAAGTCCACACACAGCAACAGACAGACAGACAGACAGACAGACAGACAGACAGACGGACGGACGGACGGACGGACGGACGGACGGACGGACAGACGGACAGACAGACGGATAGACAGACGGGGGTAAAACAATCCAAAACTCCATGTTTTAATTTATCCCCCACCACTAGCCTACACCCCCTCTCTCTTTTCCTTTATCCGCTACTTTCCCAGGCAAGAACCCCCTCCTCTCTCCCCCTCCCCTCCAAACCCTTTAAGCTCCATTTCAATTCAAACCAGAAAACCACCAACAAACAAACAACCAGGCACTGCAGTGCAGGATGCAAAACCAGCAATCATTCATTAGTCGTTGTTTTGTTTTTCTCTTGTTTTACCATCTTAGCTTTCCAGGCGAATTTCATGGTCAGCGTCTCTCTCATGATCCGGGGACAGCATCGATGATCACAACTCCGTGTGTTTTTTTAGATCCCGTACATGTCAAGAGAAATGTCCGCTAGAAACTCCCAAAGACGGACGGCACGGCACGGCGCGCCCCTCGCTTAAAACCTCTTCTTGTCTGTTCTGTTGAATCTGTTCTTCTTTCTCCCCCTCCTCTCTATTCCAACTCCAAACCCACCTCCTCCTCCTTCTCCTCTCTTTTGAGTAAAGCTCCTCTCCTCTCCTCCCCGTTCCCGACCCTCTTGTTGCTGAATGGCCAAACTCCTCCCTCCCTCTGCTCGCACTCACTCTACAGCACTGGTTCTCAAACAGTGGGTCGCAACCTATTTGTGGGTCGCAGACACATACCGTATTTATGCCGGGTCCCTTAATTTTTTTGGTTTCCAACATTTTGTTTTAAATTATTATTTCAAAATATTTTCGATAAACATTCCCAAAAAAGCTAACATTTGCATTCATTAAAAACTTTTTTTCCCATTAATTTCATGAAGAAATCAAAGAAAAATCAAATAAATTCCATAAATTAGGACACAAATGTTTAAGAAAGAATTAGTGAAAATAGACAATCTACAACTATTTTCACTAGTTTGGGAAAAGATTATGGAAAATAGCCAGATCTGGAAAGAAAGTCACAATTATGTCACAGGCTGCACAGGGTCCCCTTAAAACTCCTCCTCCAAATAGACATTTTTTTCTCTTTTCAAATGTCACAACTAGGGGATGAGACTGAGATGGACACAGAGCACAAGAATGCTCGGTGAAACATGTTATTAATTTTAAGTGTTTAAAGAATAATCACGTATAGCCTATGAAGAATAAAATATATTTTGTAGACTTCCAATCATGTTGATAAAAGGTGTTCAAATCTAGCTCACTGGCTTCAATCATAGATTATTTTGGCAGCACTATCGCCAGTGTTGTTGTTGTGTCAGTAGTAAATAGTGTTTGTTTACACCGACCTTATCTTTGCTAATGTGTTGAAAGTATGTTAATTTGTAATTTAAAACCTTAGATAAATAGATAAAGAAAACTGACTGAGGACAGGGTGGGTACCCTATTGAAGACAGAAGACCCCTGGCCTGATCTACTACTAGCTGTCTTTCTATACTTTTTAGGCTAATTGAATACTTTAATAGTCAGAAATGTAAATAGCAGGTGTACAGCAACCCATCAAGACATTAAAGCTAAAAGGATTTAAACACGAAAAAGTCATGGGGACTATGTTTCCACTGTGGTCCTCATGTGTTCAATTCATCAACGTAGCATTAAAAAAACTATAGGAAACTATAGGTAACTTTAAGACCATGTTCAATATATACGTGCTATATATACATTGTTATGTCCCGCCTCGCGGTGTGAGGCGTTGTGTGCTTGTAGATCTGTTGTTTTCACTAGTTTAGTTCATTTTTAAAATGATAATACAAAATGAACGGTCTTGGACATACAAGGTTTCCACCCGACAACGACGATATATTAAAATTAGTCTTAAAGTTAGTTTTCCTTTAATAATGCATACAAGCAGTCACGACCACATTGCCTTAAAACAGCACGGCGGGACAATGCAAGGAAGGCTGTGTGGGTGCTTGTCACACTGCTGTGCATTGTTAAGGGCTGAATAATGGACAAAAAACGGTGTACTATGGTGTGTATGCGTCTCCTCTCCAACCTTGTGAAAAATGCCCACTTGTGTGATTTAGTGGAAAGATATGAATGAAGTGGCACTCCGCCCGTGTGGCTCTTTACTTTATGCGGTAGTTTGTATGATGAATTCATTTCAGTTGACGGTATTAGACGCTGTCACCATGGCTCATAAACCGTTCAAGTCCATTTGAAGTCCATTGGGGAAATGTCACACAGACCTAATGACTGAGACGTGGACTATACTATACGACCAGGCGCATAAACAGGACTCTCTCTCTCTCTCGGGAGACAATGGGAACCATATGACACCTTTTATTGTGGCCTGGCCCAGTGGGAGAGATGGCTAGACCTATCATGACCCCCTTTTATAATCTGTGTGTGTGTGTGTGTGTGTGTGTGTGTGTGTGTGTGTGTGTGTGTGTGTGTGTGTGTGTGTGTGTGTGTGTGCGTGCGCGTGAGTGCGTGCGTGCGCGTCAGTGAGATTGAGTGTGAGAAAATGTTTTTCTTTTTCATCCATTTGTAGGCCTACATCTCGGTGTGTGAAGGGGAAAAGAGAAACTGGATCTAGGGTTGTGATCTAGGTTTCTTCGGAGGGTATACGATAACTCCGACATGCGTGTGGTCGTGGTTACGCTCATGTGTGGTCAGTGGATCAAATGGTTATAAGAGGGCTACGCTTTTTTCCAAAATATTCTGCACGCCATACTACATACACACCGCTAATCTACCAGTAGACTTGGGTAAAGGTTCTCGAGCCAAAACATTTAGGAACCCATAAAAATGTGTCCGAGACCCATAAAAATGGCTCAAGACCCAATGTTTGGGAACCAGTGATCAACAGTATGTGACAAGCCCGTCCACACACGACCCCCTGGCTCCTGTTACAGCACCCATGTTATCCCACACGTCACACACAGCGTCACCGACTGTCAAAACCTCACATTGCAAGCTATGAGCCACACACACACACACACACACACACACACACACGCTGCACAGCCTTGGCATCACATCCCACCCAAGGGGCCACAGGGTCCAGCCAGGTCAGGACTCTCTGTTCCTCTGAGAGTTATAAGGTCAGGAAAGGCCAGGGAAGCCCTGCATGCTGTACTGTATGTACTGTACTGTAGCCCATCTACAGTTATAATACGATATAATAATGAAACATTAATATCAAACACATCAGACAGACATTTCCCAAAAGGAAACGCAAGTATTTGATTCAGTTTGACCAGAAACAGAGATAAAAAAACATATCCGCCCACTATAACCAGATAACCAGAGGGCAGGGATATCAAAAAGCAGAGACATGGATCAACCCCCACCCCACCTCACCCCACTCTACCCCCCAGCAAAATCAAACCCCCTGTTTGTGTGCCTGTGTGCGTGCAGCCATATAGCTGGCTATTTATCTGTCTGGCTGGCCGGGCTCCAGTTCCCAGGCTGATCTGCCCCAGTGTCCACACAGGTCTCCTGGGCTTCTGGGAAGCTCTGGGGGGCAGTGGGAAGGTCGTGATCCCCAGCGCCCCCGTGCCCCCCGACCCCCCAAGCTCTGGTGTGTGTTGATCTCACAGAGAGAGGGGGGGGGGGGTGATGTCATCTCTGGGCGTGGAGCAGCAAGAAGACGTGTGACGCATGTGACAGCCGGTGCTCCCTGCCGAGGATGACGGACGAGCAGCGACGACCCCCGATGAGGTCTGTGTGTTCAGTTGTTGCGCCAGGACGTCACGTCGGATGAGTTCACTTTACAACAGCGGTGGTTCTCAAACCTTTTCATGTCAAGGACCCACAAATTGAATTTGGCCACGTACTCCCATATCTGAAAGGGGACTGCCCATAAATCCTACATCTCATTAGTCCTAATTTGGTTAGGGTTAGGTTTTAGGGTTAGGTTTGGGCATAGTTTTACTGAGGTTAGGGTTAGGTTTAGGTTTAGGCATAGTATTTTCACCAGGTTAACATTCACCAGATTCGGACTAATGGGATGTAGGAACAATTAAATGTCGGACCAATGCCATGGCACCACATTTTTTAAAGATTTGATAAATATCTAAAATGTTCGGAAAATGTTGAATAATTTAGTCCCCATGGCACAAACCATTCTCAGATGGTGCCTGGTTTGTGCCATGGAGACTAAATTATTCAACATTTTCTGAACATTTTAGATATTTATCAAATCTAAAAAAAAAAATAGCTTGTAGATGTGCTATTTTGAATAACCAATGAATAAATGTCTAAAGCGGTTAAAATGGGATGCTATCACTAATTAAGCTGGGGGCCTCCCCCCCAAGGGCCCCTGGGAGTCCCTGGACCCCAACTTTGAGAACGGTTTACACAGATTGTATGGTGTTTGTACACTACCAGTGTAACCACCGGTAGAATTTAAATGTTGCAACTTCCTTTTGAATACGGCAACATTTTATCATGTTGCAGTATTCAAAAGGAATTCAACTCTACGTAGTGTTTCTCCACTATAGTTTCACAGACACCAATTTGTGCTTTTTTCTGTGAAATAAGAAACCGATAAATAAAATGATTATCTATTATTTTATTCTAAAGTTGATTCATGAGTCACCCGATCCCCAAGTTGACATTTAACATTTATGCAATCATGCAAAAAGAGCCCAGGGAGTCTTGAGTCGAAAATTGGAATTTGTTTGAACCTAACCCTAACCGTCTTAACATCTTTTCAACCTGAACTCAAGATAAAAAGATAATAATAATATTGCAATGCAATAAAATATTCACTTGTCTTGAAGCCCAGGCCCACCAAACAGGGCCCAAGGCATAGCAGATCTTTAGCGATGCAATCTGGAACTAATTTGAATGAATATAACGTTATTTAAACCCATCTGTATGGTTAACTAGCACATCTGCACGGCTTGGAGTGGTGGTGGTAACTGATATCGGTTATATGACACCCACTGGTTATCAAGTAGTACTGCCCAAAGCTCATAATCTCAACATTTCCCCTGTCTAATCAAGGATTATGTCTTGGTAGACTGATAGAAGTGGTAGATCTACAAGCAGATCTACAAGCTCAAACCACACCGATTTGCGCTGCATTTCGAGCATGCGGATCTGCTA
>NC_137810.1:51348078-51373078 GCF_963921795.1 Nannobrachium achirus
ACCTCCACAATAAACTAATATTTACAAGTAACTTTGCAGAAAAGGAAGCCCTAAGCCACTTATAATAAGCAGACATGGCAACACTTTCAACAATACCAGAGAAGTCTTTACAGTGCGGGGTGGTGGTGGTGGTGATGATGATGATCAGCCATAACTATAAAACCAAAGAGCCAGGCAATCAAAGTTAAGTGTCTTTGGTCCTTGTTCAAGGGCATGGAAGCTGTCAGGGTGCATGCATTTATCCTCTTCTTAGAGACTTAAGTGATTTTCTGTCCTCTCTGCTACCTGTTTTTCTACAAGACCACAAGTATGCCACCCGTTTTATTCAACTTTTACCAGGCAGATCAAGTTCCATAACAGGGAACAAATAATAAGGCATGGACACAGTAGACAGCGAACCCGCCCGCTAAATGTGTATATTATGGAACACATGAGGAAAAGCACATGTTATACAGACATACAAACATACACAGCTGCGCTCTTATTCACTCTCACTGTCTCTCACTCTCTGTATGTGTGTGTGTGCGTGCGTGCGTTCGCGTGTGTCTGACTCTCTTTCTCACTCTTTCTTTCTTTCTTTCTCTCCCTCTCTCTCAGCTTCTCTCTGTTCTTTGGTCTGTTGGGTCTATTGTTCACAGAGCCACATTAAGGACCTCTCTCTCCTTCCCTCTCTCTCTCTCTCTCTCTCTCTCTCTCTCCTGTCACCCCTCTTCTTTTCTATTATGTCATGTCTCTCTGACTCCCCTCTGATGTATTGTTCCCGCGCTGCTCAATGTTCTCTCTCACTCTGTCTCTCCTCCATACACTAGAAGGATGACATCACCGGTGCTGCCAGTAACCTCCAGCCCACACTCTTCACAGAGAGAGACCCCTCCTCCAACACTCACTCCTACACGGTATGACTGACCAACAACTCTTCACAAAGCACTCAACATGCATGCACTTTGAGGTAAGCTTTACTGTAGGAACCTGGAAACAAACAAAAACAAAAGCACGCACTTCCACGCACTCACTAAAGTTCCAGGTGCAGGGCAGCAGTCAGAATCCGACAAGAATAAAGTCTGCACACTGGATCATGCTACGAAGTTTAAAATGTATTGTTTTTTTACACCATTTGTTTACAGCTTCATCAGACTTACTTAAGGCCTATCCATAGTCTCTCCGAAACCGAACATTTCGTCTGAGAGTTTAGACTTTCCAACGTTCAGATTTCCGAACTCCTAATTCGGTGTAATGCTTTTCAGAAGTCGTGAGTGATGTCATTTTGTAGTCAAACCGGACCTTTCCGACGAAAAGTTCGGTTTCGGAGAGACTATGGACAGGCCTTTACTGTATAAAGTTCATTATTCATTCTTTATCATTCATCTTTTCAATTAGCAGTTTAACACTTTACATTAGCTATACCCAGCCCACATTTTCTTTGGATTAAGGGAAAGTATGGGAAATTATGGGACAAAAAAGAAAAGATCCAGGTACTGACCGTATACCAGATCAACTCTTATAAACAATCATATTGGGTCATTTGGTCTGAACCTTGACAAAACAAGGATAATCCACTGCAGAATTATGGTGAGTCAGATGGCTTTCTGGTTGCTAAGGCGGTCATTTCAGCCGTTCCCGTATTTAGACCCGTTATTGTAGGTACCCCCCCGACACACACACACACACACACACACACACACACACACACACACACACACACACACACACACACACACACACACACACACACACACACACACACACACCTCCGCTGGGCCCCTTCCATGACCCCCCAGCTCTAAGCCCTGCTTATAAGTCTACCCTGGGCTGGTCTGGACTGGCCTGGCTGGCTGGCTGTCTGCAGCCCCCCGTGTGTGTGTAAGTGAGATTGGGACCATCTGTTCCTTGGCTGGTAGTTACTGTAAGTGTAAACTGTCACAAATGCGACAGAAATAACACGCTAGCCGCCGGAGCTGATGGTGGTACAAGAGTTATAGTAAGAAGGCTAATTTCAACCAAGAACAGTTAATCTCTGGCGGGGAGAAAATGTACACAGCAGGCAGTTTAGTCATAACATAATTGTATCACAGTGTGCAGGCCTACTTCTATTATGTGTTCATGTTTATATGAGTCATGAGCTCATCCCTGATTCAACATGGGGAGGAATTCATTACGCCACCAAAACGTTAAATGCCCCAACCACCAGCCATTAAAAAGTTCTCAACCTTTTCAGGCCGCGACCCCCAAAATAATCATATTAACTGGGGACCCCCCACTCCGACGAGCACTAAGAGCTAAGGCATTACATTTTGTACAATCTGGCAAACCATCGTCAAATAAAAGGGAACGCCCTCTCTGTTTTGTTCCTTTTCATCTGAGTCTGTCTTGAGAGATTACATTTTGTATAACACGGTTCTTTTGTGAAAATAGCAGATCTACATGCTCACAACGCCTCGCGTTGCGAGGCGTTGTAAGCATGTAGATCAGCCATTTTCACAATTTCTGCCTCTAATATTTGACAATTTGGCCAATGTTTAATTTATCATTTTAGAGGTATTAAAAAGTCCTTAAATTGTCACTTTAGAAATGTGCAGATACCCTCTATACACTTAGACTTTATGGTGGTTTATCTACTGTTGAGTGAGCAAACAATGTTGCACATTAAGTTAATGATCTGGGGACCCCCAAAAATAATTTGGGGACCCCCCTGTTTCTCAACCCACAGGTTGAGAAACATTGCCCTAACCTACCCTCCTTCAAAACAGCCTTAAAAGAGCACCTGTCTGCAATTTGCAACTGGACCTAGACAAGTCTTCTAGCTTGCCAAAAGAAATGACCCTCCACTATTTTTCTGTAAATATTAGGGATGAAGCTCGAAACAAGGGCCCGCTACAGACTCGATAACAAATGTATTGAGTACCCGGCATCAATAAGCTTTAGGCTTATCAAGCCTGTTATCGAGCATAGCGGCCCATGACGCCATGTTTAAACAATCAAGACAAGAGGCAACCAAGAAATGATTACAGTACTATTCATAATATAAAGCCATTTCGCACTTATTGCACACTAATGAGTGATTGTTTTAATGATATTAATGATAATATTTATTACTTTTGTCAATTGTCATCTTCATTGATGGTGGTCAGCCACAAACTCACAGTCACAACAACTGGCCAATAAAAAAAACATACCAGTTCTGTTCAGAATTTGTCTCACGTCTTTCCACAAAATATTAGAAAACACTCAATATAGTGGGCTAGATAAAAGCCTGGCTCAATAAGCAGGATCAATAAGTTCTGCATTATCAATAAAAATGAACAATCTCCATCCCTATAGTAAATACACTTTTACTGCTCTTCTTGAATAGTATTGTATGTCTTTACAGTATATATGTCTTTATGAATTGAATCCATAGTTAGGAGGACCATGATGGAAACAAGCCCTCAGGGCCTCTTGTGTTATCGTATTAGCATCATTGTATAGCTGTGCCTCTGTAATGTAACACACACTGTCTGGTAATGGTAATATTCTCTGAGCTGTTAGAAACATGCTAGATTATATTAGTGTCTGTCACTCACTCTGTTGGTGGTTGTATAGTGTTTGTAAAGCATACACACAGTATGGTCCTTTGTGGTGGGGGTCAGGGGGTCCTCAACTAAATTAGATAACCACTTTAACCATATTATACTTTGACTATTAAGAAGAAAGAAATAATATGAAAAAAGAGGGACAGGTGCGTCGGCGCAGTGAACTTGACAAGTAGAAAAATGGGGGAGTCCCGCACACACTGTCTTCACTTAACCCATTTAGGCCTAGAATTATTTACTGCTTTAACTATTGAAAAATAGCAGATATACAAGCTCACAGCGCGGCACCGAGTGCTGCGCTGCGAGCTTGTAGATCTACTATTTTAGAAAAATCTTGTTTTTTTCCCGCAAGTCTTTGAATATATATTTTTAAAAGCGAACATTTGTAACTCACATTTTGCTTCTGGGGGGTCCCTGGAACTAAATATTTTGAGATGGGGGTCCGAGGCCAAATTCATGTCATTTTGGGGGTTCTTGACATGGAAAAGTCTGAGCACCACTGACATAGAAACATAGTTTTTTTCTAAAATTTAGAAGACACTTACAGAAGCCAGCCAATATTCAGACACCTGCACAAATTTTCACGATTTTTCAAAAATAGCAGATCTACAAGCTCACAGTGTGGCACTTGGTGCCGCGCTGTGAGCTTGTATATCTGCTATTTCTTATAGTTAAAGCATAGCATGATGCGTAATAATGTGTATAGGCCTAAATGGGAACACTTTTATTGGTGGGCAATGTTTCGGTCACTCAATCAGGCATACTTCTATATTTCTGCCAGTCCCAATATGTTTTTAGATGGGGCTCCACAGCCAAATACAAATCATTTTAAGGGTCCTTGACATGAAAAAAGTTTGAGAACCACTGTTGTAGATACTGAAACCACAACATAAGTAATACAACCAGTGACACATTATACTACATGACTGTGAAGAAAAAGCAGAACTAAGTTCTGCCGGGGCTTGGTTACAATGTAGGAAAGTACCAGCATGGTCATCATAACAACAACAACGAGGTTGTTAGTGTAGCCTACAGTGCACAGAGCAGACAACAAATACAAATGACCAGAGAGTGGAAAAAGTACTCACATTTTGTACTTAAGTAAAAGTATCAATAATGCACTGTAGATGTACTCCGTTAGGGTTCCCACACACCAAAATACCTAGAGTGGAATCCGCCAATGCATTTCAATGAGAATGGAGCGTTTTTTTCGGAAATCCTCCACTGGCATGAAACCGCTCCATTCTCATTGAAATGCATTGGCGGATTCCACTCTAGGTATTTTGGTGTGTGGGCACATTTACAGGTAAATGTTCAGAATTCAAAATGTACTTGAATAAAAGTATGAAAGTATTGGCATCAAACTGTACTTAAAGTACCAAAAGTAAAAGTACAAAATGTTTGAAAATAGCAGATCTACAAGCTCACAACACGTCGCATCATAATGTGTGTTTTATAATATTATAATTTACACCTGCAAAGTAACCAATAACTAAAGTGCTCAAATAAATGTAGTGGAGTAAAAGTACAATATTTGATTCCAAGATGTAGTGGAGTAGAAGTACAAGTATTGGAAATTGGATAGATTCAAGTAAAGTACAAATACCTCAAAAGTGTACTTAAGTACAGTACTTAAGTAAATGTACTTAGTTACTTTACACCACTGCAAATTACTTTAATACAACAAATGTACAGTATGTGCTCCAGTTAACCAAGCAGTGATTAATTAGATTAGTTAAAAAATACATACATTTGCAATAATTCATGGGCCATTGGTTGTATGTCTTTGTAGTGGTTAAGTTGGGTTGAGTTATTAAAATGCTGACATACATAAAACACCATGATAACAAGTGTCCTCTGCACACCAAGTGACCACAGGATTTACACACTAATAATTGACACACAGCACACACACACACACACACACACACACACACACACACACACACACACACACACACACACACACACACACACACACACACACACACACACACACACACACACACACACACACACACACACACACACACACACACACACACGTACGCATGCACGCACACAGATCACAATGACAGCTTGATCCCAGTCATGGGTCCTGGCTTACATTGCATGCCCTGTCTGAGCGGGAATGGGGATATAAAACAGAGTGGTGAGTGTGTGTGTGTGTGTGTGTGTGTGTGTGTGTGTGTGCGTGCGTGCGTGCGTGCGTGCGTGCGTGCGTGCGTGCGTGCGTGCGTGCGTGCGTGCGTGCGTGCGTGCGTGCGTGCGTGCGTGCGTGCGCGTGTGTGTGTGTGTGTGTGTTTGAAGGGAAATTAGAAGGGTTAGTTAGCGCAGGGGTTCTCAAAGTGGAGTCCGGGGACCCCCAGGGGTCCTTTCGGGGCTTCCAGGGGGTCCCCAGCAAAAGCAGTCAACATAGCGTCACAATCATTTTAACCACTTTAACATTATTTATACGTTGGCATTGGCAATTCAAAAACAGCAGATCTACAAGCTCGCAGGGTGTCACTTCATGTCACACACACGCACACACGCACACGCGCACACACACGCACACACACGCACGGCCACCCCTCCATCCAGGCCAACCCAAATTGAGGAAGCATTATTGCATTCTGCCTTCAGTCGATTCGTGTCCCCCCCTCCCACACACACACACACACACACACACACACACACACACACACACACACACACACACACACACACACACACACACACACACACACACACACACACACACACACACACACACACACACACACACACACGACCACCGTCCACCCCCATATGGTGTGATGAGTTTCCGCCCCAATTGAGTAAGCATATATTTCCTGTGGCGGTGTTGGTGCCTCGTGCCGGACACTGGGACAACCCAATAATAATACTGTCTCTTCACACCATTCCTATTATGTGACCTAATTGGGCCACAGATCACAATGCAGTGACCTGTGACCGCTTGACATACTGGGGGGTGTTCAATCTTAAAAGATCTGCTGAATGAAACGGAAACAAAGAAAGTGGACTTTGATGAGAAGAATGCGTCCGGTATATGAATTAGAGCAGAATGATGCCCAACAGGGTTGGGGTGAAATAAAATACACTCCTCAACTGGGCATTGTGTTACTGGGTTAACCCAGAAACCCATTTCTAAAAGTGTGTTCTGATTGCTGCCTGCACTCTAAGTGAACTACTAGCTATGACAAGACCTCTTAAACTGCCTGCTATTGGCTGCTGCAATGCCCCCAAAACGATTACTTATTATAAAAGTTTTCTTTTCTTTTTGTCCTTAGAAAGACATCTATTCATACACCAATGGCAGAGGAAACCATGCAAGGCACCAACCTGCTCATCAGGAGCAATTAGGGGTTCAGTGTCTTGCTCACACAGGAGGACACTTCGACACTAACTCTGGGGGAGTCTGGGATTGAACTGGGAACCTTCCTGTTGGCCAAGCGGCCACTCTAACCCTGAACCACTGCTGCCCCATATACTGTGCGGTATATCAGTGGTTCTCAAACTCTCTCCCAAATGAATATGTATTTGGCTGCGGAGTGAGTGACCCCCATCTGAAATTATGAAATGCCAGGCGGAACCCCCCAATGTTAAAAGACATTTAAAATTATCCGAAATCTTCCAAAACTGGCCCAAAAAAAATGGCCAAAAATAGCAGATGTACAAGCTCGCAGTGCAGCAAGAAGTGACGTGCTCTGAGTTTGCACATCTGCTATTTTTGAATAGCCAACCAATAAAATAGGGATAGAGTGGTTAAATGATTGTGATGCTGTATTAACAAATTACTGGGGGTCCCCCCCAAGGACCCCAGGAGGTCCCCGGTACCCCACATTTTGAGAACCACTGTCTTAAGTTACATTATTGATCAATGCTGATGCCAGCATGAGCGTATGAAACCAAACAGAAGGCCACGGCTATCCTAAAAACAACCACGACTCCATTGTGTGCCGTTATGTTCTGCACACTTCAGCAGAAGGCTGAATGAATCACTTCATCACAGTCACAGTTGCTGACGTCAGGTCACAAGACACAAAACGAAAACTCTTAAGAATGGAAACACTGAGATGTCACCGTCCGAGGGTGACCCTCTCTGAAACATGAACTTCTTAAAGAGGAAAGGGGAAGCGGGGAGTGCTGAATAAGCTCTCCGTCTTTCCCTCTATGGTCTTTCCCTTGGAAACCAGCTCCATTCGACCAAGTTTCTTTGTTATGTCTGACTCCTGCATGCGTGCACTGCGTGTTCAATCGCCACTTCTGCATTTTTCTTTTTCCATTGACACATTTTCATTGAATTGACCGGGTGGTTATCAGAAAGGCCTGGTGTGTGTGCGCGAGTGTGTGCGTGTGTGTGGTTGCGTGCATGTGTGTGTGTGTGTGTGTGTGTGTGTGTGTGTGTGTGTGTGTGTGTGTGTGTGTGTGTGTGTGTGTGTGGCAGAGAGAGAGTGAGAGAGAGAGAGACATAGAGACAGTTGAATGTTCCCTTTTCTGGAGTTCATTGATCTGCCTTATTAAATTGTCGCTGTCGGGCAGAAACCACTTATCTCCATAGTTTAAACTTTTTGTGGGTTTTTTTTGTAAATCAATGCCCTGCTACTTTTGATGGTTAATCAAAAGTAGCAAATCCACAAGCTCGAAGCGCAACGCATTTTGAGCTTGCAGGTCTGCTACTTTTCCTTTTTTTCGAATTTGAATCCTGAAAAGTAACAGTTTTGGACATAATGAGGTTTCCACCCAACAGAGACGACATAATCACTTCACAGATTGTTCGATCAACGAGTGGAAGAACAAAGTACCAAAGCGACTTCCATCATGTCATTAAAGCTCAGTGTTGAATGAGTTGCAACCCGATGCCATAGACCGGGGGTCTTCAACGTTTTCAGGCCAAGGACCCCTTAGTTGAGAGAGAGATGAAGCAGGGACCACCACAACCTGTTCATAGATTCCATATAGTTTCATTGTTTGCCATGCACGATCATCAGTGTATTTTGGATTCATGTTAATGTGGGTTTACAGATATTTAACCACTTGAACTGTCAATACTTAATAAACTTGACCCTTCACTCCGTACTTAGTCTGCTCTTTTTCCCCTCCAAAGCTCTTTGCCAAAAATAGCCGATCTACAAGCTCACAACGCCTTGCAGCGCGAGGTGTTGTGAGCTTGTAGATCTGCTATTTTTGGCTAAAGTTATCTGAATATGGACGTTAGGGTTCAAGTGGTCAATATAAAAAAGGAGAAAAAAAGGTTTCTATCACACAAAGATTTGGAGGACCCCCTGTAGTAACTCTGAGGTCCCGGACCCCCTGTTGAAGACCCTTGCCACATAGACAGCTCTGGGTGTCAGTGACCTGAATGATGTGGTGACATTGAGTGACACGTTGTCACCAAGGACTCTATACTGTAACTCTGAGTGACACATAAGAGCCCTGTTCAGAGCAGGGTTCACTCCTGGTCATATCCTCCTCCCCCCCCCCCCACCTCCCCCCATATTCCTGCACAGTACAAGTCTCGTGTCAATTTGAGAGTGCACCCGTTTAACCTAAGGGACCTGTACCTTCCAGTGGTTCCCAAACTGTGGGTCGGGTCCCCCAGGGGGGTCCCAAATGATTCTTTTTTTATTTATTTATTTTTGGGAGGGGGGGGGGATATGATTTTCTTTTTTATGTTCACCATTGTTTTCTCACTCAACTAAACAAACCAACAAAATAAGTGTATATACAGGGTGTCTGTATTACTCTATAATAATAATGAGACTGCTGCTTCTAAAGTAATCAACATACTATACTATAAAAAAATGTCAAACATTGGTCAAACAAATTGTGAAATATATTTCCTAAGGCACAAAGTTTTTAAATAGCCTATCTACAAGCTCACAACGCCTTGCATCGCGAGGAATTGTGGCCTAGTAGTTTGGCTATTTTCACAATATTTATCTTAGTCAAACTAAATGTAATGCCTCAACTGCTACAATTCCAAGTACTTATCAGGGTGGGGGGTCCCCAGTTCAAATATCATTATTTTGGGGGCTCTACATGTTCATATACGATTATTTTGGGGGAGTCGCAGCCTGAAAAGTTTGGGAACCCTTGCCTTAAGTGTCCATTTCACCCTCCAATCATATAACACCCACAATCTAACACTGTAAAGGCCCTCAATAATCACCAGCTCTACGACAGCTTGTCAGTGATCAAGCTCCCCAGCCTCCTCCTGTAGCAGCCTTTAGGTCTTCACTGTGTCAGGCTGTCAGCATGTTCACTGTGCTGTGGATGGATGAGTGAGTGGATATCTGTGGATCTTTAAGGTCTGCCCTATGAGGAGTTCAAAAGGCATTGTAATTCCAATGTATCATTGGAAATAAATGGGATCTTGACGAAAGTGTCTGGCTGAAATGTACAATGTGCATAAAAGGTGTGTGTGTGTGTGTGTGTGTGTGTGTGTGTGTGTGTGTGTGTGTGTGTGTGTGTGTGTGTGTGTGTGTGTGTGTGTGTGTGTGTGTGTGCGTGCATGCGTGCGCCCTGAACTGTGAACCTGACTGAACCTGACTATAGGACCATGACCACACGTCAGGGTTATCACATATCATATAATATATCATATAACACCTGCAATCAGCCCCGATCACTGCTGTTACGACTGCCCTGGTTTCATAACCTGATCAAAGTAGGGAGGACATGAGATACAGTAGAGAGAGAGAGAGAGAGAGAGAGAGAGAGAGAGAGAGAGAGAGAGAGAGAGAGAGAGAGAGAGAGAGAGAGAGAGAGAGAGACCTAGTACACTCTAACTGGCTGAATGAACTGGAATGTGAACTAAAGTACAACATTACAAAATTGCTGTTCTTGAGGAATGGTTTGAATAGTTCCTGATTGGGGTGGGTTTGTAACAGTAAAAGAAACGACAGGGCTTTAAACCAAGGCAGGACATTAAGACACCATTATCGTCGCTGTCTTCTATTCTTTACTGTATGTGTTTTTGTTTTGTTTTTTGTAAATTAACGTTCTACTTGATCACACTACAGTGTCACACAAACGCATCAAAAGTAGCAGATCGAAACACGGCGTGTTCTGTTGACGTTCTTGAATTTGAATCCTGGAAAGTGACAGTTTTGGACATAATGAGGTTTCCACCCGACTGAGACGATGTCATTTACAGCACTGGTTCTCAACCTGTGGGTTGGGACCCCCAGATGATTAGCTGTTTTCTCACTCAACAGTAAACAGACCAACATGTTAGAGGGTAGGCCTATATGCACATTTCTAAAGTGACAATTTAAGTACTTTTTTAATACCTCTAAAATTACAAATTAAACATTGGCGAAATTGTCAAATATTAGAGGCAGAAATCGTGAAAATAGCCTCGCAACACAAGGTGTTGTGAGCATGTAGATCTGCTATTTTCACAATAGAAGTTCTATTGTTCTATTATAGAACCAGGTTATACAAAATGTAATGCCTCAACTCTTACAACTCTTAGTGCTCATCAGGGTGGGGGGGGTCCCCAGTTAAAATATGATTATTTTGGGGGTCGTGGCCTGAATTACAGTTAAGTTTTACCTCAGGTCTCATTCATTTTATTTGTTTGCAGTATAATTCATTTTAATGAAGGCGTTTCTAACTCTCTGCCAAACAGGCTTGACCCACTTAAACCCTTTAGTAAACTAACACATAGTTGGCCGTAGTTGACTCTGTACTCTGATCGACACCTTCTTTCCCCTCTAGACCAAATCTCTCTCTCTGAGAAATACCCCATCAACAAGCTCACACAGTGTCACAGAGCACAACACTATTTTAGGCTAATGTTCCCCATACAATAGCAATGCTAGGGTTCAAGCGATCAAACAAAATAGCTGGATAAATCCATCTTACATTCACCCTATTTATAGCTCGTAGGTTTAAACATTATTCTGATAAAAATGAAAATGTAACTATGTCAGTCAAACGGTACGTCAGTTGTGTCATATGCGGTGCAAGGAATCTGTGCCTGTGTGTGTGTGTGTGTGTGTGTGTGTGTGTGTGTGTGTGTGTGTGTGTGTGTGTGTGTGTGTGTGTGTGTGTGTGTGTGTGTGTGTGTGTGTGTGTGTGTGTGTGGGGTCCGGCCATCCAGGGACACCAAAGGGGTCCTTTGGGGGAGTTCCAGGGGGTCCCCAGCTAAATGTGTTATTACAGCATCACAATCATTTCAACCACTTGAACCATTCATACGTTGGCCATTCAGAAATAGCAGATCTACAAGTCACAGTGTGTCACTTCATGCCGCGCTGCGAGCTTGTACATCTGATAAATCTTTTTTTCAGATAGGGGTCCGCAGCCAAATATATTTGGGGGTTTGGGGGTCCTTGGCACGAAACAGTTGTAGAGCTACTGGTGTTTGGTAGGGCATTCACAAATGGTGATTTTTAGTATTATAATTATTCGACCTCAAAGTATTCGAATAGTCGAATATTCGACAGGACTGGCCAAACTGTCAAATATTAAGTGAGCAAGAGGCGAACATTGTGAAAATAACCGATCTACATGCTCACAACGCCTCGCGTCATACTTATGACTTCCTATCTAGCCAAGCTTTATAAACTATATATTTTTCAGTGAACAACGTCGAATAATGACTTTGATATTCGAATATTTGAATATTTGGTGAATGCCCTAGTGCAGTGGTTCTCAATCTTTTTTGGCTGCAGTACCCCCTTACACTGATTTCCGAAGCCAAGTACCCCCTTCCCCTGACGACAGCTAAATTGACATCAAAAGTCCAGTTCCAATACCAATATGTTCAAAATAAAACAGCATAATGGCAAATAAACATTGCTATTCTATTCAATAACAGTCAAGTAATTGATGTAATTTGCTTTAGAAATGTACATATGAGCAGGTTCACACAAACTCTGTCAATGTTTTATCATTAACCATAACAGTATTAAAATACATATTTCCATTTTCTCATTTTTCCTCACGTACCCCCTGCAGTACTCCTGCATACCCCCATTTGAGAAACACTGCCCTAGTGTGTGGTGTATGTGTGTGTGTGTGTGGTGTGTGTGTGGGGGCAAGCTGCCCTCCTGCCTCCTTATCCAGTGGAACACAATGGACGGAAACAGTCCTGTGTGAGTCAGGAACAGGATGTCAGATAGGATGAGAGGAGGACCAATCAAAGGGCTTAAAACCACTCCAATATTAGACCACTACTAGATAGACACTTCTTACACAGTAACATGTGTCCTATATCTTACACCCAATGTTTTGTTCCACTCCACTTTCACCCGTATCAAACGCGCACGCACGCACACGCACACACACACACACACACACATGCACGCACGCACGCACGCACGCACGCATGCACGCACGCACGTCGCACGCACACACAAACATGGAACTCACAAACATCATTACTGTACAAACTTTTAAGATTTTTTAAAAATGTTCAAAAATAGCCACGGTACACATTTTGCTGGGAACCCCCTGGAATCCCCAGACCCCACTTTGAGAACCACTGTAGTGTTGCACAAAAGCAGCAAAGATATCAGATCTACAAGCCCACAAGATTGCCTATTTTCACTGTCAAATGTTTAAAAA
This sequence comes from Nannobrachium achirus, assembly GCF_963921795.1. Taxonomy (NCBI): domain Eukaryota; kingdom Metazoa; phylum Chordata; class Actinopteri; order Myctophiformes; family Myctophidae; genus Nannobrachium; species Nannobrachium achirus. Next base: position 51,361,230 of record NC_137810.1, read on the forward strand.
AAAAATAATAAAAAATAATATAAAAGGTTTCCACCCGACAGCGACAATGTATAGTAGTGGTTCTCAACCTTTTCAGGCCGCGACCCCAAAAATAATCATATTTTAATTGGGGATCCTCCACCCTGACGAGCACTAAGAGTTGAGGCATTACATTTTGGTTCTATTGTGAAAATAGCAGATCTACATGATCTACATGATACAGATCACAACGCCTTGCAATTCACAATTTCTGCCTTTAATATTTGACAATATGGCCAATGTTTAATTAATTTGTAATTTTAGAGGTATTTAAAAAGTCCTTAAACTGTCACTTTAGAAATGAGCAGATACCCTCTATATACGCTTAAACGTTACGTTGGTTTGTTTACTGTTGAGTGAGAAAACAATGTTTCACATTAAGCAAATCATCTGGGGACCCCCCCAAGATAATTTGGGGACCCCCCTGGGGGTCGCCACTCGCCACCCAGAGGTTGAGAACCATTGCAGTACTTGAACACTGTGCAGAACAACACAACACTGTGTGTTCGTACATGCAGAGCTCAACAGCTCTTCAAGCTGATGTAACTGACAGCAGCTTGGCTATCAGGAGATACTTGAGTTAGCCTGTCCTGTTCCCCGAACTCACTGACCAGTCAGCAAGATGAAGAGAACACACGCATGCACGCACGGCACACACACACACACACACACACGCACGCACGCACCCACCCACACACAGGCAGTTGCTGAATGTGAATAGCAGTGTGTGTCATAATAGGTCAACTCTTCACTGTCTTGTCACATGGAATTAATTTCAGCCGAGCACTGACTTGTGTGAATGATCATTGACAACAGGGTGTTTTCAGTTATGGCCAAATGAGTTGCTTTCGTGAAACGATTTTTGGAGCGGTGAAAGCGCTCCCAATAGACAGGTATGTCTGTGGCTGGCTGGCTATGTGGCTGGCTGGCTGGCTGGCTGGCTGGCTGGGTATGTCTGTAGCCTGGCAATACCTTGAGTGGCCACACAAGTTAAAGGAGGGGCGCTGTTGTGAAACACACACGCACACACACACACACACACACACACACACACACACACACACACACACACACACACACACACACACACACACATACACACACACACACACACACACACACACACACACACACAGATTCACCGCTCCACTTCGAACCGAGGTTTGATTTTTTTTGTATATGCCTTATATATACCATTGGTATATACCAAACATTTTCACGTGAGACCCAAAAAATATAGTTTTGTTGTCTTCACTGGGACCCAAACTTTATTATCAGTTACCCCCTTCCACACATTTAAGCACCACGTTTCCCACAATTTCTGGGACTAAACCCTGAAAACTCATTCTTGGCTCTTCGTCAGAGCAGGGCCAGCAAGCCCGCAAGGCTAAACCAGCTAGACAAGTTCAAAGTTAGTGTGAACATTCCCATAGCCTCCCATGGGCTCAAATCTCTGCTGGTGGCTAAAACACAGTGATAAAAGATGGGTAAACTATGATGTTAATTTAATAATCCTAACGGGGGGGAGAGAATCATAAATGGTCATAACGTCTGACGCATTGGTCAATTCCGTCCAAGCTCATCACCTGTCCCATGCAACAGGTGGGACGTGTGAGATTGCAGTGTACAATCCAAAGCTTTGTTATGGCACAGTTTGCAAATTATTGACAAATATAAAAAGCTGATAATAGCATTTTTTCTGTAACATATTATATCTGCCACAGGCCTTTGCTTTGTGTGTGTGTGTGTGTGTGTGTGTGTGTGTGTGTGTGTGTGTGTGTGTGTGTGTGTGTGTGTGTGTGTGTGTGTGTGTGTGTGTGTGTGCGTGCGTGCGTGCGTGTGTGCGTGCGTGCGTGTGTGCGCGCGTGTGCGCGCCACTTGAGTCATCAGAATCAGAATGAACTTCATTCAGCGGGTTATGTTACGTTACATGGACTTTGATGCAGAGCGCTGTAAAAAGTGTTGACTACTGAAGAGATGCAGGATGAGTCAGTGTCACTTGCGGTCAGCTCTTTATGTGACCCATCTCAGCCTGGCCAGGAGTGCTGACTCTAGACCAGCCACAAAGCTTAAAGCTGGCTTCCAACACATGCACGCACGCATGCACGCACGGTAGAACTGAGCTTGTTGATCTGAGCTCATAGATCTGCTATTTTAGAAAAATCTAGAAAATCCGCACAAATCTTTGAAACGAATATATATTTGTAAAGTGAAAATGTTTCAACAAAAATCTTTGCTTCTGGGCGTCCCCTTGCACAAAATAGTTTTGAGATGGGGGAAGGGTCCGCGACCAAATTCATCTAATTTTGAGTGGTCAGTTTTGTCCTTGACGAAAAGATGGAAAAGTTTGAAAACCACTGCCATAGAGACTGTCAAAGAATATCTCTCTCTCTCTCTCTCTCTCTGTGTCTCTGTGTGTCTCTCCCACAATCACTCCCACAAACAGACCTTGAGTGGATAACAAACATAACCCAGCGAGCCACGCTGTTTTGTTCCTATTATCTGAATCTCACACTGCATGTCTGCTGCTGTTCACGACTGTGACCTTTCTGTGTTATTCAACATTACGCTCAATCTGTATCATCTCTCCACTCAGACAGAGCCTGACCTCTCTCGTGTGAATAATATGTCAGGAATTTGAGGGAATCTCAAAACCTCTTGGACAGAATAGCACTTGAAAACACATTTGTTTTTGTCTCTGAGACAAGTTGTGGAGACAGAGACAGGGACACAACATCTCTCACACAAACATCTACGTGTAGCAGGCTGTTGAACTTGAACTGAAGGTACCTCTGCTTCCACAACAAACAAAGTCACCAGTCACACACACATAGAACATGTCCCACACGTAGCCAGTGTGCATCAAACTCACACACTCACAGTCACACACTCGTGCACGCACACACACCCCTTGTGATGTACTACTGACCCAGGATCGGGGGCTGCTCTCCGGGGAGCGGAGCTGGTACCTCTGCAGGAACACGCCTCCCCCCTCCCCCTCCAGGAGGGTGCTGTCCAGGTCGGGACAGTGGTGGTGGGGCCCCGGCGACGCGCTCCAGGGCAGCAGGCTGCTGCCCAGCGGGCTGTACTGGGAGATCATGCCAGAGACCGCCTGGGTCAGCAAGAAGGGTGGCATGGCCAGGAGGGCATGCTCTAGCCTGGAGCGCAGGGTGGATGATGATGGAGTCTGAGGGCTGCTGGGGGGTTCCTCTGGCTGTTGTTTTTGTGGTTTTTGTTGGAGTTCCTCTTGTCCACAACAATGCTCTAGTAGTTTGTTGTATTTGGTTACTTTAATTGTTCTGTCTTCTTCCTCCTCCTCGTTGATTTTCTGCCTGATCTCAAATTCCAGGATTGGAAGAGAAAGAGAGAGAGAGAGGGATCTTGTTTAGTTGGAGAAGTTCACAAAAGAAAAGAAAAACAAAGGAGGAGAAGCTAGTCGGTATCAGTACCACTGACTCCACCACCACGTTTTCACTTCTTCAGAGGTTCTGTGAGTGTCAGGCTGTGATTGATGGCTCCAGCAGTTCTTCTCCCTCAGTCAGCGGTATAGAAGAAGCAGAGGACTGGACTATAACTTGTGGTGTCTTCTGGTGATTAATGAGAGCTCTCCACTCAAATCTGCCTGCTTTGCTTTCAAAGTAACTATCCTGTTCCTTCCTCTTTCCAGTGTAATCCACAGTCAGCCACAGGCTTTCTCTCTTCCGTTTTTCTTCTTCTTTCCCTTCCTCTCCTGGTGACTCCGTTATGAGTGGCTGAGTGCTGGCCCGCCAGTCGCTCTTAACCACAAGAGTGATTAAAGTCTATTGTCTCTCTCTCTCTCCCTCTCTTTTTCTTTCTCACCCACACTCCGTCCATTCGTCTCTGCCAATAGGGGGGGAGGGGTTTGGCAGGCCGTGGCCCGGCCCCCTTATTACTGTAGGAATACCATAGCAGTGGATAGAGTGTGTGTGGAGGCACATGCACACATAGACATCAAAGGGGGCTTGAGCCCCTGCCCTTTTACCCGTCTGTAAAAAGTGCCCTCTCCAGACCATGAATGCAGTTTTCAGTATTGTGAAAGAAATACAAATGCCCTCTTTCCATGCCATAACCTGAAGGCAGCATTCAAGAGAAGTGTCTCGTCCAAACTCTCCTGAACATGAATGCAGCATCTTATGTTGAAATAATTGCCCTCTCTGTGTATAAATCCATGCCGTTACACCACATCTCAAGTATTGACTTGATTATGCTTAGTTCAGTGTGGTACCACGCACCGAAAAGAGCCGACCTCCAAGCTCGAAAATAGCATACCTCTAAGCTCACAACGCGTCGCAGCGCGAGGTCTGCTATTTTCGATATTTCCACCAAAAGGCCCTTTTACAAATTTCAGCCCCAGCCTCTCTAACATTCCCTGCACGTCCCTGTTACTTTAGGAATACCATAGCAGTGGACAGAGTGTGTGTGGAAGAGGTTTGAAGGAAGGGAAAGTGACAGGAAAGCTGAAGCAAGCAGGAGGATGTTTTGGAGGTTTGGCACTAGGAACTACCAAGGATAACGGACATTGTTCTGTGATAGAGGTGCCTTTGGCCCCATTTCTAGTCCTCACCAACTCCTCTCCTCCTCTGCCCTGTCAGGCAGAAACCCCCAATCTCCAAATTACATTTGTTTGTGTTTTATCGTAAATTCACGCCTGACTCGATCATACTACAGCATTACAACAAAAGCATTGAAGTAGCAAATGCGTTTCGAGCTTGTTAACCTGCTACTTTTGCTATATTTGAATGTGAATCCTGAAAATGAACAGTCTCTGGACATATGAGGTTTTCCCACCCGACAGAGACAATATAAGGTCCTTGCTATTTTGGCTCGCGTCCTTGTTGTACTCGTAGAAACGTTTGTCCTTTACATCTCCAGAGATTTGTTTCTGGGAAGGTAACACAGTAAAGTTCCGAGCATTAACTTAACTCTGAACGTGTAAAAAATGAACCCTTTTACGGGTCCCCTTATGCACTGTAAAACCCTCTAAAAGTGTTGTAACTCCTCAGTGTCGTAACTCTGAGAGTGTACACGAGAAACCAAATGGATCCTTTAAAATCAAAACAAAGGATTTTACAGTGTGGGTCGTTCAGGGTTCGACTGTATTGTGAGGCTAATGGGGAGTTAATCCACGGGGTTTGGATGGAAGCCTGCGGGGCTGGAGACGTGCACAGACACAGCTTAGTGATTCTACCTGTCTGTTAACCATCAGCGTGGTGATCACCACCTCAGTGACTGCAGGGCAAAGGTCAAACTAGAACAAAATGTGTAACAGTGCCTAGAGGCGTAATTTGACGTGTGTGTGAGAGATTTGTTCCACAAAGATTTATACACTGTATATATAATCCATGTATATAACCCATGTATATAACCCATGTATATAACCCATGTATATAACAACAAAATGTGACATAGCTCTGTTTTCACAATGCTGTACCCCCTCCAACTGTATATATGTTCCCCTTTTTCAACTGTTTTTATTATATTTTGACACTTGCTTTGGCAATGTAAACGTATGTTTTCTCAATCATGCCCATAAAGCTCCTTTGAATTGTGTGTGTGTGTGTGTGTGTGTGTGTGTGTGTGTGTGTGTGTGTGTGTGTGTGTGTGTGTGCGTGCGTGCGTGCGTGTGTGAGAGCGAGAGAGACAGAACACACACACACACACACACACACACACACACACACACACACACACACACACACACACACACACACACACACACACACACACACACACACACACACACACACACACACACACACACACACACACACACACACACACACACACACACACACGGTTAGCTGTCATTGCATTGACTTACATTCATTCCGTTAACTGCCCATATAACTGATCAAAATGATAAGCCTAGATATAACCTTAACCTTGACCCTGATAGATACAGCCATGCCTAATTGGGGGCAACGACATCAATCAACTGATTTGATGTCCAACATTTTGTACCCAAACCGCCCTGCGTGTCAGGAACACCAAACACACCCACCATGCACCGGTGCCTTGTCCCAGATAATCCTCCTCCTACGCTCAGCAACTGCAATGCTTTACACATGACTGCTTTTCTCCCTCACACACACACACACACACACACACACACACACACACACACACACACACACACACACACACACACACACACACACACACACACACACACACACACACACACACACACACACACGCACGCACGCACGCACGCAGAACAGTTAATATGGCACAGAGTGTGGACAGCGTGGTGTAATCTAACAGTATGGAGTCATACCTGACATCCTGTTATTTCTAGGTAAATAAACAGCCACTGGAAAAACTGAACACACCACAGCAGTGTCCGGTCCAGTCCACTCCACACACACACACGCCTACGCTAACACGCACGCACACTTGTATCTACATGAGCATGTACCTTGCAGAGTAGAGTGTCCGCCCTGAGACTGGGAGGTAGGGGTTCGATCCCCGGCCGGGTCATACCAAAGACTGGGGACCAAATGGGACCTAGTGCCTCAGCACTCTCAGCATCATGGGTTGGAATGGGGGTAAGTCCCTGCGACACATAGCGTCATGTATACTTGTACATCAAGCTGCCTCACACTACAGAAACAGGAGATAGGCTCCTGCCCTATGGGCCTCATGGCTCGGCAAGGCTTACTTACTTATGTACCTTGCATCAGTACATATTTCCACTGTGCGTAGAGAGACCTGTTGGCTTTTTTAGACACCATGAATCAAAGATGTAAGAAGTAGTGAAAACGGCAGTTGCGAACTTCTAGATCTGCTGTTTTCACTAAGTTGGGCCCCCCCGGGCAAACGTCTCATTTCTCTTCTGGGTCTTGAGCTAAAACGTTTGGGAACTTTAACGATACATATTACCACTGTCTGTGTGTAGAGATAGCTTTTAGCCACCATGAATCAAACCTCCATTGCAACCAGCTATAAGGTTGATAAACAATGATAACAGAGTTATGTAATTCAATAAATAGAATGTCCTCCTCATACAAGTATGCTTTCTGTGTTTCTTTTTGATACTTTCATAATGAAAACCTGACAACCTTCCTTGATTTTATCTATCTATATGGTAAACACACAGAATCTCTTAGATCTCTCTCTCTGTGTGTGTGTGTGTGTGTGTGTGTGTGTGTGTGTGTGTGTGTGTGTGTGTGTGTGTGTGTGTGTGTGTGTGTGTGTGTGTGACTCTCTCACACACATACAAAGGGTAGAATACTGCAGGAGGTATTGCATAAACAATGGGGAATGAATGCATTGCCAGCGGGAATCATTCCTAATCGCCCTACTGTACCTACTATAGAATACCTGTTGTAGCCTATTGTATGTGCATCTTTTTCCTGCCATGTCCTATGTGATATGCTGTAGTGTATGGATACTTTTATTTTCATTTCATTTTACTTTCATGCATTTCAATTTCAAGGAACTTTTTGCAGATGAAGAAGTGAAACAATAAATCCTTCCTGGATGGTGCAACCACTTCCATTCTAACTGCGTGACTTCAAAGACCAAGTGTTTTCATGTTTCTTCTCTTCTGTCTTCATTCAATCTCTCCTTATCTCCTCCTCCTCCTACTCACAGAGCTGATAATGTATTATTGCACCTAGTGTTCTCTGAGGCCTGCTTTCCCTCTTAAACCTCTCTGTTACTCCCTTTCATGTCCCTGAAAACCACCTTATAACCTTCACCATCTCTCTCTCTCCTCTCTCCCACCTAAACCTGACCCACCTCAAACGGTCACCCCCTCCTCTACAGTGTTAATTTTGTAATTTTGTAATTTTTTTATCTAGTTTTAGTCAATTTCTTTTGAATAACATTTTAATTTGGTTTTAGTCATAATTCAGTCATCTGAAATCGACTAAAATCTTATATTTAGTCGACTAAAATCAACAGTTTATTTTGTCGACAAACAAATATTTTGGCGGCCTTGATGGTGTCGTAATGCCTGACTTTACACTTTGTTGCAAGCTGAAAATAGACGATCTACAAGCTCACATAGATCTGCTATTTTCAGAGCACAACACTCGATCGCCACCAAACGTAAATTTGTCTTTTAGATCTACCGGATCTCTTCTCCAGTAGTCCCTCCCCTCCCTAATATGTTATTCTAGTTTTTATTTGTTGACGAAATTGTCAATATATTCAGTCTTAGTTTTAGTCATCATAGCTTACTGTAGTTTAATTTAGTTTTTGTCAGTGAAAAAAGGTAGTCAATGGACATTTTTCGTCATAGTTTTAGTCGAAGAAGTTACCACCGCTCCTCTCTTGACTGTTTTTGATGCGTGTATCAAAACACCATCCCACTTCCAGCAATGGAAGCTTGTGATTGACTGAACCGGAGGTAGGGAGCGCTCTGTTGTGTTCGCCTGGACCGCGCGGAGGTGCCGAAAGTCGGGGGGCTTACTATTACAATAAGCTTATATTCTGTCCATAACGGCACATAACTCGGTAACGGCGCTGAGTCGGCTCATGCGACCGTCGCAACGCTCGACACGGCGACTCGCTCACTACCGCTCGCTCGGCGGTGTCTCACGTGGCTCATGGTCGCCTGAGACGGCGCGTCTCCGTCATCTCCACCGAAAACAAGCGCTCCGCCCTTGGTCCATTGATGGAACTGGGATGGTGTTTTGATTCAGGCGTTTCTGACCCTCTCCTGTCTTCCCTCCCCTGATTCCCTCTCCCACCCCATCGACTGACTCTGCAACCTAATCCTTCCTCCCCACTATTTAGTCTGCTCTTTCTGTCTCTGAACCATCAGCATGTACTCCCTCTCCAGTGAGCCGGCACGCACGCCATGTGTCTGCCAGCTCCATGTCTCTCTGAAACCATCAGAGCTTAGCCAACACATACTGTATCAGATCCATGTCTATGTGAAACCATCAGAGCTTAGCCAACATGTACTGTATCAGCTCCATGTCTATGTGAAACCATCAGAGCTTAGCCAACATGTACTGTACCAGGGCAGCTGAAAGGAAGTGGTCCTAAACAGAGCCAATCAGATGAAATCCCGACTTTCATTCACTCTTCTTCTCCTTTTTATTCCACTGTCAGTGGTTCTCAACGTTTTCAGGCCACAGTATCCCCAAAAATCATACTTGAACTGGGGGACCCCCCACCCTGACCAACACTTGGCATTGTAGGAGTTGAGGAATTATAGGATTTGGAAATATTCTGAAAATAGTCAATCTAAATAATCGAATATTTACTGTATATGTGGAACCGAGTCAAACTAAACGCAATGTTACAATTCCAAGTGCTTCTCAGGGCAGGTGGTCCCCAGTTCAAATGTGATTATTTTGGGGTGTAGCGGCCTGAAAAGTTTGGGAACCCTTGCTCTAGAGTAGCCCTCCCCCTCCTTAATCATCCAGACCATCTACAGTACTACCAACAGGTCAGCAGACGGTCATTAACACCACTATCAACACATCTATGACCTCGGGTTGCGTTCTGCCTTAAAGTCAGCCAGAGCTCCTCAAGGAAGCGACCCTTGACCTCTGAAACGCCAAGATCTAACAGACCTGTATCACTCCTTTCCTTCTTTTTAACAAAACTATGTAAGGAGTTGTTCCTCCTAACCACCTCTCTCAATAACCTGCTTGTAGTGTCTCTGGGACACGTTGTGAGCTTGTCTACAGCAGTGGTTCTCAGCCCCCCGGGGTCAGAACCCCGGGGGGCCCCAAATTATTTTGGGGGGTCCCCAGATGATTAACTTAATATGCAACACTGTTTTCTCACTCAACAGTAAACAAACCATCTTAGTTAGAGGGTATCTTCACATGTCTAAAGTAAAGTGACAATTTAAGGACTTTTTAATACCTCTAAAAATTACAAACTGAACATTAGCCAAATTGTCAAAGATTAGAGGATGACATTTTGAAAATAGACAATCTACATGCTCACAACATGCTCGCAACGCGAGGCGTTGTGAGCATGTAGATCGGCTATTTTCACAATAGAACCGTGTTATACAAAATGTAATGCCTCAACTCTTAGTGCTTGTAGGGTGGGTGGGGGTCCCCAGTTAAAATATGGGATTATTATGGGAGTCGCGGCTTGAAAAGGTTGAGAACAGCTGGTCTACAGTATCTGCTATTTTACTGTGAAAACTTGTCCCCACAATAGGATGCCGGGTGTTTAACTGGTTAATACATTAATTTAGCTAAATCAGTAACCCGTAACGGATTACATTTCAAAAACCTTTTATCCAAAGCGCTTTACATAGATTGTGCATTACATTCACCCACTCACACACACATTCATACACCGATGGCGGAGGAAACCATACAAGGCACCAACCAGCACAGCGGAAGCAATTAAGGGTTCAGCGTCTTGCTCAAGGACTCCTTGACACAAATTTTGGGGGAGCCCAGGATCGAACTGGGAACCTTGCAGTTTTCCATCGGGCCACTCTAACCCTGAGCCACTGCCACCCACTGTCACTTCACTATCCCAGCCCTGCCTGACTCATTATAACTTCCACTGGAATTTAAACTGTTAGTCGCTAGTCCTACAACACCAGAACTTCAGTTACTCTAATGAATAGTGTGTATATGTTATTTTCCATTCATAATTGTCCCTGACTGATATACTGTAGCTGGCTGGGTGGACTCTGGAAAAAATATCCAACTTGTGTGTGTGTGAGTTCCTAGGAATGAATGAGCACAGCGTAGGAAGGAAGAGTGAGTAAACAGAATGCCATGTCTTGTCGTTCCCGGGATGGACTTCCACTGAACTGTCCCTTATTCCTCCCCTCCTCCCCTCTGCGTTTCCTCTCTCTGTTGTTCCCTCCTGCTCTCTCTCTCTCTCTCTCTCTCTCTCTCTCTCCCCCCTCACCCACTTGCAGTTCAACTCAGAGTCTCTCTCCCCTCACCCACTTTCACTTCAACTCAGTGGCCGTGCCATTTTATACATGCTCTGCCCCACAGGACGGCATAGACCAGTGATAGTTCACAAACCCAACCAAATACATATGTATTTGGCCGCGGACGGACAGCCATCTGAAAAATGATTTGTGCCGTACGGGGACCCCCAGAAGACAATATTTGTGTTTAAAGAAAATCCAAAAATAGCAGATGTACGAGCTCTGCGAGCTTGTATATCTGCTATTTTGAATAGCCAACGTATAAATGGATAAAGTGGTTGAAATGATTGTGACACTCACACTGTATTAACTCATTTAGTTGGGGGCCCCCTGAAACCCTCCCAAGGACCACTTTGAGAACCAATGACCTAGAGAAAGAGTAAAGTCTCTTTTTACAAATAACAACATGTGTGTATACTGTAGGAAGGAAGCAATAGCAGAGTAGCAGAAACTGATCAAATTCATCATGAGGCATGGACTGGTCCATAGTGTTAGAACTCCACTAACGCTATGGACCAGAGCTAGACGTATATCAGGGTTAAGGCTCTTTTCCACCGGCAGCGATAACGATGACGATAACGATTTAAAAAAGTGGGTTTTCAATTGAAGTGGATCGGCAGCATCCACCCAACACCGATAAAGACAACGATAGCCGACAACTACATCGTTAGGATCAACAACGATGTGGTTAAGATCACAGTGATATGGAACTGGGTCTCTGACAAACAGCTGGAGGTGCGCTCTGCGCGAGCGGCTGTTAATTGGCGCCTCTTCACATTGATGTCTGATAACTTTATCGGACATCAATGTGAAGGCATAATTATCGCTGTGATATTTTATGGCTATCGTCATCGTTATCGCTGCCGGTGGAAAAGGGCCTTAAAGGCCCATTCCCACTGGGCCAGATAACAGATATCTGGAGATATTTCTCCAG